>NC_143201.1:12015000-12380000 GCF_051530095.1 Phoenix dactylifera
ATTTTCGTAGGGAGTAATGATTGCACTTAGCACGTGCAACAAGCCTTTAAGCTCCTAGGTTACCCTAGTGGACGAGTGTTGTCTCGTGAGGATTTGCGGTGAAGTTACCCACAAACTTCATCAATCAGGGATTTCTAATGTTTATCTCAAAATTTGAATAAGTACTATTGTATGAACTTAGAATTGCAAGGACAATAAAGACTTATTGTTATCATATTTAAGCAGACTCTAAGTCAAGTTCCATTACTCCCCATCTATCTGCCAACAAGTCAAGAATGTAGTGAGGTGCAAGATAGTATCATATAAATGAGTGGCTTTTACTTACTTCCAACATGATCACTCTAATTTTCAAGACTTTCTAGAGTTAAATGGTAATGAACACCCTAGATTTATTTATTTATTTATTTTGAATGCTAAGAAGAATGACTTGTGCAATATCTAGCCTTATTAAGCTTTCTAGCTAACCCATGTAGCGAGTGTTAGGCCAATGACTCCCGATCCAGATGACTCAGGGCACTAGGTGTAGAGACACCCTAACAGGCTTAATAACTCAAGTTAACTAAGCTTCAAGGCCAAATTAGTCACTCAGAGTTTAATCTCAATCATACTCACCTTTTTACGCGAACATTCGCTGCTTGCTAGGCAAGAGGCCCGGTTACTCAGTGAGAAGACTTAAAATAAACTCATTATTTTATTTTATTTTATCTTTTTTTATTAGGATGTTCATCACACATATAACTTAAAATTATCCTGAAGATTAAAAGTATTCATATTAGTTGCAAGTATACATACCCCACTATTCATGTGCTTACGTGTAGGTGCTAAATCATCTTGTGTCATATTAGCAGAAGATAGGTGGGACGAAAACTCAAGCTAGAACTGCTATTATATTCCTTAACTTAAAGCTATTGTCCAAGCAATTCCTAGTTTGTACAGCCAAAAAGATTAGAGTTTGAGTTAAAAATTTGAAATCCTCCCTTTTTTTATTTTTTTTAATTTTTAATAATTTTATTTATTTATTTATTTATTTATTTATTTATTCTTTATTTTTTTTTATTTTTTTATTTTGCATGAAATCTTTTTAGGCACAAAAATCAAAAATATTCTCACCCCCATACCTAAATTCAGCATTGTCCTCAATGTTGAGAAAATTAAAACAGTAATAGGATAGAGGAGATATTACCTGATTTTGGACCTTGATATGGCTAATAACTTGAAGATTAGGAAAAATACCCCCAAACCTGCATGTTAGTAACTTTTTTATTATTATTATTTTTTTTAATAATATCTCTATGTTGGGTTGCCTCCCAAGAGCGCTAAGTTTTATGTCTTCAGCCAGACAAAATATAGATTTACTCATAATAGACAGGATCGATCAGAAGTGTCTCCTCGACTTCTGGACTCAGATACTCAAGGTATGGTTTTAGACGATGTCCATTGACTTGAAACGACCTACCATCCTTAGTATTGCATATTACTACCGCACCATGCGGATGCACTTTCTCTACCGTGTATGGGCCAGTCCAGCGAGATTTAAGTTTCCCAGGGAATATATGTAATCGAGAATCATATAAAAGAACTTTTTATCCTTGGTGAAACTCTTTATGAGTAATCATTTTATCATGCATGACTTTCATGTGATCCTTGTACTTCTTAACACACTCGTAAGCATCGTTCCTAATTTCTTCAAGCTCGTCGAGCTGAAGCTTTCTATGTTCTCCCGCCTTGTCGAGATCGAAATTTAAGCGTTTGATTGCCCAATAGGCCTTGTATTCTAACTCGACAGGTAAATGGCAAGCCTTGCCATAGACAATCTTATATGGGGACATTCCAATTGGGGTTTTGTAGGCCGTACGATATGCCCACAATGCATCTGTTAACCTAAGGGACCAATCCTTTCGAGATGGATTGACAGTTTTCTCAAGGATGGTTTTGATTTCTCTGTTGGAAATCTCAACTTGTCCACTCGTTTGTGGATGATATGGTGTACCGACCTTGTGGGTGATGTTGTACTTCCTAGCAAGGGCTTTAAAAATTCTATTGCAAAAATGTTTTCCTCCATCACTAATGATAGCACGAGGGGTGCCAAAGCAAGCGAAGACAGACTTCTTAAGAAACTTGATCACTACTTTGTGATCATTGGTCTTACATGCGACAGCCTCAATCCACTTGGACACATAGTCAACAGCTAGGAGTATGTATTGGTGCCCAAATGACATAGGGAAAGGACCCATAAAATCAATACCCCAAACATCAAAGATTTCTACAATTAAGATCGGGTTCAGGGGCATCTCATTTTTTCTTGAAATTTTTCCTAGTCTTTGACATCGGTCACATGATTTGCAATACTCGTGTGAGTCATAAAATAGTGTAGGCCAATAGAATCCGCACTGCAAAACCTTTGCAGCCGTCTTTTTACCACTGAAATGACCACCACAAGCGTGGTCATGACAAAAGGAAAGGACTTTCCTTTGTTCGTATTCAGGGATACACCGTCGGATGATCTGATCAGGGCAATATTTAAATAGGTATGGTTTATCCCAAAAATACCACTTTACACGAGCTAGGAAGCAGAATTTCTCTTGTTTGGTCCATGAACTGGGCATTCGTTCAGTAACTAGATAGTAGACTACATCAGCATACCATGGAACATTGGTATGGGAAATCATCATTAATTGTTCATCAGGGAAGGTCTCGGACACAGGCATGGATTCTCCAGATGATTCAACAATTAATCTGGACAAATGGTCAGCTACAACATTTTCAGATCCCTTTTTATCTCGTATTTCAAGATCAAATTCTTGAAGCAATAGGATCCAACGAATGAGTCTTGCCTTGGCATCCTTCTTTGTGAGAAGGTACTTAAGGGCGGCATGATCAGAATAAATGAGGACCTTGGATCCTATCAGATAGGGATGAAATTTATCTAGAGCAAAAATAACTGCCAACAATTCTTTTTCAGTGGTGGAATAGTTGAGTTAAGCGTCATTCAGAGTTTTGCTTGCATAATGAATAACATGGAGAAGCTTCTCTACTCGCTGTCCTAAGACGGCACCTATTGCATAATCAGATGCATCACACATTATTTCAAATGGCAGATTCCAATCAGGGGACCTTATGATGGGTGCTGAGGTTAGTTCAGACTTTAGTCTTTCGAAAGCAGTTATACAAATTGGCGAAAAATTAAAAGTAGCATCTTTCGCCAACAAATCGCATAAGGGTTTCAACAATTTACTGAAATCCTTGATAAAACGGCAGTAAAAACCCGCATGCCCTAAAAAGGATCTGACTTTCCTAACGGTTTTGGAAGGTGGCAATTTAGCAATTAATTCTACTTTGGCCTTATCCACCTCAATTCCCCTTTGTGACACAATGTGTCCTAAAACAATACCTGATTCTACCATGAAATGACACTTCTCCCAGTTAAGAACTAAGTTTTCCTCTTTACAGCGTTCTACAACAAGTGTCAAGTGGTGCAGACATTCATCAAAATTGGATCCGAATACAGAAAAGTCATCCATAAAAACTTCTAAAAATTTCTCCACCATGTCGGAGAAAATGCTCATCATACACCGTTGGAATGTAGCTGGTGCATTGCATAGTGATGCAGAAATAAAATTGTTCTCCCAAGTGCAGGAGAATCGCACAAGTAGTAAATTCTCGGGAGTCCGAGGTCGAATCCTCAGGGAACGAAATGTATATGAGATTATTTAATATAATTTTAGATTAATTAATTCAATAAATTTGTGGATTAAAATTATGTTTTGATTTTCAGAAATTAAAATGCAGAGAATAATAAACACAATTCAATGAAATAAAAATGGTAGGGATCTGGAATCCCCCTTGATGATATTGCATCCAAGGAATAAACTCTATGGTTCTTGATTAAAGATTAAATGTAGGATAGATCTAATTATGGTATATGTTTCATGAACATACGAACTCAATTTCTAAGCATTCGTCGTGCTTTCTACGTCTACGACGAATCAAATACTAAAGCAATCCATATATCAATAATCATAATCCATTAAAGAGCTATCTACGAAATAACTATGCATAGATCAAAAACATATCAGTAAATATAATTCATTCAAGGCAAAAGTTTAGAGTTTACTTCAAAGAGCAATACATCAAAGGTTCCTCCATCTCCCTCCCTAAGGAATCAGCCACTCATTGAAAAAATTAATCCCCCTTTCATTTTTTTCTTTTTCTTTTCGGAAACGGGGGAGACCCTGTTTCCCTTTCTTTTTTTTTTTTCTTTTGACAGAGGGCTACTCCTCTGTTTCACCGAATGGGAAGGAATCACATCCCCCCAGCCGAGCGGAAACCTCATATAGCTCGTGCGATGGATCCCTGATCCAGTTGCGAAATATCCGAACGCGGAATCATGGGATTTGGATCACGGAACGATCGCAGGCGTTGGGCGCGGGAGATTCGGACGCGGATACTTGACTGGGACTCAGGTGATTGCGAATCCCGGAAGAATCGGATGCAGGTTCGGAGGATGCGGAAATGGGAAGCTTCACGGGAGAAGCTGGAGCGTGGACGCTCGGTGGTAGCTTGGGAGATCTGAACCGTGGATGGCTCGCGGAAGATGCTTGCAGACGTTGTGATGCTGGGAGACTTCACGGATGAATCGCTGATGTTAAGATGTGTGGACTGCGAGGAAGATGGAAGAGCTGGGACGCATACGCTGAGATCACGGTGGATTTTGCACGCGGACGGCCGGAACGAGCGTGGACGCGTGGGACTGGATTTGTGGGAGGATGGACTCGGAAGCTTCACGGGATGCTGGGAAGCGCGGATAACTCGGAAGAGGCTGGGATGCGGACGTTGGAAGCGGGAGATGCCGGGATCTTCGGATGCGGGACGCGTGGGAGGCTGCTTCACGGACGCTGGGAGCTTGACTGCTGGCACTTGGCTGAACACGTGGACGCTCGGAGGGTGCACGCGGACACGGGAGCTGGTTCGGAGGAACGGACGCGCTGGATGCGGAAATGCATGCGAACGGCTGAATCTGGGCTCTGTTCTGCAGCTGGAAAGAGATGATAAAAAATCATAATAAGTGCCAAGGATAAAATATTTAATCATGTAAATGTTAACACCTATTATTTATCATTATTTTGCTAGCATTAGGCTAAGTTAATTGGTACTTAGATCGCACTTTTGTGCTCTCATCACACCCCCCAACTAGCTTATTGCTAGTCTCTAGCAATTAACGAGCAGATAATAAAATGAGAGTGCAAAAGGTGTTGGTTGATCCTTTGATGTTTTATTTGAACTAATTGCATAAAATTAAGATAAGCACTCACTTTCGTAGGAATCACGATTGCACTTAGCACGTGCAACAAGCCGTTAAACCCCTAGGTTACCCTAGTGGATGAGTGTTGTCTCGTGAGGGTTTTCAGGGATGTTACCCACAAACATCATGAATTATATGACATGAGATTCTAATAAAAATATGAAATAAATCCTAAGCTAATACACATGTAATTAATTGATATATATTTTCAAACATGGCAACTGTCAAAGCAAGGAAATATAAAAGTGTAGTGTGCATCAAATCGCATGACTTTCTCAGAGTACTAATACCTCCACCACAACAGGGCACCGCCTGAGTTTTAGGTGCACTACTCAAGTTCACAAGTGTTTTCTACAGTTTATTAGAACCTGATCCATCAAATTTTTCGAATATTACATGTTGTCTAAATTTGTCAAGGATGGTTCGCATGTAAAGAAAGAGCTATCAATCTCAACTAAACAACTCGGGTACACAGAGGTCCAATACAATGGAGTCAAACCAGCCATTACCACATGTCACTAGGTTCAGCCTAACCAACTCATTATTTTTATTTCAATTTTTCATTTTTTTTTTTTTTTTTACACATGACAACTACAGCTATCCAACCCCATTAGGCTCTAGTAAGGTCCATGTAGCGAGCTTTCAGCCAATGACCCCCGATCCAGTTGGCTCAAGACATTAGGTAAAACACCCCTCGGGCTTAATTACTCGAACCAGACTACGCCACGAGGCCAGACTTGTCATCATAAGGATTTTTTTTTTTTTGAATAATAATTATGCAAGAAAAGAAATGGTAGACTGAACCATATAAATATTTTTATTATATATGTGACTGCATCGTGACTATAGGTCAACCAAGGTCGGATCATAAGGCACCTAAGTAATCTAGTCGGGATATTCAACCTCTATCTTTATGTGAAAACCAAATCCTGAACCTTATGGTACGAACAAGGATACTCATACTTCTTTTATGGATAAGGCTAACAAAAATGCAGTTAACAAATATGAACTCCTGAGGCCTTCCTATTGTCATTAAATACACGTGTGGGGATCTAATAATAGGTCTCTGATCAGTCATAGTATGCATGTGTTCCTTGCCTTAATAGTTGCACATACTCAATATGAAAATACATGTGCATTTGCTCAGAAAAGAAAGTAATAGAATAAATCAAATGCAAAAACAAGTTTTTTTTTTTTTATCAGTAAATATTTCCCTCCCCCCAACTTAAACATTGCATTGTCCTCAATGTAAAAAATGCAAGAAAACTATATATGAGAGACAATAGAGAAAATAATAGAGAGAAGAATAATACCTTGAGCTGTTGATTTCCAAAAAAGAAGACCTACAAAATAAGAAGAAAACTAGAAATAAAAGAAAAAATAATAATTCTAACTAATATACACATACCTTGGCCTTCATGTTCAGTCATAAGAAGGCTCCCCCAAGAAAAAGGAGTCCTCTTCATCTGCAAAATTCTCAAGAAAAGGTTTTAATCTTTGTCCATTTACTTTAAAAATTGTGCCATCCTGTGGATTTTCAATTTCAATTGCCCCGTGTGGAAAAACAGTTTTTACAATGAAAGGACCTGTCCATCTTGATCGTAACTTTCCAGGAAACAGATGTAAGCGAGAGTCATACAAAAGAACTTTTTGTGCAGGCTCAAAAGATTTTCTTAGAATTGAGTTATCATGCCTAATTTTCATTCGTTCTTTACAAAGTCTAGCATTGTCATACGCATCCCGACGAATTTCATTCAACTCACTTAATTGTAATTTTCGAGCTAAACCAGCATCGGACAATTCAAAGTTTAATTTTCTAATGGCCCAATATGATTTATGTTCTAATTCAACAGGTAGATGACATGCTTTTTCATAGACTAGCCGATACGGGGACATACCAAGAATAGTTTTATAAGCAGTACGGTAAGCCCACAATGCATCAGAAAGTTTTAAAGACCAGTCTTTGCGTGATGGATTCACCATTTTCTCTAAAATTCGTTTAATCTCCCGATTGGCTAGCTCTACTTGGCCACTAGTCTGCGGGTGATAAGGAGTTGCAATTCTATGAGTGATACCGTACTTTCGTAATAGGATCTCAAAAGGCTTATTACAGAAATGTTTTCCCCCATCACTAATTATAAACTTGGGCATCCCAAATCGTGAAAAAATATTTTCTTTTAGAAATTTCAAAACAGGTTTGTGGTCATTAGTTCTACAGGCAACAGCTTCTACCCATTTTGACACATACTCAACACCAACTAAAATATACTCATATCCAAAAGACGGTGGGAATGGGCCCATGAAATCGATGCCCCACATGTCAAAAATTTCAATAGCAGTAATGGGCTGAAGAGGCATCATTTGCCTACGAGTTAGACTTCCAACACGTTGACATGGGTCACATGTCCTACAGAACTCGTGGGCATCTTTAAATAGTGTAGGCCAATAAAAACCACATTGTAACACTTTAGCTGCCGTTTTCTTTGATGCAAAGTGTCCTCCGCAAGCATTGGCATGACAGAAAGAGAGTACACTTTGTATCTCATGATCCGGAATGCATCTTCTAAAGATTTGATCATTGCAATACTTGAACAAATAAGGGGCATCATAATAATAACTCCTTACTTCACGCAAGAAATTATTCTTATCATTCGATCCCCAATGCCCCTGCATCCGGTTCGTGACAAGAAAGTTTACAATATCAGCATACCATGGCATAGTAGAAAGTGTAAACAATTGCTCTTCAGGGAACGAGTCCTTGATGGGCAACTGTGGCATCAAATCATGAACAACTAGCCGTGATAAATGGTCAGCAACCACATTCTCTACTCCCTTTTTATCTTTGATAGTGATGTCAAATTCCTGGAGTAAAAGTATCCATCGTATTAAGCGTGGTTTGGCATCTTTCTTATCCAATAAATATTTTAGCGCTGCATGATCTGTAAAGATAACAATAGGAGCACCAAGGATATAAGAGCGAAATTTGTCTAATGCAAACACTACTGCAAGCAATTCCTTCTCGGTGGTGGTGTAATTCATTTGAGCATCGTTTAAGGTTTTGCTTGCATAGTAAATGACATATGGCTTATTATCCTTGCGTTGTCCCAGGACAGCTCCTATCGCATAGTCACTAGCATCGCACATGATCTCAAAAGGTAATGACCAATCAGGTGGTCGCACGATGGGTGCAGTGCTAAGCATAGACTTCAACTTTTCAAATGCCTCTTGACAGGTTTCAGTCCAATTGAATGGTGTATCAAGGGATAGGAGGTTACATAATGGTCGAGCTATGACACTAAAGTCCTTGATGAACCTCCTATAAAATCCTGCGTGACCCAAAAATGATTTAACATCTCTAACCGTCTTGGGTGCAGGTAGCTTGGCGATTAAGTCAATCTTAGCTCTATCAACTTCCATGCCCTTCGATGAAACAATATGTCCTAGGACAATTCCCTTTGGCACCATGAAGTGGCATTTCTCCCAATTCAGTATCAAATTCTTTTCCATGCATCGAGCTAAGACTGCTTGTAAATGTGACAGGCAATCATCAAATGAATCGCCAAAAACAGAGAAATCATCCATAAACACTTCTAAAAATTTCTCGTTCATTTCTTCAAAAATACTGAGCATGCATCTTTAGAATGTTGCAGGTGCATTACACAACCCGAATGGCATCCGACGGAAAGCGAATGTGCCAAAAGGACAAGTGAAGGTAGTCTTCTCTTGATCCTCAGGTGAAATTTCGATTTGGTAGTACCCGGAATAGCCATCGAGAAAACAATAGAATTTGTGTCCTGCAACTCTTTCCAAAACTTGGTCTAGGAAGGGTAGGGGAAAGTGATCTTTCCTAGTGACCAAATTCAATTTTCGGTAGTCAACACACATGCGCCAACTCGTCGAAACACGAGTTGGAACTAGTTCACCCTGCTCATTTTTGACTACCGTCAGACCTGCTTTTTTGGGCACGACTTGAGTAGGACTTACCCACTTGCTATCGGAAATTGGGTAAATAATACCCACGTCAAGCAACTTGAGGACTTCTGCTTTAACCATATCTCTCATCGTAGGATTCAACCTGCGTTGCATTTGCCTTGTGGTTTTGGCATTGTCCTCCAAATATATCCGGTGCGTGCAAATTAAAGGGCTAATCCCCTTCAAGTCGGCAATAGACCATCCTAAAGCTCCCTTATATTTCGTTAGAACACCAAGTAATTTTCTTTCTTGGGCATGATCCAGATCAGATGAGATGATTATAGGAAATGTGTCCTCGAATCCAAGAAAGGCATACTTGAGTTCCTTCGGTAAAGGTTTCAACTCGAGCTTAGGTGTTTGTTCATGGGATGGTACTATCTTTGCTTTTAGAGGTGGCAACTGTTCAAATTCCTCTATTCTCGGTCTCCACCCATTGACCATCATGACATCCGAGTTATCTAAAATAGGTGGGACCATATCATCAGCGGTACCTTCAGAACACCAATCTATCAAACCATTGTCGGCCGATTCAGTAAATGTTTCTTTTAACAAATATTCTTCCGCAATGGTTTCAACCCATTCAACTTCTTTACTTTCTTCATGATCACTGGGTTGTTTGCCTATACTAAAGACGTTCAGTTCCAAGGTCATATTGCCAAAAGAAAGCTTCATGACACCATTCCTACAATTGATCAATGCATTAGAAGTTGCAAGGAATGGACGTCCTAAGATGACCGGAATCTGAGATGGTGAATTGGAAGCCGGATGTGTGTCCAGTACGATAAAGTCAACAGGAAAATAGAACTTGTCTACTTGGACCAACACATCTTCAATAATCCCTCTAGGGACCTTCACTGACCTGTCAGCTAATTGTAAGGTCACAGTTGTTGGCTTCAACTCACCCAAACCGAGTTGCTCATATACCGTATATGGCAACAAATTCACACTTGCTCCTAAATCTAACAATGCTCGCTCAATCCTAAAATTGCCAATGATGCACGAGATAGTTGGGCAACCTGGATCCTTATATTTAGGGAGAATGTTATGCTGTAAAATTGCACTTACATTTTCAGCCAAAAATGCCTTCTTCTTGACATTTAAACGACGCTTGACAGTGCACAAATCTTTTAAAAATTTTGCATAGGAGGGCACTTGTTTGATTGCATCAAGAAGAGGTACATTGATTTTTACTTGCTTAAAAAGCTCAAGAATTTCAGAGTTTGGTTCAAGCTTTTGCAAGGGCTTTAATCTTTGTGGAAATGGTGCAGGAAAAGGACATTCAATTTTTTTAGTAGATGTTGGTGCTTCAGTTTCTTCATTATCCTTTTCTTTTGTCTTGGGAGGGTCAGAATCAGGTATGACTTGTGTTTGTTCTGGGACTGGTCGGTCAATAACCTTTCCACTTCGCAAAGTTATTATACTCTTTGCTTGTTCTTTATGCGAAGTTGAAGATGATGCATTGCTACCGCCATAGATTTGAGGATTAGGTTGTGGTTGAGCTGGTAGCTTACCTTTCTCTTGAGCACTTAAAGCAGTGGTCAGCGTTGTCAGTTGATTTCTTAAGTCATCATTGATTTTAGCTTGACCTTGCATGAAAGATTGCAAAGTTTCTTCGAGACTGGGTTTTTGAGGGGGTGCGTGTGCATAATGAGGTTGCGGTGGTGGAGGAGTTGGGTTATATACTTGTTGAGGTTGGTCATTCCTCCACCTGAAATTTGGATGGTTCTTCCATCCAGGGTTGTAAGTACCCGAAAAAGGATTATTAAAAGATTTTTGATATGTATTCATAACATTGGCCTGATCATGCAAGACTTCCTTGAATGCGGGTATTGTGGGGCAATCAGTGGTGAGATGACCAGGCATCTCACAAATCCTACAACACTCGCTGTTATGTTCTAAGGTCTTGACGGGTTCAATCCTTCTAAGTTCAATTTCCTCTACCTTCCTAGTAAGGGCTGCCATTTTAGCCTGAATATCATCCTGAGTACTAAGGTTATAAAGGCCCCCCTGTCCAACGCTAGTAGGCTTAGGCAAAGGTTTATTCACTCTATCCCCTGTATCCCATAATTGTGCAGTCTCTGAGAGAGAATCTAAATAATCCCATGCCTCATCGGGTTGCTTTTCCAAAAATAGACCATTACACATAGTCTCTATAAATTGTTTTAATTGTGGAGACAACCCTTCGTAAAAGAAACTAATGGTTCTCCATGTTTCAAACCCATGATGAGGACAAGAGAGTAGCAAATCTTTAAATCTCTCCCAGCATTCATAAAATGTTTCATGGTCTTTTTGTTGGAAATTACTAATGTGCCTTTTCAAAAAATTAGTCCTTTGTGCGGGAAAGAACTTTTTTAAGAATTCTCTTTGCATATCATGCCATGTTCCTAACGATCTTGGTCTCAAGGAGTTCAGCCATGTTTTGGCTTTATCCTTCAAGGAAAAAGGAAACAAGGTTAATTTAAGGACATCTTCCGATACATTTGGCACTCTAAATGTGATGCTAATTTCCTCAAAATCCTTAAGGTGAAGATAAGGGTTCTCGGATTCCATTCCATGATACTTTGGCAGCAATTGAATTACTCCTGGTTTGATTTCAAAGTGTCCTACATTTTTAGGAATAATCATGCATGAAGGTTGACTAGTCCTAGTGGGATGTAAGTATTGTCGAAGTGTCATAACTGGGGGTCTACCTTCATCACCATGGTGACTTCCTACATCATCAGCCATCTCACCAGATCTGAGATTTTGCGTAAGATTTTCAATATTATGATCTAAGGAATTGTCAAATGTTTGTCGATTCAGGCGTCCAGTGTTGTCCCTATTCCAACCTAGCATACAAAATTTTAGAGTTTATTTATTTGTTTGTTTTTTTTTTTTTTTTTAATGATTACCCTTGATCTTTTCTTAAAGTTCTTATCAATTTTCAAGTAGCAACAAGGGTTAATGAGATATGATGATAATAAAATTCTGATTCTAAACAAAAAAATTAAACACAGAAAATTCAAAGCAGACAGCAGCAAAGTTTATATTAATTTAATGGTTGTAAAAGTATCAGAATATCAATCAGACCGTTCAGATGAAAGAAACATGTGTCCTACAGCAGCCGACAAAATTTGAGTGCAATCAGACGGTGGAGTACTCAGATATCAGAGTTTGATGCAGACTGTGCAGGGAATAAAAAAAACAGCAATAAAGATTTTTTTTTTTTTGAAAGAAAAAAAAAGACTAAATACTAAGATACTGATTAAATCTAAAATTATACTAATAAATCACCCGTTCCCCGGCAACGGCGCCAAAAACTTGATGCAGAAATAAAATTATTCTCCCAAGTGCAGGAGAATCGCACAAGTAGTAAATTCTCGGGAGTCCGAGGTCAAATCCTCAGGGAACGAAATGTATATGAGATTATTTAATATAATTTTCGATTAATTAATTCAATAAATTTGTGGATTAAAATTATGTTTTGATTTTCAGAAATTAAAATGCAGAGAATAATAAACACAATTCAATGAAATAAAAATGGTAGGGATCTGGAATCCCCCTTGATGATATTGCATCCAAGGAATAAACTCTATGGTTCTTGATTAAAGATTAAATGTAGGATAGATCTAATTATGGTATATGTTTCATGAACATATGAACTCAATTTCTAAGCATTCGTCGTGCTTTCTACGTCTACGACGAATCAAATACTAAAGCAATCCATATATCAATAATCATAATCCATTAAAGAGCTATCTACGAAATAACTATGCATAGATCAAAAACATATCAGTAAATATAATTCATTCAAGGCAAAAGTTTAGAGTTTACTTCAAAGAGCAATACATCAAAGGTTCCTCCATCTCCCTCCCTAAGGAATCAGCCACTCATTGAAAACATTAATCCCCCTTTCATTTTTTTCTTTTTCTTTTCGGAAACAGGGGAGACCCTGTTTCCCTTTCTTTTTTTTTTTTCTTTTGACAGAGGGCCACTCCTCTGTTTCACCGAATGGGAAGGAATCACATCCCCCCAGCCGAGCGGAAACCTCATATAGCTCGTGCGATGGATCCCTGATCCAGTTGCGAAATATCCGAACGCGGAATCATGGGATTTGGATCACGGAACGATCGCAGGCGTTGGGCGCGGGAGATTCGGACGCGGATACTTGACTGGGACTCAGGTGATTGCGAATCCCGGAAGAATCGGATGCAGGTTCGGAGGATGCGGAAATGGGAAGCTTCACGGGAGAAGCTGGAGCGCGGACGCTCGGTGGTAGCTTGGGAGATCTGAACCGTGGATGGCTCGCGGAAGATGCTTGCAGACGTTGTGATGCTGGGAGACTTCACGGATGAATCGCTGATGTTAAGATGTGTGGACTGCGAGGAAGACGGAAGAGCTGGGACGCATACGCTGAGATCACGGTGGATTTTGCACGCGGACGGCCGGAAGGAGCGTGGACGCGTGGGATTGGATTTGTGGGAGGATGGACTCGAAAGCTTCACGGGATGCTGGGAAGCGCGGATAACTCGGAAGAGGCTGGGATGCGGACGTTGGAAGCGGGAGATGCCGGGATCTTCGGATGCGGGACGTGTGGGAGGCTGCTTCACAGACGCTGGGAGCTTGACTGCTGGCACTTGGCTGAACACGTGGACGCTCGGAGGGTGCACGCGGACACGGGAGCTGGTTCGGAGGAACGGACGCGCTGGATGCGGAAATGCATGCGAACAGCTGAATCTGGGCTCTGTTCTGCAGCTGGAAAGAGATGATAAAAAATCATAATAAGTGCCAAGGATAAAATATTTAATCATGTAAATGTTAACACCTATTATTTATCATTATTTTGCTAGCATTAGGCTAAGTTAATTGGTACTTAGATCGCACTTTTGTGCTCTCATCACATAGCCCAAAAGGCATGCGACGATAGGCAAAAGTGCCATAAGGATAGATGAATGTGGTTTTCTCTTGATCCTCACGTGCGATAGGAACTTGGTTATATCCAGAATAACCATCGAGGAAACAGTAATGGGAGTGGCCAGCTAGCCGTTCTAGCATTTGATCGATGAAGGGTAGAGAAAAATGGTCTTTCCTAGTCATGGCATTAAGCTTCCTATAGTCGATGCATACTCGCCATCCCGTTTGGACTCGAGTAGGGACTAACTCATTGTGATCATTTTTCACCACAGTGATGCCAGACTTTTTAGGTACGACTTGAACTGGGCTTACCCACTGACTATCAGAAATAGGATATATAATCCCTACATCTAAAAGCTTGATGACCTCGGCTCGAACTACGTCCTTCATGATTGGATTAAGTCGCCTTTGTGGTTCTCTAAAGATTTTTGCATCTTCTTCTAGATGGATTTTATGTTGGACCACAGAAGGACTAATCCCCTTAATATCAGCTATAGACCAACCGATAGCTTCCTGATTCTTCCGAAAGATACTTAACAGCTTCTCTTCCTGTTCTTTAGTCAGATTTGATGCAATTATAACAGGTAAGGTCTTGTTTTCTTCAAGAAATGCATACTTCAAGTTTTCGGAAAGGTCTTTAAGTTCTAGTTGTGGAGGTTTGACATTGGATGGCACTAGCTGAGATTCCGAAATAGGCAATGATTCAAACTTGGTGGCCCATTTGCTAGTATCCATCACAGGAATAGAATCTAACAATGCATTAACCTCTTGACTTGACTCGCAATTTTGACCAAAATTAGCCAAACATCTTTCTAATGGATCAGAATAACTCGACTCTTCAAAAAAACTGCTAATTATGTTCTCAATCATGTGAATTTCTTCCAAATCGTCCATCTCAGTTGACTGACTACTACTATGAAAAATATTGAGCTGGACAGTCATGTTCCCAAAGGCTAGAGTCATTATTCCATTTCGGCAACTAATCACAGCATTTGAAGTGGCCAAAAATGGTCTACCTAGGATCACCGGAATGTGACTTTCTGGATTTTTTACTGGTTCAGTTTCAAGAACTACAAAATCCACAGGGTAGTAGAATTCATTAACTTTTACAATCACATCCTCCATAATTCCTTTGGGATACTTCACAGTCCTATCTGCTAATGACAAAGTAATGTTTGTGGGCTTTAATTCTCCCAAACCTAGTTCGTTGAGACAGAATAGGGTAATAGGTTTACACTTGCTCTTAAGTCTAATAGGGCTCTTCGAATGATGGTTTCTCCTATTTTAATTTCAACAGTGGGGCAACCAGGGTCCTTGTATTTTGGTTTCTCCTATTGGTTTCTCCTCTATTCTTTGTGTTCCCTGTTCTTGTGCCTTTTTCTAGGTGGGGTTTGGTTCATGCTTTTCTTCTTTTTCTTGCACAGGAAGTTGGACTTTGTTGTCCACTTGCTTGCCAGACCGTAAAGTGGTAATTGTCTGGACTTCATGGATAGAGTTTCCATTAGAATCAATCTGAAACTGGCCTCTCGGCCCTTGATTCTGTTGTCTACTAAGGTTAGGTACTGGCTGACTAGGCAATTTACCTCTCTTCCTATCCCCTAGAGAGTTAGCTATTTGGCTCAGACTAACCTCAAGTTTTGCAATCGCTTGCGCATGGAATTGGTTAGTTTGTGTTTGAGCCATGTTGGTCTGTTGTTGCTGTTGGATGAAATCTTGTTGCTGCTTCATCATATTAGTCATCATGGTTTCTAAAGTTGAAGATTGTTGTGGGGCAAGGGTATTGTAAGTAGGTACAGATGGAACCAAAGGTTGGTTCATTTGTGATGGACCTATCCTAAAAAAGTTCCTCTGAAAACCTGGTGAACCACCTTGATGCTGAATAGGTTCGTTCTGCTTGTATGAAAAATTTGGGTGGAACCTATTATCAAGGTGGTAAACTGAGCTGAATGAATTGGGAGTGGGCTTCTTGAAGGCACTATATGAGTTTAGAGCATTTGCCTACTCAGCCTTAATGTTGGGTAAACTAGGATAACACTCTACTAGATGCTCAGAACTGTTACACAAAATACATAAACTTTATGACTCGTGATCCACTTTCATGATGGGATTTAACTCTTTATATGAACTTGAGCTAGTGGAAACAGTGAAAGCATCAAACTTTTTGCTTAAGTTGTTCATTCCAGTCACCAGATTGGACATGACATTTTTTAGTTCTGGGTCTGCTTTCATTTCATAATTGCCTGGTTTTTTAGACCCGAACTCATCTCTATTTACTTCCTCACCATAGCTACTCCAATTTTGAGCGTTCTCGGCTAAGTCAACAAGAAATTCATAGGCTTGATCCGAGGTTTGGTTCATGAACCTACCCTTGTGCATGGACTCAATCATGTTTCTATGTGCCGGAGTTAGTCCTTTATAAAAGAAGTGGACTAGATCAGCCTTGTCAAGCCCATGGTGCGGGCACTTGACTAAAAGATCATGGAATCTTTTCCAAAGTTGAAAAAATTCCTCCTCAGATTTTTCTCTAAAAGTTCTAATGGCATCCTTAATTTTTTCAGTCTTTACCATGGGATAGAACTTAGCCATGAACTTCCTAGTTGTTCCCATGATGTGATGGAATTTGAAGCAAGGGAATACAGCCATGCAGCAGCACGATCCTCTAAAGTCATGGGAAACAACCTTAATTTAATACCCTCTTCATCTACGTTTTGATTTCTAAATGTTTGACAGATTGTCAAAAATTTGTTTAGATGAATGTAGGGTTGTTCACTCTCGAACCCATGAAACTTAGGTAACATGTTTATTGTTGCAGCCCGAATCTCGAATTGGGCTGCATTATTGATTGGTAATACTATGCAAGTAGGGGGACTAGCAGATGCGGGTGCGAACAACTCATTTAAAGTTCTAATGTGTTCACCCATTGTAGAGATTAACGGTTGGCTTACAGTTCGCAAGTTGTGATGAAAAGTTCTGTCAATCTCAGGATCAAATGGGGTTAATTTATCCCTTAATGACCTTCTACCACAACACTTCATTATATTTGACTCCTAAAATGAACGAAATCCTAAGAGAAGAGAAGGGCTAGACACAGATAACCACAACCAACACCACACAACAATTTGACCCTATTAGTCTTAGAACTAAGTGAGGTTTAGTAGCTTCTTAAATCTAGTTACACAGAGATTTATAAGGTTAAAAAGTTTCTGAAATTCTCTTTAGATTAGATAGCTCCTAATCTCCCTTTCAAATTAAGCTTGAGCTTACCAGTTAAGCAATCCAGTAACCAGTGACCAGAAAAGTCCCGGGGTGTGTGGTGGTGCCAGAAGGGATACACCGATACTACAATACCCGTAACAGTTCTCACTGTTGTAAAACTTTTCTAGACATCACCAATTACTAAATTCTCACTGGAGTGGCTTTCAGCCGCTTCTTTCCAAGAGCCTAATTGAGCTCGAAAACCCTAAGGCCAACGTCTAATTTGATTTTAATTTAATTTGGCTTAGGATATGTATGCAAGGTGGTGATTTTTGGGCTAAGGACAAGTAATGACTTCCTGACCTTATCTTTTTAATGGGTTTTGCCTTTAAATTCTTTTATGCAAATGCTTAATACTAATTGCAGCAAATAATCAATGGTTTTTTTAAAGTTTATGCAATGTCATTAGGTTGTACTGATTAAATGAGCAAGCAATTTTTTTTATTTTTTTATTTTTCTTATTTTTTTTAATTTTATGTTGTTTTTTTTAATTTTTAATATAGGAATAACTTGAATGTAAACTAAAACTAATCCTTATGCGTCAGTCAATCTCCGAATGCCCATTGAATAAGCTCTGGAGATTACTCCGTGAGGAGCCCCAATAGAGGTATGATCACCTCGGGGGATTGCACCCTATCAATTACTAGCAAAAATAATATTTTTTTAAATTTTTTTTAATTAATTTTTTAACCTTTTTTTAATTTAAATTTTAAATTTCGAATCACAGAATTCAAATTTTGAATTTAAATTTTTAAATTTTTTGAATTTTGGAAATTTTTTCAATTTTTTTAATTATCTTTTATTTAATTTTAATTTTTTTTACTTTTTTTAAAAAAACTTTAAATTTCGAATTTCAAATTTCAGAATTTAATAACTACGAAATTATTAACTAGAAATTATCAAAATAAGAAAAATTCATAAAAATAAAAATAAAAACTTACTACCGGAGTGCGTTCACTCCGGGCATCCAAAATTTGATTTGATCTTCGTGATCGTTCTTGCTTCTCGATTTGCCTCCCCGGCAACGGCGCCAAATTTCTGTTCGTCCGATTCCTGTTTACCTAAAAATATGCTAAACAGATCATTGTTAGAACCAACAAACAAAGTTTAATTTAATTTTACTTTTACCTTTCCTACTCGAAGAATAGCGGTTGTAAGAGATCAATCCATAAAGAGGCGATTGGAGTTGCATAAAAATTAGAACGTTCACTCGGATTTGAAATTGATTTTTAGCAGAGAATGTTCTTTATTTGAAATTAACTAAAAGACAGGTATTTAAATTCGAAAAGCATTTATATATTTAATTAATCAAAGAAAAGCTTTGACATAAATTAAAATGGATGTAAACAAGAAGATTGAAGCGAACACAAATTGCATAAAGGAAGATGTTGCCTAGAGATGGTCACCCAAGAGGGGGGTGAATTGGGTGTTTTAAAACTTTTTGCTTAATTAAAAATAAAACACACAAATGTATGAACTAAAGTAAAGATAGAGGTATGAGAACAATCAATTGCAAACACAAGATTTTATAGTGGTTCGGAGCTTCCACTGCTCCTACATCCACTCCCCAAAGCACCTTTGGGAATTTTCACTATAATCCAAGATTACAGTCCGGTAGTTTTGCGAGTGCACTACCCAACTCGTTGTTTTACACCGGGCTAACAACGAACCCTATAACCCCCAATTTCACCTAGGCTTGGGACGCCTTTCCCTTGTTCCAAGTCCCTTGACTGGAACAAGCACAATATTGAAAAAGTTTTACAAGGATTTAAAAGCTCTCAAGAAAGCAAATAAAACAGTGAGAAATAATAGAACCCGGAAGAACCCTTTTAGCCGTTGGAAGCGTGGGAAATGGTGGTTCTTCCGATGTGGATCGCGTTGGCTTGAATGTGAGCTTTGAATGCCTAGCGGAAGAGAGTAGTTGAGCACGAAATCACTTGGGAAGCTTGAAGGCACTTGATTTCTTCACTTAAATGCACTAACTCCCTTGAACCTCTTTTTCTTTCTTCTCTCTTGAATGATCTTGTGTTGGGTTGGTGAGAAGTTGTTGGAAAGCACTTAAGAGCTCCCTTTTATAGCCCAAAAAGCAAATATAGCCGTTAGAGATAAAGTTAAGGGAGTTTGAAATTCAAACCAAACCTGAAAAAGTTGTCAGTCGCGTCCCAGGCGCTTCAGAGACGTCTCCGCTTCAACGCGAGACGTCTCGGCTGTAAGATTTCACTTTTGACGTTGTTTGGGGTCGACTCGGTGCTTTACGAGGACGACTCCGATGATGAACGGTTTGAATCCTTGTTTTTCTGTTTTTCTGAGAGGGTCGCCTCGGCACTTTACGGGGACGTCTCGGCTTGTTTGCGCTTTTTGCATGGGGACGACTCCGCTGCCTTGGGGACGACTCCGCCGTTATATCTCCGAAAAACAAGTCTTCTGGAATTCTCTGAGAGAGTCGACTCCGCTCTTTCAGGGGACGTCTCCGCTGCCTTATCACCGAAAAAGACATCCTCTGGAATACCCTGAGAGAGTCGACTCCGCACTCTCTGGGGACGACTCAGAAACTCAGCTTTTACTTGCGGGGACGACTCCGCGTACTGTGGAGACGGCTCGCGCGCATCTCTTGAAATCAGCCTTTCTGCCGCCACTGAGAGAGTCGACTCCACTTCTGAGAGAGTCGACTCCGACCCTGCGAGACGCCTCGCCAGGTGCCGGAGACGTCTCCAAACATGCCAGTTCTTCCTGTTTGTGCCAGAGACGTCTCTGGAACAAACCGGAAACGTCTCGACTATCCCTGATCTATTTTCTTCATCTCAAAAATTCTTCAATAAATTCATAAAAATTATGGAAACTTGCCTAGACATTTCTTAACAATATTCTTAATTAAACACATGAAATCCTCAAGTAAATTGTTAAGATAAATGGAATTATACTCTAGTATTTTGTATTCATCAAAATCCATTAGGGGGTCAACAATCTCCCCCTTTTTGATGATGACAAAACACTGAGTATATGCAAAATTCGAAATTTAAACATATACACAGTATTTGATCAGATGTACAAGTATAATGTTTTGATTAGAGCTAGATACAGTGTGCATAATTCAAAATAGTCAATTTTCAGTTCTATCCTTATGCATAAGATTGATCTTAATAGCTCTTAAGCAATTTTAGCATATCAACTGAAGTTGAATCAAGTTAAAATAAAATATTGATGCTAAAGATAATTGAAAGCTATGTTCTTTTTGACTCCCCCTTTCTTTTCCAGAAGGGCAATTATCTTAAAGCCAATATTCTTCAATTTTATCTTTTCTAATTCAACTTTAAGTATGAGTGTAAATTTTGCATTCCATATTCAGGTTCTACTCCATATATAAGTTCTATATATCTACTCCCCCTTTTTGTCATCAACAATGAAGGGGACAAATTATACGTAGGTACTTAAAGCACAATTCCTAGGGGAATTCAGCATATTACAATGAACCACTCAAGGATATTCAAGTTATGCTCCCTCTGTCTATTGTTTTATTAATGAATTCAGAATTCATTTCACTCCCCCTTTGATATTCAGGTTGTGCTCACCCTGTTTCATATGCATTGATAAGTTGTGTCAAATTTACGTACACAAGGTTTCAAAAGGAATTGTATGTCATTCATTGTAAACATTTGAAGTCATTACAAGGTTAAAATGGAAATCATTACAAGTATTGATTCCTAATACAAAAGAAGTTTCAAAATGAGCCTAGGGTTTTACAAAAACAGATGAACTCTAGATGTCTACAAAATGTCCCTCATCGGCGACGTTGCTCATAAGCCCTAGCAGCTGCATCTATAAATGCATTAATTGAGTCCAGTAGAGTTTTGAACTGCTCTCCTTGAGATTGATGGAAGGCTGCCACTAGTGCTTCAAATTCAATGCTTGCCCTTTCAATTCTTCCTCTAAGTTGGGCAGCCACGGTGCCCACATTGCCTCCAGGGCTTGTCAACTCTTGAAGACCATCTGAAATGTTCCTCAAGCTGTCTTGTAGCTCAATTGATCTGAAGGTTTGGGTGGCACTCACACTAACTAGTTCTTGTGCTGTAGCTTCTATCTGAGTTCTGATTTCCTTCAACTCTTGTAGAAGCCCTTCATGTGAGGCTCTGATGGGGGCCAACTCAGTAGAGATCATCGATCTCATTTCCTCCCTCATTTGCTGGCATATCACAGATGCTAAAGTGCGCATCTGTTCTTCTGATAGGGAGAAGGGCCCAGTGACTGTAGGAGGAGGTGGCATAGAGGTGGAAGGTCCAGCTGAGCTGGAGGGTATATCAGGAAAGTCCATGTGGCTGAGTGGAGGAGAGTGGTGGTCAGGCTCCTGATGTGGGATCTCAGGGTCTAAGGTTTGAGCTTTTCTTTTTGGTACCTTAACCCATGACCCATCTACCTTGTGAAACTCCATTCTACGCATTGTGCTCTCATTATAATAGTCGGTGTTTCTCAAGGGTTTTGCAGGTTCATTTTCTGGAATGTGAACCTTAAAATGTTTGAATACTAGGGTAAAGATCATCCCATAGGGTATGCTAAACCTAGAATACCTATGACATATAGCAATGTAGTTCAACATAAGTCTAGGGAGGTTTCGGAGAATCCCTAGTAGGATGTGGTGCATGATAACTAGGTCTCGCTCCGAAACAAAATCGAAGCAACCGGTTTTTGGAAACAAGACCCGGTTGACAATACTCAAAAGTAGTCTCATTTCGGCATTTAGGTCTTGTGAGTTCACTACATCAAGAGGCCCGCAGTCCTCTCGTCCTAAAAGCAAGTTTAGGGCTATTTCCCTTTGGAGATGTGAGGTCGGAGCCTCACCGTCCTTAGGGATTTGCAAGACGCTAGATAGGACATCCTCATTAATCTCTACCAACGTCCCTCGGACATGTGCAGTGTACCCTAAGTCCCCTAAGGCCATATTGCTAAACATCTCTCTAACTAGGCCGGGGTAGGTCGATGTATTGAGGGTACAAAGGTATTCCCACCCTTGGGCACGGAGTTTCTCTCCAATAGAGAACCCCTCACTATCTAGAAAATGGAAATCTATGTACCTACCGGTGGTTACTGTGCGATTCGCACAGAAAATGGTCGTGGTTGGCGGAGCAACCGGAGGGGACGGCGCGGATGGCTCTTCCCTCCGTTCCTCACCGTCGGTTGCTACCCTAGGACGCCTCCCACCAGTTCGTCTAGCCCTCTTAGGTGCCATGGATGCTAGGGTTTGTGATGGAGAGCAAATGGAGGCTAGGGTTTGTGGTGGAGAGCAAATGGAGGCTAGGGTTTTTATTTTTGTCGGGGATGGAAGAGAATAGCTCGGGTCGGCTCGAGCTGTTTCACCTATTTAAAAACCCTCGTTAGGTCCCCGAGACGTCTCCACGACTGATGCGAGACGTCTCGCCGGGGTGACGTCTCTGCGATTTGCCAGAGACGTCTCCGGCACTGAAAAATTTCAGACTAATTTCTATCTTTTCCCAATTTATTTTACTCAATCACACTAATCAACATGATTTCTTTTGGTGAATACAGAGTGAGTTTGTTTGTGATCCTCCCCCTTAATAATACATCCTATAAAAGTTTGATAATGATTTTTTGAATTATTAACATTGAAATGAGGAATGTTTGACCAAATTTCGAATACCTATGAAATAGGCTCTGAAAATATCTCCATGAAGAGTCCAAGGGAGGGTAACCATCCTCCGGAAAGTCGAACAATTCGTCATTTAACTTAGATAGATTCATGCTTTCACTTATGTTGACCTTGAGGTGGATTACTAGTTTGAGTAGCAAAGCATTGCAATGCAAGTTCAATTTAATTGCTAGGATCATACAAGCTCAATGTATTCCTTAAGAAGTTGAACCTATCTTTACAAAGGGGCTTTGTAAAGATATCGGCCAATTGATTTTCAGTACATACATACTCAATCATCACATCATTTTTCAGCACATGATCCCTAATAAAGTGATGCCTAATCTCTATATGTTTTGATTTTGAGTGTTGGACAAGATTTTTTGTTAAGTTAATTGCACTTGTGTTATCACATTTAATTGGTATATTGTCCATTTTGATACCGAAGTCTTCAAGTTGTTGCTTAATCCATAGAACTTGGGCACAACAGCTTCCAGCTGCAATGTACTCAGCCTCAGCTGTGGATAAGGCAACTGAATTCTGTTTCTTGCTAAACCAAGAAACCAAATTAGCACCCAAGAATTGACATGTGCCACTTGTGCTTTTTCTGTCGAGTTTGCACCCGGCAAAATCAGCATCGGAATAAGCAATTAAATTTATGTCAGATTGTTTAGAATACCATAAGCCTACATTAGATGTCCCTACTAGATATCTAAAAATTCTTTTAACAGCTTGCAAGTGTGATTCCTTAGGACATGCTTGGTATCTAGCACACATACAAACACTGAATAATAATATATCTGGTCTACTAGCAGTAAGGTAAAGTAAAGAGCCTATCATACCTCTGTACAATTTGCAGTCTATACTTTTACCTTTTTCATCTTTGTCAAGCTTGCAACTTGAGCCCATGAGTGTGCTGATTTCCTTTGCATCCTTCATCTTGAATTTTTCCAACATCTCCTTGATATATTTGGACTGACTGATGAAGATGCCTTCCTCTGATTGTTTTATTTGTAGCCCAAGGAAGAAGTTGAGCTCACCCATCATGCTCATTTCAAATTCTCCCTGCATAAGCTTGGCAAACTCTTGACAAAGACAATCATTAGTAGCACCAAAAATTATATCATCCACATAAATTTGCACAAGCAATAAGTCATTTCCTTTTCTTTTAATGAAGAGAGTTTTGTCCACATTTTCTCTCTTAAATTTATTTTCAATTAGGAAATTACTTAATCTTTCATACCATGCCCTAGGGGCTTGCTTAAGTCCATATAATGCTTTATGCAATTTAAAAACATAATCTGGATGTAAGTGGTTCTCAAAACCTGGAGGTTGTCCTACATAAACTTCCTCCATTATATAACCATTTAAAAAGGCGCTTTTTACATCCATTTGATAGAGTTTGAAATCCATAAAGCATGCATATGCCAAAAGTAGTCTAATAGCCTCTAATCTAGCAACAGGAGCAAAAGTTTCATCAAAGTCTATTCCTTCCTCCTGATTATATTCTTTGGCCACTAGCCTAGCTTTGTTTCTTATTACTATTCCATCTTCATCTAGTTTATTTCTATATACCCATTTGGTGCCTATAATTGAAACATTAGGGGATCTTTTCATTAGAGTCCAAACTTCATTTCTTTCAAATTGGTTTAATTCCTCTTGCATAGCATTCATCCAATTATCATCTTTTTCAGCTTCTTCTAGTGATTTTGGCTCGATTTGTGAAACGAATGCAAGATAATTACTAGTGTTTCTTAAAGAGGATCTAGTTCTTATTCCTTGTGAAGGATCACCAAGGATTAGATCCCTTGGATGACCATGTGCATACCTCCATTCCTTAGGAAGATCTTGATTTCTCGATGGAGATTGATCTTCTTCATCTTGCTGAATTGTATCTTCTTTGATCTCATCCTCATGTTGTTTGTCTTGTATGGAGAATTCCTTCATTCGGTCTTCAAGTATACCTGCATCACCATCTTCTTCTTTTCTAGAAGAATCTCCATTAGCTTCATCAAAAACAACATGAATGGATTCTTCAACAACGAGAGTTCTCTTGTTGAAGACCCTGTATGCTCTACTAGATGAGGAATAACCTAAGAAGATCCCCTCATCTGATTTAGCACTAAATTTACTTAGATTGTCCTTTCCATTGTTTAAAATAAAGCATCGACAACCGGAAACATGAAAATAGCTTATATTTGGTTTCTTACTTTTTATCAACTCATAAGATGTTTTCTTTAAGATGGATCTAACTAAAGCACGGTTTAAAATATGACATGAAGTATTTATTGCTTCAGCCCAAAAGTACTTTGGTAAATCCGATTCGCACAACATGGTACGAGCCATATCTGCTAGTGTGCGATTCTTCCTTTCTACCACCCCGTTTTGTTGGGGTGTCCTAGGTGCCGAGAAATTATGATTGATACCATTTTCTTCACAAAATTTTTCAAAATACTAATTTTCAAACTCGGTACCATGATCACTCCTAATTGCTTTTAGTTTAAGATTGAGTTCATTCGAAACCCTATTATGAAACTTGATAAAAGCGGGAAAGGACTCATCTTTGTGTGCAAGAAATGAAACCCATGTAAAACGTGAAAAATCATCAACAATTACAAGACCAAATTTCTTACCCCCTAGACTAGCAGTTCTAGTGGGTCCAAATAAATCCATGTGAATTAGTTCTAAGGGTTTTGATGTTGAGACTATGTTTTTAGACTTGAAAGAGCTTTTCGTTTGTTTTCCTAATTGACATGCAGCACAAATTTTGTTCTTTTCAAAATCTATTTTTGGTAGTCCTTTGACTAGATCTTTTGTAATCAATTTAGAGATTAAATCCATGCTAGCATGCCCTAACCTACGATGCCATAACCAACTAGTCTCATTGACTTTGGGATCCATGGCTACAAGACATTGGCCATCCTTCATGGTGAGATCATCAAGATCTACCATGTAAACATTTTCATGCCTATGTCCTGTAAGTATGATCTCATTGTCAACTGGACTACTAATTATGCAAAGTGAAGATTCAAATGACACTTTAAAGCCCTTGTCACAAAATTGACTTATACTTAATAAATTATGTTTGAGTCCATTAACTAACAATACATTGTCAATAAATGAGGAGGGTGATATGGAGATTTTACCAACACCAATGATTTGACCTTTAGCATTGTCTCCAAATGTGACTACTCATTCTTTTGATTTTAAAGTGACGAAGAGACTCTTGTCACCGGTCATATGCCTTGAGCAACCACTATCAAGATACCACATTCTCTTTTTATTTCCGGCTGCAAGGCATACCTGCAAAATGATCATGTGAAGCTCTTAGGTACCCAAGTTTTCTTGGGTCCTTCGTGGTTAGTGTAGTTGGTTCCCTTAGGCACCCATACTTTAGTTATGTTTTTAGCTTTTACAAATGTACTCTTGTTAGTTTGGATCTTTCTTTGAATACAAGAGTAGGCTTTATGTCCACTTTTTCCACAATGAAAGCATGTAGGTTTTTCAGTTTTGACATCTTTTGCTTTCACAAAGAAATTCTTTAGATACTTTTGTTGCTTGTTAGTTTTATATCCTAATCCGGCTTTATTAAAAACAGCTCTTTGATTTGAAAGAATAAGATTTAATTTTTCAGAGCTTTGTGTAAATTTTTCAACAATTGGTTTGTACTTATGTACCTCATTTTTAAGATCCAAATTTTCTTTAACTAGTTCTTCCTTATCCTTTTTAAGGGATTCAACATTTTGTGCAAGTGAGGTATTATTATTGAGTAGAGATTTAACTTTTAGATTCAATTCCTTAATTAGTGTTTTTGCCGTTTCATTTTCAATGCTAAGTTTTGAATTTTTATTTTCTAGATCAATGGTGTTAATATTTTCAACGCTCTCTTTCTCAATCAATAGTTTTTTAATATCATCCTTTAGTTTTTGATTGGAGGCCTTTAGTTCTTTATTCTTTGCTCCTAACATACTACAATCACTCATAAGTTCTTGAAAAGCTTCATATAATTCTTCTAAAGTAAAATTTATAGTTGAGCTTTGACATACCTCGTCGTTTTCAAATGCCATGAAGCACAAATTTGCGGTCTCTTCCTTCTCTTCCTCGGAGGAGGATGTGTCACTATCGTCCCATGTTGCCTTCAACGCCTTCTTCTTCTTCTTTCCAAAGTGCTTCTTTTGTTGAGGGCATTCGGAACGAATGTGTCCCGGTCTCTTGCAATCATAGCATTGTTAGATGTATGCCCTAGAAGCCAATTTTGGCTGACACATTATTAATTCTAGGACATAATTTGTACTTGACTTTATTATTATTGAATAAATGAAAGGCATCTTTTTCATTCATATTATTATTGTGTCTATGAATCGTCCAAGGAATTAATAAGATGATGATGCATATTCTCAAGAGTTGAGAATTTGAGCCATGTATCATTAGTGATTAATTTCTGAACGCTCCTGATCGATGGATCATCACGAGGACGGTGATCGATCCGATAAGATCAGTGCACACATTACTTTCCTTATGGATGGACGAGACTCGAGTCCACGGTGTGAGGACACTGAAGTAATAGTGCAGGTGCTTGTTAGAGAACAAGGGTACTGAGCGTGACCAACACAAGAAGTCACTTGGATGTCTATCCACTCGTCAGTGACTTGCTTGATGTTGCAGTAGTGTGACTGGTCCTTTGACCTGCGGTGCTTCAGCTACTCATAGTAAGGTTATTGTAGTTTGACTACACGTATACATGGTCTCTAGTCATATGGGTCCTTGTAGTGTAGATTGGCTGCAGTAAGTTCACTGTAGGAGTAGGGTATGCACTTACATGGAATCTATCGACCTTGATAGAAGAGGAGTGATCCTATGTGATTTGTTAGACTGAGTTCTAAGACCTTGGCCAGGGCAGTAATATAAAGTGGAGAAAGAGTTTTCCACTATCGAACTCGAGTCGAATAAATCTTGACATATGACAGACGAAGGGGTTTGACGAGTTATCCATGACCTCCGTCCTGTAGGAATCCACGATAGTAGGACTATATCACACGATAACTGCACCTAGAGGTTCATCATTCTATTCTACTGGGTAGCCACTACATGCTGCTAGGTGTCACTGGTGGATGGTGGGACTCACAGGGATTATCTCGATGATCGATAAATCCTAAAGAGTAGAGTTGGAATCGTTCCAATCCATTGAAAGGAGTTTTCAATGATATTGTGATAGAGATCATAATATATCTCACTACCAGTCAGAGTAGAACCTATGGGGTCACACACACTAGAAGTAATGACCGATCCGATGGTTGAATCGTGATTAGGAATCATAAGTAATCAATTTGATTGATAATAAGTTGAAGAAGGAACAAAGGGAATTGATTAATTGGACTTAAAACAAGAGTCCTACTTGGACTAGGATTCATAGAGTCCTAATTGGATTAGGACTAGAAATCCTACTTGGACTGGGATTCCTACTTGGACTGGGAATCCTATTTGGAGTAGGACTAGGAGTCCTACTTGGAGTAGGATTCATAGAGTCCTAATTGGATTAGGACAGGAATCCTACTTGGACTGGGATTCCTACTTGGACTGGGAATCCTATTAGGAGTAGGACTAGGATTCCTACTTGGAGTAGGATTCCTATAATCCTAATTAGATTAGGAGTTTTGAATTAAATTTGGATTCCTACTTGGAGTAGGATTCTTAGAGTCCTAATTGGATTAGGACTAGAATTAAACAAGTCCTAATTGGATTAGGATTTCTTAAGTTCCAATTAATTATTAATCCAATGAATCAAGATGGCTCCTAATTAGATTAGGATTGAAGAGTTCAATTGAGTCATGGTTCATTCAAGTTCTAATTGGATTAGGACTAGCATAGATTGAACCCAATTGATTCATGATTTGGACTAAACCAAATAGGAGCCCTAGATGCTATTTAAGAGGAGGCTTGGGGGCTGACCTAATTCATATGAGAAGCTCTCCCCTTGTGGTCGTACGCCCCCTTTCTCCTCTCCTCTTGGATCAGCCGCAAGCAAGAAAGAAAAAGATCCATGGTGGTCTCCTTCTTCCTCCTCCGTTTGGGATTCAACGCAAGGAAAGGAAAGGCTGCATCTAGCCTTTTGGATTTTCTTCCTTGATCCTTTCATCTTCTTCCTCCTCCCTCTAGCATTCAAGAGTTGAAAGAAAGGGAGGTGATCAGCCATCAAAACCAATCTCTGCAAGGGAGCTAGCACCCCGGGAGATTAGAGCGATTGGATCGGTCCTCTGCTTCGTGTGGATACCCGTAGAGGCCGGGCACTTGAACGGCTTCAAGCGAACCTTCATCCTAAACCACGAACTTCAGTTTGCGGTGATCATCTACCCGCACAAGGTGAAGATCTGATCTTCTAATTAGATTAAAATTTTTTAATCCTTATCTATCTACGAACGGTTTTTGAACAACGTTCATGCGATGAACGGTTGATCCCGCGCATGCCTCTTCCGCTGCATCTGAATTTCTTTGAATTTCAGTGGCATGATCGGGGTTTTCTAACAAGCATATGATTGGGTCTCTTTCTTTTTCCTTTTCTTTTTCCCAATCATTTCTCCCTCCAAATTTCTTTCTTGGAAAGGGTTTCTTTCTTCTCATTAATTTCTTAAACTTCCTTACTATTAAACCCAAGTCCTCATCTTCGCTTTCTTCTTCACTCTCACTACTTTCTTCTTCACACACACTCGAAGTAGCCTTGAGTGCAATTGTCTTCTTCTTTGGCAACTCTTCTTCATGTTGCTTCATTGTGAGCTCATGCGTCATCAATGAGCCCAATAGTTGTTCTAGTCCCAAAGTGTTGAGATCTTTGGCTTCTATGATCGCCGTGACCTTTGCTTCCCATGCTTTCGGCAAAGACCTGAGAATTTTACTCACAAGTTCCGGATTAGTATAGGATTTACCCAAACTCTTTAGACCATTAATTATATCGGTGAAGCGTGTAAACATGCATGTGATGGTTTCATTGGGTTCCATCTTAAACAACTCATATTTGTGAACTAGAATGTTCACTTTAGACTCTTTGACTTGATTCGTACCCTCGTGGGTAACTTCAAGCCTATCCCATATTTCCTTGGCGGAACTACAGGTGGAGACTCTATTGAACTCATTTACATCTAGAGCACAGAATAATGAGTTCATGGCTCTAGAATTGAGTTGAACCATCTTACTGTCATTCTCATCCCAATCCTCCTCAGGTTTGGGAACTTGAATGCCATTAACCATGTGAGATGGTTCGTGTGGTCCCTTGATTATGACCCTCCACAAGGCATAATCTTGTGCTTGAATAAAAATCCTCATTCTAGTCTTCAAATAGGTATAATTTGTCCCATTGAAGAGTGGAGGTCCATTGGTTGCCTGCCCCTCAGCAGGAACATTGTTAAAGGGTGTTGCCATCTAGATCTTTGGCTAAGACGGTTAGGTCTTTCAAGAAATACACAGAGCACCCGCTCTGATACCACTTGTTAACCAGAGATGGTCACCCAAGAGGGGGGTGAATTGGGTGTTTTAAAACTTTTTGCCTAATTAAAAATAAAACACACAAATGTATGAACTAAAGTAAAGATAGAGGTATGAGAACAATCAATTGCAAACACAAGGTTTTATAGTGGTTCGGAGCTTCCACTGCTCCTACATCCACTCCCCAAAGCACCTTTGGAAATTTCCACTATAATCCAAGATTACAGTCCGGTAGTTTTGCGAGTGCACTACCCAACTCGTTGTTTTACACCGGGCTAACAACGAACCCTATAACCCCCAATTTCACCTAGGCTTGGGACGCCTTTCCCTTGTTCCAAGTCCCTTGACTGGAACAAGCACAATATTGAAAAAGTTTTACAAGGATTTAAAAGCTCTCAAGAAGCAAATAAAACAGTGAGAAATAATAGAACCCGGAAGAACCCTTTTAGCCGTTGGAAGCGTGGGAAATGGTGGTTCTTCCGATGTGGATCGCGTTGGCTTGAATGTGAGCTTTGAATGCCTAGCGGAAGAGAGTAGTTGAGCACGAAATCACTTGGGAAGCTTGAAGGCACTTGATTTCTTCACTTAAATGCACTAACTCCCTTGAACCTCTTTTTCTTTCTTCTCTCTTGAATGATCTTGTGTTGGGTTGGTGAGAAGTTGTTGGAAAGCACTTAAGAGCTCCCTTTTATAGCCCAAAAAGCAAATATAGCCGTTAGAGATAAAGTTAAGGGAGTTTGAAATTCAAACCAAACCTGAAAAAGTTGTCAGTCGCGTCCCAGGCGCTTCGGAGACGTCTCCGCTTCAACGCGAGACGTCTCGGCTGTAAGATTTCACTTTTGACGTTGTTTGGGGTCGACTCGGCGCTTTACGGGGACGACTCCGATGATGAACGGTTTGAATCCTTGTTTTTCTGTTTTTCTGAGAGGGTCGCCTCGGCACTTTACGGGGACGTCTCGGCTTGTTTGCGCTTTTTGCATGGGGACGACTCCATTGCCTTGGGGACGACTCCGCCGTTATATCTCCGAAAAATAAGTCTTCTGGAATTCTCTGAGAGAGTCGACTCCGCTCTTTCAGGGGACGTCTCCGCTGCCTTATCACCGAAAAAGACATCCTCTGGAATACCCTGAGAGAGTCGACTCCGCACTCTCTGGGGACGACTCGGAAACTCAGCTTTTACTTGCGGGGACGACTCCGCGTACTGTGGAGACGGCTCGCGCGCATCTCTTGAAATCGGCCTTTCTGCCGCCACTGAGAGAGTCGACTCCGCTTCTGAGAGAGTCGACTCCGACCCTGCGAGACGCCTCGCCAGGTGCCGGGGACGTCTCCAAACGTGCCAGTTCTTCCTGTTTGTGCCAGAGACGTCTCTGGAACAAACCGGAGACGTCTCGGCTGTCCCTGATCTGTTTTCTTCATCTCAAAAATTCTTCAATAAATTCATAAAAATTATGGAAACTTGCCTAGACATTTCTTAATAATATTCTTAATTAAACACATGAAATCCTCAAGTAAATTGTTAAGATAAATGGAATTATACTCTAGTGTTTTGTATTCATCAAAATCCATTAGGGGGTCAACAGAAGATTTAAGGTATTGCATAATAAATAAAAAAAAGAAAAAATTACATAAGTTGAAGAACGGAACTTAAAAATAATAGAAATTAAAAACAACAGAAATTAAAGCTTGAGCATAAATAAAACTCTCTATTAAACTAAAACCAAAAACCCCAAAATAACATGTTCTCAAAATAAAAGAAACATAATGCTCTTCCTCCCCTATTTTTTTATTCTTTCTTTTCAAACCAAAATAGAGCCCTCCCCTGTTTCTATTTTTTTTTCCTTTCTCTCTTCTCTCCCAAACCGAATCGTCTTCCCTGTTTCTTGGCCCACCACCAAGCTCTCCCCCCTCTTCTCTGTTCTTTGGTTCAACACCCAGTCGAGAGCTCCGGCCCAACTAAGCTCTCCTTCCTCTCCTCTTCTCCTCACGTCCTCCTCTTATAGATCGCCGAAGACCGATGGATCCCGGGAGAGGAGGAGGGCGCGGTCTGCGGTCGTGTGCGGGATCACGGCTGCATCACGGCGGAAGCAGAGGCGAAGGAGGCTGGATCGGGAGCTGATGCACGCGGGATCGCGGGAAATCAGGGAGGATGACGTGGATCTGCTGTGGAGGAAGGCTTGGAGGTGTCATGGACGGCGAGATGAGGTGCTTCACGGGCGGCTGGGACGTTGATCACGAACTTGGGGCCGCGGGATCGACGGAATGGAGCTGGACTGTTCGGGATGATGGCGTGATCCGTGGGAGGAAGGAGAGGGCGGACAGGCGCGGGATCCGTGGAGGGAGCTGTGGGATCACTGGGAGGCCGCCGATCATGGTGCGGATGCGGCTGGAGGCGATCTGTGAGGCGGGATCGTTGGAAGGAGGGGCTGGCCGCTGGGATTCCGGGATGATTGGGCGCGATGGAGGAGGCTGGATCGCTGGGATGTTCACCGCGTGAAGAACGCGGGCTGCTGGCACGGTGGCTGGCACGAGAGTTGGATGCATTCGAACGGGCACTTGGGATCGATGTGGCGGACGCATGGGATCATTCCCTCTCCCCTGTTTTCGCATGGATGAAGCTGCTTTGATGCGGGTGAGAGGATCTCCCTTCATTGAATATGGGTCATGTGCCAGTTTCTGCAATGGAATTGGATTTTGGAAGGTCTGGGACTTTCTTTGCCCTCCTGAGATGGGAGCTGGGAGATACCAAGTTCCGTCCAATTAGTCATAGAGATAAAAAAAATAGTGTGATATGAAATTTGGCTCACGAGTCATCTGTTCTGACTGGAGGTCAATTGCAAGTCTTTCAAGTCATGGGTCACCCAGCACCTCATAGTTATGATATGGTCAAATTAGATTTGCTCAAAATTCTTTCCCAAAAGCATAGAAAAATTGGATCCGGACCCGAACCCGACTCGGACCCGACCCGATCTTCAACCGGGTCGGATCTGGGAAGGAATCCTTCTGAAGTCAAATTTATACTCAATGTGCATTGTTGCCCAGAGATGGTCACCCAAGAGGGGGGTGAATTGGGTGTTTTAAAACTTTTTGCCTAATTAAAAATAAAACACACAAATGTATGAACTAAAGTAAAGATAGAGGTATGAGAACAATCAATCGCAAACACAAGGTTTTATAGTGGTTCGGAGCTTCCACTGCTCCTACATCCACTCCCCAAAGCACCTTTGGGAATTTCCACTATAATCCAAGATTACAGTCCGGTAGTTTTGCGAGTGCACTACCCAACTCGTTGTTTTACACCGGGCTAACAACGAACCCTATAACCCCCAATTTCACCTAGGCTTGGGACGTCTTTTCCTTGTTCCAAGTCCCTTGACTGGAACAAGCACAATATTGAAAAAGTTTTACAAGGATTTAAAAGCTCTCAAGAAGCAAATAAAACAGTGAGAAGTAATAGAACCCAGAAGAACCCTTTTAGCCGTTGGAAGCGTGGGAAATGGTGGTTCTTCCGATGTGGATCGCATTGGCTTGAATGTGAGCTTTGAATGCCTAGCGGAAGAGAGTAGTTGAGCACGAAATCACTTGGGAAGCTTGAAGGCACTTGATTTCTTCACTTGAATGCACTAACTCCCTTGAACCTCTTTTTCTTTCTTCTCTCTTGAATGATCTTGTGTTGGGTTGGTGAGAAGTTGTTGGAAAGCACTTAAGAGCTCCCTTTTATAGCCCAAAAAGCAAATATAGCCGTTAGAGATAAAGTTAAGGGAGTTTGAAATTCAAACTAAACCTGAAAAAGTTGTCAGTCGCGTCCCAGGCGCTTCGGAGACGTCTCCGCTTCAACGCGAGACGTCTCGGCTGTAAGATTTTACTTTTGACGTTGTTTGGGGTCGACTCGGCGCTTTACGGGGACGACTCCGATGATGAACGGTTTGAATCCTTGTTTTTCTGTTTTTCTGAGAGGGTCGCCTCGGCACTTTACGGGGACGTCTCGGCTTGTTTGCGCTTTTTGCATGGGGACGACTCCGCTGCCTTGGGGACGACTCCGCCGATATATCTCCGAAAAACAAGTCTTCTGGAATTCTCTGAGAGAGTCGACTCCGCTCTTTCAGGGGACGTCTCCGCTGCCTTATCACCGAAAAAGACATCCTCTGGAATACCCTGAGAGAGTCGACTCCGCACTCTCTGGGGACGACTCGGAAACTCAGCTTTTACTTGCGGGGACGACTCCGCGTACTGTGGAGACGGCTCGCGCGCATCTCTTGAAATCGGCCTTTCTGCCGCCACTGAGAGAGTCGACTCCGCTTCTGAGAGAGTCGACTCCGACCCTGCGAGACGCCTCGCCAGGTGCCGGGGACGTCTCCAAACGTGCCAGTTCTTCCTGTTTGTGCCAGAGACGTCTCTGGAACAAACCGGAGACGTCTCGGCTGTCCCTGATCTGTTTTCTTCATCTCAAAAATTCTTCAATAAATTCATAAAAATTATGGGAACTTGCCTAGACATTTCTTAACAATATTCTTAATTAAACATATGAAATCCTCAAGTAAATTGTTAAGATAAATGAAATTATACTCTAGTGTTTTGTATTCATCAAAATCCATTAGGGGGTCAACAATCTCCCCCTTTTTGATGATGACAAAACACTGAGTATATGCAAAATTCGAAATTTAAACATATACACAGTATTTGATCAGATGTACAAGTATAATGTTTTGATTAGAGCTAGATACAGTGTGCATAATTCAAAATAGTCAATTTTTAGTTCTATCCTTATGCATAAGATTGATCTTAATAGCTCTTAAGCAATTTTAGCATATCAACTGAATTTGAATCAAGTTAAAATGAAATATTGATGCTAAAGATAATTGAAAGCTAAGTTCTTTTTGACTCCCCCTTTCTTTTCCAGAAGGGCAATTATCTTAAAGCCAATATTCTTCAATTTTATCTTTTCTAATTCAACTTTAAGTATGAGTGTAAATTTTGCATTTCCATATTCAGGTTCTACTCCATATATAAGTTCTATATATCTACTCCCCCTTTTTGTCATCAACAATGAAGGGGACAAATTATACGTAGGTACTTAAAGCACAATTCCTAGGGGAATTCAGCATATTACAATGAACCACTCAAGGATATTCAAGTTATGCTCCCTCTGTCTATTGTTTTACTAGTGAATTCAGAATTCATTTCACTCCCCCTTTGATGTTCAGGTTGTGCTCCCCCTTAGGGTATGTTATGAGATTTTTATGGCACATCACAGAATCACATACACAATCACAGAATCACATACACAGAATTAGAAATATACACAAGGTTTCAAAAGGAATTGTATGACATTCATATATCATTGTAAACATTTGAAGTCATTACAAAGTTAAAAGAGGAGATCATTACAAGTATTCATTTCTAATACAAAAAGTGTTTCAAAATGAGCCTAGGGTTTACAAAAAGAAGAACCCTAGATGTCTACAAAGTGTCCCTCATCGGCGACGTTGCTCATAAGCCCTAGCAGCTGCATCTATAAATGCATTAATGGAATCTAGCAGTGTTCTGAACTGTTCTCCCTGGGACTGATGGAAGGCTGCCACTAGTGCTTCAAATTCAATGCTTGCCCTTTCAATTCTTCCTCTAAGTTGGGCAGCCACGGTGCCCACATTGCCTCCAGGGCTTGTCAACTCTCGAAGACCATCTGAAATGTTCCTCAAGCTGTCTTGTAGCTCAATTGATCTGAAGGTTTGGGTGGCACTCACACTAACTAGTTCTTGCGCTGTAGCTTCTATCTGAGTTCTGATTTCTTTCAACTCTTGTAGAAGCCCTTCATGTGAGGCCCTGATGGGGGCCAACTCAGTAGAGATCATCGATCTCATTTCCTCCCTCATTTGCTGGCATATCACAGATGCTAAAGTGCGCATCTGTTCTTCTGATAGGGAGAAGGGCCCAGTGATTGTAGGAGGAGGTGGCATAGAGGTGAAAGGTCCAGCTGAGCTGGAGGGTATATCACGGAAGTCCATGTGGCTGAGTGGAGGAGAGTGGTGGTCAGGCTCCTGATGTGGGATCTCAGGGTCTAAGGTTTGAGCTTTTCTTTTTGGTACCTTAACCCATGACCCATCTACCTTGTGAAACTCCATTCTACGCATTGTGCTCTCATTATAATAGTCGGTGTTTCTCAAGGGTTTTGCAGGTTCATTTTCTGGAATGTGAACCTTAAAATGTTTGAATACTAGGGTAAAGATCATCCCATAGGGTATGCTAAACCTAGAATACCTATGACATATAGCAATGTAGTTCAGCATAAGTCTAGGGAGGTTTAGGGGAATCCCTAGTAGGATGTGGTGCATGATAACTAGGTCTCGCTCCGAAACAAAATCGAAGCGACCGGTTTTTGGAAACAAGACTCGGTTGACAATACTCAAAAGTAGTCTCATTTCGGCATTTAGGTCTTGTGAGTTCACTACATCAAGAGGCCCGCAGTCCTCTCGTCCTAAAAGCAAGTTTAGGGCTATTTCCCTTTGAGGATGTGAGGTCGGAGCCTCACCGTCCTTAGGGATTTGCAAGACGCTAGATAGGACATCCTCATTAATCTCTACCAACGTCCCCCGGACATGTGCAGTGTACCCTAAGTCTCCTAAGGCCATATTACTAAACATCTCTCTAACTAGGCCGAGGTAGGTCGATGTATTGAGGGTACAAAGGTATTCCCACCCTTGGGCACGGAGTTTCTCTCCAATAGAGAACCCCTCACTATCTAGAAAATGGAAATCTATGTACCTACCGATGGTTACTGTGCGATTCGCACAGAAAATGATCGTGGTTGGCGGAGCAACCGGAGGGGACGGCGCGGATGGCTCTTTCCTCCGTTCCTCACCGTCGGTTGCTACCCTAGGACGCCTCCCACCGGTTCGTCTAGCCCTCTTAGGTGCCATGGATGCTAGGGTTTGTGATGGAGAGCAAATGGAGGCTAGGGTTTGTGGTGGAGAGCAAATGGAGGCTAGGGTTTTTGTTTTTGTCGGGAATGGAAGAGAATAGCTCGGGTCGGCTCGAGCTGTTTCACCTATTTAAAAACCCTCGTTTGGTCCCCGAGACGTCTCCGCGACTGATGCGAGACGTCTCGCCGGGGGGACGTCTCTGCGATTTGCCAGAGACGTCTCCGGCACTGAAAAATTTCAGACTAATTTCTATCTTTTCCCAATTTATTTTACTCAATCACACTAATCAACATGATTTCTTTTGGTGAATACAGAGTGAGTTTGTTTGTGATCCTCCCCCTTAATAATATATCTTATAAAAGTTTGATAATGATTTTTTTTTTGAATTATTAACATTGAAATGAGGAATGTTTGACCAAATTTCGAATACCTATGAAATAGGCTCTGAAAATATCTCCATGAAGAGTCCAAGGGAGGGTAACCATCCTCCGGAAAGTCGAACAATTCGTCATTTAACTTAGATAGATTCATGCTTTCACTTATGTTGACCTTGAGGTGGATTACTAGTTTGAGTAGCAAAGCATTGCAATGCAAGTTCAATTTAATTGCTAGGATCATACAAGCTCAATGCATTCCTTAAGAAGTTGAACCTATCTTTACAAAGGGGCTTTGTAAAGATATCGGCCAATTGATTTTCAGTACATACATACTCAATCATCACATCATTTTTCAGCACATGATCCCTAATAAAGTGATGCCTAATCTCTATATGTTTTGATTTTGAGTGTTGGACAGGATTTTTTGTTAAGTTAATTGCACTTGTGTTATCACATTTAATTGGTATATTGTCCATTTTGATACCGAAGTCTTCAAGTTGTTGCTTAATCCATAAAACTTGGGCACAACAGCTTCCAGCTGCAATGTACTCAGCCTCAGCTGTGGATAAGGCAACTGAATTCTGTTTCTTGCTAAACCAAGAAACCAAATTAGCACCCAAGAATTGACATGTGCCACTTGTGCTTTTTCTGTCGAGTTTGCACCCGGCAAAATCAGCATCGGAATAAGCAATTAAATTTATGTCAGATTGTTTAGAATACCATAAGCCTACATTAGATGTCCCTACTAGATATCTAAAAATTCTTTTAACAGCTTGCAAGTGTGATTCCTTAGGACATGCTTGGTATCTAGCACACATACAAACACTGAATAATATATCTGGTCTACTAGCAGTAAGGTAAAGTAAAGAGCCTATCATACCTCTGTACAATTTGCAGTCTATACTTTTACCTTTTTCATCTTTGTCAAGCTTGCAACTTGAGCCCATGGGTATGCTGATTTCCTTTGCATCCTTCATCTTGAATTTTTCCAACATCTCCTTGATATATTTGGACTGACTGATGAAGATGCCTTCCTCTGATTGTTTTATTTGTAGCCCAAGGAAGAAGTTGAGCTCACCCATCATGCTCATTTCAAATTCTCCCTGCATAAGCTTGGCAAACTCTTGACAAAGACTATCATTAGTAGCACCAAAAATTATATCATCCACATAAATTTGTACAAGCAATAAGTCATTTTCTTTTCTTTTAATGAAGAGGGTTTTGTCTACATTTCCTCTCTTAAATTTATTTTCAATTAGAAAATTACTTAATCTTTCATACCATGCCCTAGGGGCTTGCTTCAGTCCATACAATGCTTTATGTAATTTATAAACATAATCTGGATGTAAGTGGTTTTCAAAACCTGGAGGTTGTCCTACATAAACTTCCTCCATTATATAACCATTTAAAAATGCACTTTTTACATCCATTTGATAGAGTTTAAAATCCATGAAGCAAGCATATGCCAAAAGTAGCCTAATAGCCTCTAACCTAGCAACAGGAGCAAAAGTTTCATCAAAATCTATTCCTTCCTCCTGATTATAGCCTTTGGCAACTAGTCTAGCTTTGTTTCTTATAACTATTCCATCTTCATCTAGTTTATTTCTATACACCCACTTGGTGCCTATGATTGAAACATTAGGGGGTCTTTTCATTAGAGTCCAAACTTGATTTCTTTCAAATTGATTTAATTCTTCTTGCATAGCATTTATCCAATTTTTATCCTTTTCGGCTTCCTCTAGTGACTTAGGCTCTATTTGTGAAACGAAAGCAAGATAATTACTAGTATTTCTTAGAGAAGATCTTGTCCTTACCCCTTGTGAGGGATCACCAAGGATTAAATCCCTTGGATGACCATGTGCATACCTCCATTCCCTCGGAAGATCTTGATTTCTTGCTTGAGGTTGATCTTCTTCATCTTGCTGAATTGTATCTTCCTTGACTTCATCTTCAAGTTGTTTGTCTTGTATGGAGAACTCCTTCATTCTGTCTTCAAGTATACCTGCACCACTATCTTCTTCTTTTCTAGAAGAATCTCCATTAGCTTCATCAAAGACAACATGAATGGATTCTTCAACAACGAGAGTTCTCTTGTTGAAGACCCTGTATGCTCTACTAGATGAGGAATAACCTAAGAAGATCCCCTCATCTGATTTAGCACTAAATTTACTTAGATTGTCCTTTCCATTGTTTAAAATAAAACACCGACAACCGAAAACATGAAAGTAACATATATTTGGCTTCTTATTATTCAGCAACTCATAAGGTGTTTTCTTTAAAATAGATCTGACTAATGCACGGTTTAAGATGTGACATGCAGTATTTATCGCTTCAGCCCAAAAATATTTTGGTAGATCCGATTCGCACAACATGGTACGAGCCATATCTGCTAGTGTGCGATTCTTCCTTTCTACCACCCCATTTTGTTGGGGTGTCCTAGGGGCCGAGAAATTGTGATTGATACCATTTTCGTCACAAAATTTTTCAAAGTGTTGATTTTCAAACTCGGTACCATGATCACTCCTAATTGCTTTTAGTTTAAGATTGAGTTCATTCGAAATCCTATTATGAAACTTGATAAAAGCGGGAAAGGACTCATCTTTATGTGCAAGAAATGAAATCCATGTAAAACGTGAAAAATCATCAACAATTACAAGACCAAATTTCTTACCCCCTAGACTAGCAATTCTAGTGGGTCCAAACAAATCCATGTGAATTAGTTCTAAGGGTTTTGATGTTGAGACTATGTTTTTAGACTTGAAAGAGCTTCTCGTTTGTTTTCCTAATTGACATGCAGCACAAATTTTGTTCTTTTCAAAATCTATTTTTGGTAGTCCTTTGACTAGATCTTTTGTAATCAATTTAGAGATTAAATCCATGCTAGCATGCCCTAACCTACGATGCCATAACCAACTAGTCTCATTGACTTTGGGATCCATGGCTACAAGACATTGGCCATCCTTCATGGTGAGATCATCAAGATCTACCATGTAAACATTTCCATGCCTATGTCCTGTAAGTATGATCTCATTGTCAACTGGACTACTAATTATGCAAAGTGAAAATTCAAATGACACTTTAAAGCCCTTGTCACAAAATTGACTTATACTTAATAAATTATGTTTGAGTCCATTAACTAACAATACATTGTCAATAAATGAGGAGGGTGATATAGAGATTTTACCAACACCAATGATTTGACCTTTAGCATTGTCTCCAAATGTGACTACTCCTTCTTTTGATTTTAAAGTGACGAAGAGACTCTTGTCACCGGTCATATGCCTTGAGCAACCACTATCAAGATACCACATTCTCTTTTTATTTCCGGCTGCAAGGCATACCTGCAAAATGATCATGTGAAGCTCTTAGGTACCCAAGTTTTCTTGGGTCCTTCGTGGTTAGTGTAGTTGGTTCCCTTAGGCACCCATACTTTAGTTATGTTTTTAGCTTTTACAAATGTACTCTTGTTAGTTTGGATCTTTCTTTGAATATAAGAGTAGGCTTTATGTCCACTTTTTCCACAATGAAAGCATGTAGATTTTTCAGTTTTGACATCTTTTGCTTTCACAAAGAAATTCTTTAGATACTTTTGTTGCTTGTTAGTTTTATATCCTAATCCGGCTTTATTAAAAACAGCTCTTTGATTTGAAAGAATAAGATTTAATTTTTCAGAGCTTTGTGTAAATTTTTTAACAATTGGTTTGTACTTATGTACCTCATTCTTAAGATCCAAATTTTCTTTAACTAGTTCTTCCTTATCCTTTTTAAGAGATTCAACATTTTGTGCAAGTGAGGTATTATTATTGAGTAGAGATTTAACTTTTAGATTCAATTCCTTAATTAGTGTTTTTGCCGTTTCATTTTTAATGCTAAGTTTTGAATTTTTATTTTCTAGATCAATGGTGTTAACATTTTCAACGCTCTCTTTCTCAATCAATAGTTTTTTAATATCATCCTTTAGTTTTTGATTGGAGGCCTTTAGTTCTTTATTCTTTGCTCCTAACATACTACAATCACTCATAAGTTCTTGAAAAGCTTCATATAATTCTTCTAAAGTAAAATTTATAGTTGAGCTTTGACATACCTCGTCGTTTTCAAATGCCATGAAGCACAAATTTGCGGTCTCTTCCTTCTCTTCCTCGGAGGAGGATGTATCACTATCGTCCCACGTTGCCTTCAACGCCTTCTTCTTCTTCTTTCCAAAGTGCTTCTTTTGTTGAGGGCATTCGGAACGAATGTGTCCCGGTCTCTTGCAATCATAGCATATGATTGGGTCTCTTTCTTTTTCCTTTTCTTTTTCCCAATCATTTCTCCCTCCAAATTTCTTTCTTGGGAAGGGTTTCTTTCTTCTCATGAATTTCTTAAACTTCCTTACTATTAAACCTAAGTCCTCATCTTCGCTTTCTTCTTCACTCTCACTACTTTCTTCTTCACACACACTTGAAGTAGCCTTGAGTGCAATTGTCTTCTTCTTTGGCAACTCTTCTTCATGTTGCTTCATTGTGAGCTCATGCGTCATCAATGAGCCCAATAGTTGTTCTAGTCCCAAAGTGTTGAGATCTTTGGCTTCTATGATCGCCGTGACCTTTGCTTCCCATGCTTTCGGCAAAGACCTGAGAATTTTACTCACAAGTTCCGGATTAGTATAGAATTTACCCAAACTCTTTAGACCATTAATTATATCGGTGAAGCGTGTAAACATGCATGTGATGGTTTCATTGGGTTCCATTTTAAACAACTCATATTTGTGAACTAGAATGTTTACTTTAGATTCTTTGACTTGATTTGTACCCTCGTGGGTAACTTCAAGCCTATCCCATATTTTCTTGGCGGAACTACAGGTGGAGACTCTATTGAACTCATTTACATCTAGAGCACAAAATAATGAGTTCATGGCTCTAGAATTGAGTTGAACCATCCTACTATCATTCTCATCCCAATCATCCTCAGGTTTGGGAACTTGAATGCCATTTACCATGTGAGATGGTTCGTGTGGTCCCTTGATTATGACCCTCCACAAGGCATAATCTTGTGCTTGAATAAAGATCTTCATTCTAGTCTTCCAATAGGTATAATTTGTCCCATTGAAGAGTGGAGGTCTATTGGTTGCCTGCCCCTCAGCAGGAACATTGTTAAAGGGTGTTGCTATCAAGATCTTTGGCTAAGACGGTTAGGTCTTTCAAGAAATACACAGAGCACCCGCTCTGATACCACTTGTTGCCCAGAGATGGTCACCCAAGAGGGGGGTGAATTGGGTGTTTTAAAACTTTTTGCCTAATTAAAAATAAAACACACAAATGTATGAACTAAAGTAAAGATAGAGGTATGAGAACAATCAATCGCAAACACAAGGTTTTATAGTGGTTCGGAGCTTCCACTGCTCCTACATCCACTCCCCAAAGCACCTTTGGGAATTTCCACTATAATCCAAGATTACAGTCCGGTAGTTTTGCGAGTGCACTACCCAACTCGTTGTTTTACACCGGGCTAACAACGAACCCTATAACCCCCAATTTCACCTAGGCTTGGGACGCCTTTCCCTTGTTCCAAGTCCCTTGACTGGAACAAGCACAATATTGAAAAAGTTTTACAAGGATTTAAAAGCTCTCAAGAAGCAAATAAAACAGTGAGAAATAATAGAACCCGGAAGAACCCTTTTAGCCGTTGGAAGCGTGGGAAATGGTGGTTCTTCCGATGTGGATCGCATTGGCTTGAATGTGAGCTTTGAATGCCTAGCGGAAGAGAGTAGTTGAGCACGAAATCACTTGGGAAGCTTGAAGGCACTTGATTTCTTCACTTGAATGCACTAACTCCCTTGAACCTCTTTTTCTTTCTTCTCTCTTGAATGATCTTGTGTTGGGTTGGTGAGAAGTTGTTGGAAAGCACTTAAGAGCTCCCTTTTATAGCCCAAAAAGCAAATATAGCCGTTAGAGATAAAGTTAAGGGAGTTTAAAATTCAAACCAAACCTGAAAAAGTTGTCAGTCGCGTCCCATGCGCTTCGGAGACGTCTCCGCTTCAACGCGAGACGTCTCGGCTGTAAGATTTTACTTTTGACGTTGTTTGGGGTCGACTCGGCGCTTTACGGGGACGTCTCGGCTTGTTTGCGCTTTTTGCATGGGGACGACTCCGCTGCCTTGGGGACGACTCCGCCGATATATCTCCGAAAAAGAAGTCTTCTGGAATTCTCTGAGAGAGTCGACTCCGCTCTTTCAGGGGACGTCTCCGCTGCCTTATCACCGAAAAAGACATCCTCTGGAATACCCTGAGAGAGTCGACTCCGCACTCTCTGGGGACGACTCGGAAACTCAGCTTTTACTTGCGGGGACGACTCCGCGTACTGTGGAGACGGCTCGCGCGCATCTCTTGAAATCGGCCTTTCTGCCGCCACTGAGAGAGTCGACTCCGCTTCTGAGAGAGTCGACTCCGACCCTGCGAGACGCCTCGCCAGGTGCCGGGGACGTCTCCAAACGTTCCAGTTCTTCCTGTTTGTGCCAGAGACGTCTCTGGAACAAACCGGAGACGTCTCGGCTATCCCTGATCTGTTTTCTTCATCTCAAAAATTCTTCAATAAATTCATAAAAATTATGGGAACTTGCCTAGACATTTCTTAACAATATTCTTAATTAAACATATGAAATTCTCAAGTAAATTGTTAAGATAAATGGAATTATACTCTAGTGTTTTGTATTCATCAAAATCCATTAGGGGGTCAACATGCATTTTATCACTAATTTATGATAATCTGTGTCAAACCCAAATATAATATTAATCCAGTGAATTTATCATTATCGGTTAGCAATAACACTAATTTTAGTGATATGTAGGTCGCACTTTTATGCTCTCATCAACAGAGAATCAATTTTCTGGTCTCTGAGAATGAGACGTCTTCCAAAGATCTCGAGTCGCCTTTCGAGTCAGCCGAGTCGACTCCAAGTAAACCCGAGTCGACTCGAGGAAGAAAAACAGAAAGTTGAGTTTCTGGAACCTTCAGAACGAGCCGACCCCTAAGTGCCCGAGTTGTCTCCAGCTGTTGGCGAGTAGACTCCAGTTTGTCCGAGTTGACCCCAGGACGAGGCATGCACTTTGATTCAAATCTGGAATAGTGGGAGAGTCATCTCCAGGAAAGCACTAGTCGACTCCAGATCGCGTGAGTCGACTCCGATCCCAACGGATACATTGTCAGATTGTGCAGACGGGTCAGAACGGCTCCAAATCACTCTCTAACGGCTATTTTTCAAAAGGAATAACTTAAATAGCTAGAGTGAACAGTAGTAGACAAGAAGATAGTTATTCCATTTGAGCATTAAAGGTTTTCAACCACCAAGAGCTTCCATCGAGTGAATCCAAGCAAAAGAAGGAAGGAGTGTGATAAGTGCTAAATAAAGCATAAATTAATATCTTATTCATAGCACTTATTATTATTTTAATTCATATATTTTGTGAATTTAACTAAAAAAAATGTGTTACCTTCATCATTGCATTTTAATAAATTATTAAAGGTAATTCGAGTTTTACTTATTTATTTACTGATTGAGTCTAATGTATGCAGGTCGAGTCAAACTCATTTGGATGATCCCTGAACCCAAATCGCATGCACCCTACGATTCAAATCCTCTTAGATTTTTGATTCAGCCGTTCATCCCAACTTTATTGTTTCTTTCACATCTAACTGATCTCGACTTTTCATGTTCTAACATTTTGTCCCAAAACTTCCCACGTTGCACTGTTTAAACCCGTATCACATTCATTAAACTTCATCCCGATTGAAACCAGCCATTACAGTCATTCCATCATCCACGAATTAATTCCCCTGCTTTACATCTCGTGCATGATCTTCCCTTCCACATTTTTCTTATCCTCTCCTATCTCCCACGTGTTCCAACCGTATCATCCTACCCTCCCATATCCCACATTCGGCCGACTGCATTAGATCTCCCGTTCAAAGACCATAGCCATAATGCCTTCCAGATTAATCCCAGCGAACTTCCCACGCTTATCCTCTCAAGTCTTCCGGATTCGTGCTCAAGCCCAGCCGTCCGCGAAGCATCTTCCGTTCCCAGATCTACTCCTCAGCGCCCGAGATACTCGGAAGCCAGCACGAGAGGAGCATCCCGTGTCCGTGTAACCTCCCAGCGACGGATCCTTGCCGCGTCTGCAAGCCAGCCGTCCGTGATGATCTCGTGCATCAGATCCCCTAGCATCCCGCGAAAGGTTTCCGCGTCCGATTCTCCCGCATCCACAGCCTCATCCGGCCATCTCCACCGTGTTGTGAGGGGGGGATCGACCCCATATATCCCTCTCGGCTGTGGGAGGAGGGAGGTCCCATTCGAGAAAAAAACAGAGGAGCTCCCCCTGTCATTAGAAAAAAGAAGAGAGGGAAACAGGGGAGCCCCTGTTAGGGAAACAGGGGAGCCCCTGTTTCCGAAAAAAAAAGAAAAAGAAAAAAAAATGAAAGAGGGAAAAATGAAAGGGGGATTAATGCATGAAATGAGTGGCTGATTTCTTAGGGAGGGAGATGGAGGAACCTTTGATGTATTGCTCTTTGAAGTAAACTCTAAACTTTTGCTTTCAATGGTTTATATTTATTGATATGTTCTTGATTCATGCATAGTTATTTCATAGATAGATCTTTAATGGATTATGATTATTGATATATGGATTACTTTAGTATTTGATTCGTCGTAGACGTAGAAAGCACGATGGATGCTTAGAAATTGAGTTCATATGTTCATGAAACATATACCATGATTAGATCTATCCTACATTTAATCATTAATCAAGAACCATAGAGTTTATTCCTTGGATGCAATATCATCAAGGGAGATTCCAGATCCCTACGATCTTTATTTTATTGAATTTTGTTTATTATTCTTTGCATTTAATTTCTGAAAATCAAAACATCATTTTAATCCACAAATTTATTCAACTGAAAATTATATCTAAAAATTACGCTAATAATCTATAGATCGTTCCCTGAGGATTCGACCTCGGACTCCCGAGAATTTACTACTTGTGCGATTCTCCTGCACTTGGGAGAACAATTTTATTTTTGCATCAAGTTTTTGGCGCCGTTGCCGGGGATTGCTATTATAGTTGTTTTTCTTTTCATAAAAAAAAAACTTTCAAAAAAAAATATATATTTAAAATAAAATAAAAATATTTTCTATTTTTGTTACTTTCCTTATCTCTTTTACCTCTCACTAATTTTTGATTTTTCTTTTGATATTATTTGATCAGGAATCAAAGAAAAAAAAAAAGTCTGGGACGATCAAACAGGGAATTACTGGAAAAGGAATGCTGTAGAGGTTTGCTTTTAAAAAAATTGCTGGAAAAAGTCCCTTTGGTAACCTCTAAACCTTTCTTATTTAGATTGATTCCCAATTAGCCAAAAAAAAAAAATTGTGGTGATTGTTTAATTTTAATTTCAGCAAAAGTGTGAATGCATGCTTGATACACATACACCAATTAATCCGCACATAGTAAGGGCAATCACCCTAACAAGATAAGAACTGGATTTCATCACCAGATTCTTGCCCAAATTAGGTGAATCAATTCTCACATAGCTATCACCTTAATTAAAATTAATTAGACGTTGGCCCCTAGGGATATTCGAGCTCAATAGGACGAAGATCACCGAAAGTTGCACCAATTTTGCTCTGTGGCTCAGTTGATGTCTAGGCAAGCTTTGTCCCAAGGGAGACAGTTCATCTGTTCGAGGCAAGTGGTTTTTAAGTGGGACCTTTGCAACGCATCGTGACCCCCCCACTTACCTGGGAGCTTACCTGGTCAACTAAGTTCATTAGACCGGATTGGAGGCTTAGGTGCCCTCTTCAAATCAGTTAGGAGCTGTCTAGTGATTTTAGGGCAAATACAAGGATTTGACGTGTTTTTCTTTTAGTGCATGCTTGACTTGACTGATCAGAAAAGTATAACTCCGTGCCCGACAATCAGTCTTCCACAAATTTTCTTCCTTGGAGAACCCCACATGAACCCGGTATGATTTGATAAGGATGTACTACGTCTGGCTGAAGACGTTAAACTTAGCGCTTGTTGAGAGGCAACCCAATTTTCATAGGTTATTTTTGCATATTTTCTTGTCGTATTTTTTTCAGGAATCCTCATATTACTGATGCAACTAAATAAAAAGAAAACAACTATGCTAACAACTATGCTAACAAGTCAATTGGCACTCCCATGAGCTCATCATGCAGACTAGACAAAGATGAATCAGGTAAGTCAGTAGATCAAAAGCTGTATAGAGGTGTGATCGGATCATTATTATATCTTACAGCAAGTAGACCTGATATCATGTTTAGTGTATGCATGTGTGCTAGATATCAATCTAATCCTAAGGAATCACACCTAATTGCAGTTAAAAGAATCTTTAAGTATTTAATAGGAATAAAAGATATAGGATTATGGTACTCTAAAGAATCAAGCATAGACTTAATAGGGTGAACTGATTCAGATTTTGCTGGTTGTAAACTTGATAGAAAAAGCACTAGCGGGTCATGTCAATTTTTAGGAAAAAACTTAATCTCATGGTTTAGCAAGAAACAAAACTCGGTTGTACTATCTACGGTGGAGGCCGAATATGTTGCTGTCGGGAGTTTTTGTGCTCAAATTTTATGGATCAAGCAACAACTTGAAGATTATGGCACTGAGCAAGATAAGATTTTCATAAACTGTGATAATATAAGTGCCATAAATCTAACTAAAAATCCAATTCAGCACTCAAGAACTAAACACATTGAGATAAGACATCACTTCATAAGAGATCATGTGTTAAATGGTGATGTGATGTTTGAATTTGTTTGTACTGATGATCAACTTGCTGATATCTTCACAAAACTCTTGAGTGAAGATCGATTTTGTACTCTTAGAAGAGGGTTAGAAGTGATTGATCCATTTCTTTGATTCTTTTCTCTCATTCATTGATTTTGATCATTAATTTACGTTTGATATAGTATTCCACGTCTATGATCATCAAATTATTCCTTGAGCTCTAAAGATTACCATATCTCTCTTTTGGCACGGTATTAACTGAGATTTTGGTTATGTGCCAGAGCTCGAGTCGACTCGGATAATTTTGAGAGTCGACTCGTGTGCAAGTCGACTCGCGAATTTTCAGAAGTCGAATCGAGGTTGAGAATCCGTCTTTTAACCCTAAACGAAATGATTTTTCCCAAATCATTCTTTTCGGCCACCACTGTTCCAAAACCCTCGAGTCGTCTCCCCCAGTCGTCTCCGCCTCCTCTCTTCATTTTTCCTCCTATTTTTCTCCCTTTTCACGTCTCTCCATCCTTGGGTAGGCCAAGATGTCTAGGAAAATCATTGTACCTCACCGGAAGAGACCTCTCGCAGCGAGCGGCGTCGAGAGACGATCCAAGGCGTGGAATGAACCCGTGAGGTCACCTCCTCTGGTTTCCTCTCCGCCTTGGTCGGTTCCCTCACGTTCGTGCGCCAGGAGGGTTATCTCAATCGAGAGGAAAGTCGATTTTGACTTTCTCTCCCGTGAAGGGTTCACCTTAGGGCATCGTCTTAGGGCTCAAAGTTTAGATTACTTTTGTTCCCTTGACCTTCCTACATATCCTGGGTTAGTCCGGAAATTCTATGGCACCGTCACATGGGGTGGCGGTGGTATTCAAGGGAGGGTAGCCAATGTCCCTATTTCCATTTCGAAGGATCTCATTGCACGAGTCCTCCACCTCTCCCGTGAGGATATAGCTCCCACTCACCTTACTGATAGGTTTGAGGCCCTTACGACCATTCTAGGAAGAGCACCCCAGTCCCCCATTGAGGAGATTTTTGCAAATCAGCTCTCCGCTGAGATGCACCTCCTACTTAGTATAATTTCTCGCACTCTCTTTCCTAAAATGGGTAGATTTGACTTTATTTCTGAGAAAGACTTAGCTTTCATGTTAAACATCCTACATGATGTTCCTCTCAACTTCTCTAAACTTATTTACAGTTATATTTGTGAACCTTTAGATAAACCAAGACTGAGTCTTCCCTATGGTATGCTCTTCACCTTGATATTTAGGGCGTTAGAGGTTTCTATCCCTAAGGGGGAACCCTCTCGTTCACTCCATTACACGGACTATATGAATGAGGAGACTCTCCACCGAATGGGATTCCACAAGGTTGAGGATATTTGGGTTAGGAAAACCTCTTCTACCATACCATCTAACCCCACTGCTCCTCACTCTCCCATTTCTGAACCTGAACCGGATACCTCCGCAGATCTCTCCACCTTTCCATCCACTGCCGGCCCTTCATCCACTGCCGGCCCTTCATCCACTGCCGGTCCATCATCCACTGTGCCACCATCTCAGCAACCCCTTGAGGTTAGGATTAGTAGTGAGCAGCTCCGAGAACTGAGGGATGATATTTTGAGAGAACTAAGGAGTACTACAAGCACACCCTCTACTGATCTGACCCCCTCCACTGCAGCTATTTCTATGATGATTGCTGAAGTGAAGAAGGAGTTATCTAGTCTGAGAAGTCTTATTCAAGGTCAATACATGAGATGCTCAGACATTCAGGAAGCTACAAAGCAGATGCAAGATTCAGTTAGATCCGAGCTGCTGAGCCTAAATTAAGGAGTTGAAAGGGTAGCAAACGCTGTCATAGATAAGCTTGATGCAATCATAGACAGCGTAACCCAACTGACCCAAACCCAAGCTAGGACTATTTCAGAAATTATTGCGCAACTGGGAAATATCTCTGAAGGAGTTCGGTTGCTTCTGGAGTGTCAGCGAAGAAATTTGGGAGCTTCATTCTTCCTCTAGACGTCCACCTTTCTAGACTTGTATTTTTTTGAAAATCATATGAAGTCCTTTTTGGACTTTCAATCATTGTACTCAATTGTGTAATACTTGCAATGAATTGAAAAGTCTTTTCTAAGAACTTGTGTATTTTGTGCCTTTTTGTGTTTTGAATACTATGTACTTTCTGAACTTCTTTTATGTATTCAAGCTTATAATGAATGAAAAGCACATTTTTCTTTGTCTCATTAACTATGCCTCTTGTATGTTTTTGACTCCTTGATACTTCACCTTTTTGCTACGATGACAAAAAGGGGGAGAACATATGATATAATTGCAAGTAAATGGAATCACTAAACAAGAAAATGTTTAAGCAAAATATGATTTGTTCTTAGTCGATTTGATACCTCGAGGTTCATTATTCCTCAGTTGGGGCTCCTTGCGGAGGAACCCTTAGGTTTTCGGGGAACCCTTCGTTGAAGATAAGAGTACATCGAACCCATATGAAGGAGTAATCTCCAGAATCTATTCAAGGGATATTCGGAGATTAGTTGAATCATATTCAAGAACAAATCGTCAGATGTTCCGTTCTATATTTAAGAACTTAAGTTCAAGTTTACAACATTAAAAGAAATTTAAGAAAACTTGAACAAAGTTCAAACAAAATTGAATGCACATGTTGAGGGAAAGAATCTGAAATTCTAAGAAAGCAAATTTATTAAAGACATATAAGCTAAACAATTGACTGTATGATTTGAAGGTTTATATAATTCTAAATGAAAGGAGAAGCTTTAATTTTCAAAATTTACTGACTCATACCCTTCAATTTTGGATACACTAAATAACTAGACATTTGAATTCATTTCAAAACTTTACCATGAATCATTTCTTAAATGAGTAATTTACTTTACAAATACTCAATGTTTTGTCATCATCAAAAAGGGGGAGATTGTGGAGTGATTGAGTAGATTCCTAATTGATTTTGATGAGCTCAAAGCATTTGAGTATGTCTTATGTTGTTCTAATGAATTCAATCTAGTGTTTCAGGCAAATCATTATGAATTTCTGTTTAAGTGCCTCGAGCTTTGGTTCAAAGTATTTTGGCTAAGTATTGGACTCAATTTGAACCAAATTCTGCATCACGAGTCGACTCTGGAACTTTGCGAGTCGACTCCAGGACACTTAAAGTTTCTGGCATAAGCTGAGTCGACTCCGGGACTCTCCGAGTTGACTCCGACTGAGAACAGACAGAAAGACAGAACGATGAATTTTAGATCCTGTTAGCGAGTCGACTCCAAAAGGTTTCGAGTTGACTCCGATGCTTGGCGAGTCGACTCCAGATGGTCCCGAGTCGACTCCAAATGGTAACAGACAGAAAGACAGAACGATGGATTTTAGACCCTATTACTGAGTCGACTCCAGAAGGTTGCGAGTGGACTCCGACGCTTGACGAGTCGACTCCAAGTTTGTCCGAGTCGACTCCCAGAGGAAAGCAGTCTGAAAGGCAGAGACTCAGTTTCGGAGATCTTGTGAATGATTCGACTCCAAGTGTTTCAGAGTCGACCCTCAAGTTAGATGAGTCGACTCCAACAAGGCCCGAGTCGACTCCGAGGCAGAACAGCTCAAAAGACATGAAATCAATTTTCCGATCTCTGAGAATGAGACGTCTTCCAAAGATCTCGAGTCGCCTCTCGAGTCAGCCAAGTCGACTCCAAGTAAACCCGAGTCGACTCGAGGAAGAAAAATAGAAAGTTAAGTTTCTGAAATCCTGAGAACGAGCCGACCCCTAAGTGCCCGAGTCGTCTCCAGTTGTTGGCGAGTAGACTCCAGTTTGTCCGAGTCGACCCCAGGACGAGGCATGCACTTTGATTCAAATTTCAAATAGTGGGGGAGTCGTCTCCAGAAAAGCGCGAGACGACTCTAGTAACAGACGAGTCGACTCCAGATCGCATGAGTTGACTCCGATCCTAACGGATATATTGTCAAATTGTGCAGACGGTTCAGAACGGCTCTAAATCACTCTCTAACGGCTATTTTTCAAAAGGAATAACTTAAATAGCTAGAGTGAACAGTAGTAGACAAGAAGATAGTTATTCCATTTGAGCATTAAAGGTTTTCAACCACCAAGAGCTTCCATCGAGTGAATCCAAGCAAAAGAAGGAAGGAGTGTGATAAGTGTTAAATAAAGCATAAATTAATATCTTATTCATAGCACTTATTATTATTTTAATTCATATATTTTGTGAATTTAACTAAAAAAAATGTGTTACCTTCATCATTGCATTTTAATAAATTATTAAAGGTAATTCGAGTTTTACTTATTTATTTACTGATTGAGTCTAATGTATGCAGGTCGAGTCAAACTCATTTGGATGATCCCTGAACCCAAATCGCATGCACCCTACGATTCAAATCCTCTTAGATTTTCGATTCAGCCATTCATCCCAACTTTATTGTTTCTTTCACATCTAACTGAGCTCGACTTTTCATGTTCTAACATTTTGTCCCAACAAGCTTCCTTCGCATTCAAGGCTCTACCTACTGTTCTCCATCCTTCGGCTCATTCAAGAGGAGACTCAGAAATCGACAAGCCCCATTTTCTCATTTCAAATCTGTTTGAGGGCTTCTAACTCAACCTTGCTTATATTGTTTCACATTTGCTTTTTTAGAAGCTTCTTCTTGTGAACTTTAAACTCTTATTTTGTATACTTGATTCAATCAGGAGATTGTATCAAGGGTTGATAGGTTTGTTGGTGAGCCAAAGATAAAACGAACAGTATAAGATTGTGGTTGGTGAACCGGAAAAAACCAACTGGGTTTGATTGAAAATCCAGAAAAACAATCGAGTGGTTCTAGTCGTTGAGCCTGTCAAAACCGACCGAGTTCGTTGTTACCTCGTGAAAACAACAAGTTAGGTTGTGAGCTTGCAAAACAACTGGCTGTAATCCTAGGGATTATAGTTAACTCCCAAGTGCGGCTTGGGAAGTGGACGTAGGAGCAAGGGTTGGCTCAGAACCACTATAAAACCTTCTGTGTTTGTATTGGACCATGTCTCTTTCTCTCTCTTCACTCATTGCATCTTGTGATCTAACTAATTTATTTGCAGTAGGCTTAGTTAATCACTCACTGATAGTCAACTTTAAAGACCACGCAATAGCACGTATCTAGTAGGATAGTGATTACGGATATCGATCCACAGGGATTGGGGTATAGTTATTTTTCTTTAAAAATACAAATATTTAAAAGGATGAATTTGTAAAGACTATTAAACTAAGCAATTTAATAAAAGAAAATGCAATTAAAGGGATATCAATTTAGGAGAACCTAGGGCAAGGAATTCACCACTAACATCGAGACAAGGGTTATTTATATTTTAATTTATTCTTGGATAAACATGCAAATTGGCTACAAGCCTAATAAGCATTTAAATAAAAATTCACAAAAGTAATTTAGGCATAATCCATCTTCAGTTGGCATGCAATGTCTACCCTAAACTAATGCGGTAGCACACCACATCTTCCTTAAGCATGGACTATCTTATATTTACCTAGTGATCATGAAGAACAGTTGTACGAACATCATACTTAAAATCATAGAAATTAAATATGATTCAAAAGAAGATATCCATTAAAATCAATAAGTTCATACAACCCCAAGAATATAAAATAAAATATAAAACCCGTGTCCCTTTGTTAGGGCTGCATCCGGCCCCAGTGAAGAAATCAGCCCTGCATAGTATGGGAGGTGGTAGCGGCGACGCTGAAGGCTTCCATCTCTTCCTTCCTTCCTTCCTTCCCTGATTTTCTCCTCCCTTCTGTTGGAACTCCCTGATGGTCAAGCCACAGACTTCTTCGGATTAGAAAAGAGCTCCTTTGAAATATTCCCAAAATACCCAAACTCTTCTCTCTCCTTTTATTTTTTTCTTCTTCCCGTGGGACCTTGTGGGATTCCGCCTCTGAGAAGATCTTGATGGGGATCAGTCCCCAGTGGGAAAGAGGGAATGCCCCCCGGTGGGGAAGGAGGAATGCCCTTCTCGGTTCACGCCTGGGCCTTTTATAGGCTGCAACTCCCCCTCGCTCCTCGTCTGTTTCTTCACGGATAAGGATGGAAGCGGCTGGATGGGGCTGATCCTGATGCGGAGAAGATATGTGGGGTTGGCTTGGGAGGTGACCTGTGAAGCTCGGAAGAGATGGCTTTGTTCGTGGACATGGAAGGAATCCGAAGGAGGTTGGTTGATTCGGCTGGGAGGTTGGCTCTGTTTTGAATCTAAAACAGGGGAGGAAAGGGAATGATAGCAGTCATGGGCGTTTTGAGAGGATCTCGGAGGACGTTGGGTTCGTGCGATGAAGAGAAGTTTGAGAGAGACGTTGGGAAGATGAACTCGCTCGCGGGTGATTCGGATATTCACTGGTGTGGTCTGGAGAAGATGATGAGGAGAAACAGAGGACTTGATTTTGGGAGGATAAGCTCGGGAAGGACGTGGAGGTTTGGATTTATCCGGACGATGGCTGACCGTGGGATGCTGATTCTTGGAGTGGGGAGAGGATGAACTCTAAGGATGAACGCTGGGATATGGCTTGGCTTGATTTGTGATGAGCTGGTAGCAGGGGATAACGAGGACGGGTTGTGTTTGACGTGGAACGGGGGCTTCAAGCTTATCCGTGAGAAAAGAAGTTTATCCAGAAGAGGATGAGAGTTGGAAATCTAGTTGGGATAAGCTAGGATGGAATCAGAAGAGGAGGAAGGTTAGATTCGCTGATCCGTGGGATAATGGAATTCTACTATGCTCCGAAGCAAGGAAATGATGCGGATGAAGCTCACGGCTGGCAGCTGGGATGAACTGGGAGCTATCCGTAGGTGGTTGAAGGTGGGATGCTGGGAGAAGCGGAAGAATGAATCGCGGATACGGGGAAGATGAGCTGGGGCGTGATCCACAGAATGGGGAGATGTGATCCGAAGGACGTTGGGCTGCTCCATGAGATCAAACCGGAAGAAGAGGAAGCTTGGACTTGAATGTTTGACTTCCTTCGGCTGGGAACAGGGGAGCTAATTTGTGGGATATTGGAAGGATAGATTCAGCTGGGAATCTCGGTTTGGGATGTCCGGGATGCTGGGTTGTTTGGTAAAGAAACATGGAGGAAGATGGAAACGGGCGTGAGGGGAAATCTGGAGGTTGGGATGGAGGCTGGCTTGGGTTTATCCATGGGTTGTTGAAGTTATCGTGAACGCTGGGAGGAAACGTGGAGTTGCATGGACAGGTTATGTTTGTTGGACACAGGAGATCCTATGCGAGTGTGAAGCAAGGGAGATGACTTCTAGATGAGGATGACGTGGCTTGTTTGGTTTGGAGATTTTAATTTGGCTTGGCTGGAAAGATGGAAATTGAACTGTTTGAAGCAAGAAAAAAAAACGTGTGGATTCTTGATCTCTAAGCACTTAAAGGGTGACGTGGACACGGGTTCAGCTGTAAATGCGACCTGCACACATTAGTTCAGACATCATCCCAATTAGTTCGACTTGACCTGCACACATTAGACTTAACCAATAAAATCAAGCGAAATCGAATTATTTTTAATAATGCAATGATGAAGGGGAACACATTTTCTTATGTTAAATTTAAAATATATGCAAAGAAAATAATGATAAGTGCGGTATAAAATAGTTAAATATGTACATTATTTAGCACTTATCACACCCCCCAACCTATATTTTGCTAGTCCTCAAGCAAAATAAAAACTAACTCACTTTCGCAGGAATCGCGCTTGCATTTACCGTATGCAACAAGGCTTTAAACCCCTAGGTGGCCCTAGTGGACGAGTTTTGTCTCGTGAGGGTTTCCGGTTCAGATACCCACAAACTGTTGTCTAAAGAATTTATTTTATTATTTTATAAAATCTAATTTCAAATGCATAAGTGCCAAGAATTTCAAAAGCACACAAAGTTTTAATTACTAAGTCAGCCCAAATTCTAAGTCAGTATGCAACTTAAGTTGAAGTCATTAAGTTTCTGTTAGAGAGTTGTAACACTTATTTATACTTGGGTGCTCGGTGATATCTGGACCATACACAAGCTAAGATTTTAGATTTCCCAAAATATTGCTAAAACTAGTAGTTTCCAAGAATTGGTCAGATAAGACCTAATCACTGATTCAAAATCATCCTATCTTGCAGGATTTCGAGATTTGTGGATGTTTACTTTAATACCTCATGGGCTGTATCTGTAATATTCCAGTTTACTCGAATTTTTACAACGACGGCTTTCACACTATCGTCTTTTTCAAGGTCAATATTATTTTCTCTTTCTTTCTTTTTTTTTATTTTGATTTTTGATTTTTTTTTTTTGATTTTGTATTTATAAATAAATTATGCATTTTTACTCTTGTAATGATTCCTCCATGTAGCGAGCATTCAGTCAACAACTCCCACACCAGATGGCATAAGGTGTTAGGCATTAAGACTCCCCTACGGACCTATGCTCGAGTTCATCATCACAAGCCCGCTGACCTTTGACAATAGGTAGCCCTTTTCGATGTACCTGACTAAATTCACTTTTTTTTTCTTTTTTTTTGAGATAAAAGTGAATTAGATAAGTATGATTCATCAGGACTCAAGGTTGCTACCAGACTTAACAACATAATGTTGAACCTAACCCTTAGAAGTGTAGGCCATGTGTGTTGTGAAATTCCAAAGTAAAAATTATCTTACAACTCGCTAAAAGAACTTTTAATAAAAAGAACTCAAATTGACTTATTTCTGACTAGTCATTGGGCTTTTTAGATTTTATATACTTTGTGTGATTATCATTTCAGCACTAAGGCATAGAAATTAGGTTTTTTTTTTTTTGGAAAAAGCTTATTCAAAAATGCGAAAAATTTCTTCAAAAATTCGAATCCTATACCCGCCAACCTAGATCAGACATTGTCCTCAATGTTTTTTTTTTGGAATATTATATTATTATTTTTATTTTTTTATATTTTTTTTTATTTTTTTTATTTTAGTTTGGATGAAAATATGATGCAAATGGAGGATAGAAGCATTTTACCGTAATTGCATTAGTAATATGAGGGATCCTGTTAATGCAATAAAAAAATGCAAAAATAACCTACGAAAATTGGGTTGCCTCCCAACAAGCGCTAAGTTTAACGTCTTCAGCCAGACGGAGCGCATCCTTATCAAATTATACCGGATTCATGCCGCGTTCTCCAAGGAAGAAAATTTGTGGGAGACTGATTGTCGGGCAAGAAATTATACTCTTCTGATCAGTCAAGTCAAGCATGCACTAAAAGAAAAACACGTCAAATCCTTGTATTTGCCCTAAAATCACTAGACAGCTCCTAACTGGTTTGAAGAGGGCACCTAAGCCTCCAATTCAGTCTAATGAACTTAGTTGACTAGGTAAGCTCCCAGGTAAGTGGGGGGGTCACGATGCGTTGCAAAGGTCCCACTTAAAAACCACTTGCCTCGAACAGATGAACTGTCTCCCTTGGGACAAAGCTTGCCTAGACATCAACTAAGCCACAGAGCGAAATTGGTGCGCAACTTTCGGTGATCTTCGTCCTACTGAGCTCGAATGTCCCTAGGGGTCAACGTCTAATTGATTTTAATTAATGTGATGGCTATGTGAGAATTGATTCACCTAATTTGGGCAAGAATCTGGTGATGAAATCCAGTTCTTATCTTGTAGGGGTGATTGCCCTTACTATGTGCGGATTAATTGGTGTATGTGTATCAAGCATGCATTCACACTTTTGCTGAAATTAAAATCAAACAATCACCACAAAAGGGAATTAATTTAAATGAGAAAGGTTAAGAGGTTACCAAAGAGAATTTCCTCAGTAAATTTTTTATTTTTAAAGCAAACCTTTACAGCATTCTTTTTCCAGTAGTTCCCTTTTGATCGTCCCAAATTTCTTCTTTGATTCCTGAATAAAAGAAAATTCAAAAATTAGTAAGAGAGAAGAAGAAGATAAGGAAAGTAGAAATAGAAAATATTTTTATTTTATTTTAGATTTTTTTTTGAAATTATTATTATTATTTTTTTAAATAAAAAGAAAACAACTATGCTAACAATCCCCGGCAATGGCGCCAAAAATTGATAGTCAACTTTAAAGACCACGCAATAGCACGTATCTAGTAGGATAGTGATTACGGGTATCGATCCACAGAGATTGGGGTATAGTTATTTTTCTTTAAAAATACAAATATTTAAAAGGATGAATTTGTAAAGACTATTAAACTAAGCAATTTAATAAAAGAAAATGCAATTAAAGGGATATCAATTTAGGAGAACCTAGGGCAAGGAATTCACCACTAACATCGAGACAAGGGTTATTTATATTTTAATTTATTCTTGGATAAACATGCAAATTGGCTACAAGCCTAATAAGCATTTAAATAAAAATTTACAAAAGTAATTTAGGCATAATCCATCTTCAGTTGGCATGCAATGTCTACCCTAAACTAATGCGGTAGCACACCACATCTTCCTTAAGCATGGACTATCTTATATTTACCTAGTGATCATGAAGAACAGTTGTACGAACATCATACTTAAAATCACAGAAATTAAATGTGATTCAAAAGAAGATATCCATTAAAATCAATAAGTTCATACAACCTCAAGAATATAAAATAAAATATAAAACCCATGTCCCTTTGTTAGGGCTGCATCCGGCCCCAGTAAAGAAATCAGCCCTGCATAGTATGGGAGGTGGTAGCGGCGACCCTGAAGGCTTCCATCTCTTCCTTCCTTCCTTCCTTCCCTGATTTTCTCCTCCCTTCTGTTGGAACTCCCTGATGATCAAGCCACAGACTTCTTCGGATCAGAAAAGAGCTCCTTTGAAATATTCCCAAAATACCCAAACTCTTCTCTCTCCTTTTATTTTTTTCTTCTTCCCGTGGGAGCTTGTGGGATTCCGCCTCTGAGAAGATCTTGATGGGGATCAGTCCCCAGTGGGGAAGAGGGAATGCCCCCCGGTGGGGAAGGAGGAATGCCCTTCTCGGTTCATGCCTGGGCCTTTTATAGGCTGCAACTCCCCCTCGCTCCTCGTCTGTTTCTTCACGGATAAGGATGGAAGCGGCTGGATGGGGCTGATCCTGATGCGGAGAAGATACGTGGGGTTGGCTTGGGAGGTGACCCGTGAAGCTCGGAAGAGATGGCTTTGTTCGTGGACATGGAAGGAATCCGAAGGAGGTTGGTTGATTCGGCTGGGAGGTTGGCTCTGTTTTGAATCTAAAACAGGGGAGGAAAGGGAATGATAGCAGTCATGGGCGTTTTGAGAGGATCTCGGAGGACGTTGGGTTCGTGCGATGAAGAGAAGTTTGAGAGAGACGTTGGGAAGATGAACTCGCTCGCGGGTGATTCGGATATTCACTGGTGTGGTCTGGAGAAGATGATGAGGAGAAACAGAGGACTTGATTTTGGGAGGATAAGCTCGGGAAGGACGTGGAGGTTTGGATTTATCCGGACGATGGCTGACCGTGGGATGCTGATTCTTGGAGTGGGGAGAGGATGAACTCTAAGGATGAACGCTGGGATATGGCTTGGCTTGATTTGTGATGAGCTGGTAGCAGGGGATAACGAGGATGGGTTGTGTTTGACGTGGAACGGGGGCTTCAAGCTTATCCATGAGAAAAGAAGTTTATCCGGAAGAGGATGAGAGTTGGAAATCTAGTTGGGATAAGCTGGGATGGAATCAGAAGAGGAGGAAGGTTAGATTCGCTGATCCGTGGGATAATGGAATTCTACTGTGCTCCGAAGCAAGGAAATGATGCGGATGAAGCTCACGGCTGGCAGCTGGGATGAACTGGGAGCTATCCGTAGGTGGTTGAAGGTGGGATGCTGGGAGAAGCGGAAGAATGAATCGCGGATACGGGGAAGATGAGCTGGGGCGTGATCCACAGAATGGGGAGATGTGATCCGGAGGACGTTGGGCTGCTCCATGAGATCAAACCGGAAGAAGAGGAAGCTTGGACTTGAATGTTTGACTTCCTTCGGCTGGGAACAGGGGAGCTAATCTGTGGGATATTGGAAGGATAGATTCAGCTAGGAATCTCGGTTTGGGATGTCCAGGATGCTGGGTTGTTTGTGTTAGATGTATGCCCTAGAAGCCAATTTGGCTGAAACATTGTTGATTCTAGGGACATAATTTTGTACTTGACTATTTATTATTGAATAAATAAAAGGCATCTTTTCATTCATATTATTTATGTGTCTATGAATCGTCCAAGGAATTAATAAGATGATGATACATATTCTCAAGAGTTGAGAATTTAAGGCATGTATCATTGGTGATTAATTTCTAAATGCTCCTGATCAATGGATCATCACGAGGACGGTGATCGATCCGATCAGTGCACAGATCACTTTCCTTCTGGATGGACGAGACTTAAGTCCACAGTGTAGGGACACTGAAGTGATAGTGCAGGTGCTTGTTAGAGAACAAGGGTACTGAGCGTGACCAAGACAAGAAGTTACTTGGATGTCTATCCACTCGTCAGTGACTTGCTTGATGTTGCAGTAGTGTGACTGGTCCTTTGACCTGCGATGCTTCGGCTACTCACAGTGAGGTTATTGTAGTTTGACTGCACACATACATGGTCTCTAGCCATATGGGTCCATGCAGTGTAGATTGGCTGCAGTAAGTTCACTGTAGGAGTAGGGTATGCACCTATAAGAAATCTATCGACCTTGATAGAAGAGGAGTGATCCTATGTGATTTGTTAGACTGAGTTCTAAGACCTTGGCCAGGGCAGTAATATAAAGTGGAAAAAGTGTTTTTCATTAGCGAACTCAAGTCGAATAAATCTTGACATATGACAGACGATGGGGTTTGACGAGTTGTCCATGACCTCCGCCCTGTAGGGATCCACGATAGTAGGACTGTATCACACGTTAACTGCACCTAGAGGTTCATCATTCCATTCTGCTGGGTAACCACTACATGCTGCTAGGTGTCACTGGTGGATGGTGGGACTCATAGGGATTATCTTGATGATCGATAAACCCTAATGAGTTGAGTTGGAATCGTTCCAACCCATTGAAAGGAGTTTTCAATGATATTGAGATAGAGATCACAATATATCTCACTACCAGTCAGAATAGAACCTATGGGGTCACACATACTAGAAGTATTGACCGATCCGATGGTTGAAATCGTGATTAGGAATCACAAGTAATCAATTTGATTGATAAGAAGTTGAAGAAGGAACAAAGGGAATTAATTAATTGGACTTGAAACAAGAGTCCTACTTCGAGTAGGATACCTAGAGTCCTAATTGGATTAGGACTGGGAATCCTAGTTGGAGTAGGACTGGAATTCCTACTTGGAATAGGATTCCTACAATCCTAATGAGATTAGGAATTTTGAATTAAAATTGGATTCCTACTTGGAGTAGGATTCCTAGAAATCCTAATTAGATTAGGACTTCGGATTCAAATAAAGTCCTAATTGGATTAGGACTAAAATTAAATACATCCTAATTAGATTAGGATTCCTTAAGTCTAAATTAATTATTAATCTAATGAATCAACATGACTCCTAATTGGATTAGGATTGAAGAGTTCAATTGAGTCATGATTCATTCAAGTCTTAATTGGATTAGGACTAGCATAGATTGAACCCAATTTGGTTAAGCCTAATTGGATTAGGACTTAACCACATTAGGGCATCCAAATCCTTACCTAATAAGGATTAGGGCAACCATGAAGGAGGGGCACACGCCCCTCCTCCTTTCATTTTGCTTGGTGCGGCAACAAGAGGGGCCGGCACCCCTCTTGGAATTATTTCAAGGGAGCTCCTAAAAGTTAGGAGCTCCACTTGTTATTTAAAGAGGGTTTCATGGGGGCTGACCTAATATGAGAAGGCTTCTTCCTTGCTGCCGTACGCCCCCCTCTTGCTCCTCCTTTGGTTCAGCCGCCATCAGCAAAATAAAAAGAAGAGGAGGCGTCTCCCTCCTCTTGGTCTTCTTCCTTGGCTTCAACGCGTGTGAAGAGAAGAAGGCTGCGAAGGGCTTTGATCTTCTTCCTCTTCTTCATCCTTCTTCTTCCTCCTCTCAAGTGCAATCAAGAGTTGATTGAAAGAGAGGACATCAGCCATCAAAGCTATCTCTGCAAGGGAGCTAGCACCCCGGTGAGATAGAGAGCTTGGATCGGATCCTGCTTCGTGTGGATACCCGTAGAGGCCGGACGTTTGAACGGCTTCAAGCGAACCCTCTTCCAAAACCACGAATTCAGATTTGCGGTGATCATCTACCCGCGCAAGGTGAAGATTTGATCTTCCTAATAGTTTTAAAAGTTTTAATTCTTACCTAATTACGAAAGGTCTCGAAACAACATTCATGCGATGAACGTCGAACCCGTGCATGCCGATTCCGCTGCCATCTGAAAAAATTTTTGAAATATCAGCGGCATGGGCGGGTTCCCAACAGTTTGGTAAAGAAACATGGAGGAAGATGGAAACGGGCGTGAGGGGAATCTGGAGGTTGGGATGGAGGCTGGCTTGGGTTTATCCATGGGTTGTTGAAGTTATCGTGAACGCTGGGAGGAAACGTGGAGTTGTGTGGACAGGTTATGTTTGTTGGACACAGGAGATCCTATGCGAGTGTGAAGCAAGGGAGATGACTTCTAGATGAGGATGACGTGGCTTGTTTGGTTTGGAGATTTTAATTTGGCTTGGCTGGAAAGATGGAAATTGAACTGTTTGAAGCAAGGAAAAAAAACGTGTGGATTCTTGATCTCTAAGCACTTAAAGGGTGACGTGGACACGGGTTCAGCTGTAAATGCGACCTGCACACATTAGTTCAGACATCATCCCAATTAGTTCGACTTGACCTGCACACATTAGACTTAACCAATAAAATCAAGCGAAATCGAATTATTTTTAATAATGCAATGATGAAGGAGAACACATTTTCTTATGTTAAATTTAAAATATATGCAAAGAAAATAATGATAAGTGCGGTATAAAATAGTTAAATATATACATTATTTAGCACTTATCACTCACCTTATTTTTAATTGGTCAATAATTAATTAAAACCCAATTCACCCCCCCTCTTGGGTTGTCTCCTTGGGCAACATATGCCGCATCGATAGAGCACCTATTGCTTGACAATGATATTATTAACATGATCATCAATTTGACTCGTTCTAGTGTTGCCACAATGATAGCTTGCTAAAACCTTCTTGATTTCCCCTCTCTTGTTCATGCCAGTGTCAAGGCCAAGTCCTTACTTCGGAGTAAGGATTCCTTTGCCAAACACCATTTTGATCAATCTTTCTCTCTCAAATGGACCAAAAGGAATCTTGAGAACCCATCCTGAGTTAGTTATATGCCACTTTTTGAGTTAGCCAACAAAATCAAAGGTTCAATAGTACTGCACCTCAAGTTGTCCAATAAACCATGCAACTCTAAGCTATTTCAACAATAGTCGAAACCACTACATCCCTATCCAAATCATCAAAATCCAAACCTACTTGCCCTATAACTTCCAAAAGATCTAGTAGACTGAGTAGAGATTTAGAAAACTCACACCCTTAGGACAGCCTCTCAGTGCAGTCATGCACACACTAGTAGACACAGGACTTATATCTCATCCACCACCTGAGGGTCCCCTGAGCCCTCCTTATTCAAGGAGCTGTGATCCTAATGCTCACCACAAATTTTGTAATGGATTAGGAAATACTATTCATAGGTGCTTGCTTGTTAATTATATAATTCAAGATTTTAGTGAAATCTAATAAAGTTGATCTTGCTTAACTAAATCCTCTAACCAATGTTCTGCAAAAACCATTGCCTCCTTATGAGGAAGGATCGAATTCTGTCAACATGATACATAGTGATCCTTTTCAAGATTCCATTTTGATGATCTCAATTGTTAAGCTTGTGCTCATTCTGTTTATCTTAGTTCCAAATGTCTACGAATGCCATTGCAATGCTGCCTCTTGCTCCTTGGGTGACCATTACATTGCTCCAAAAACTATGCCACCCTTCATGTTGCATCTGCAATGCTTTCTAAACTTGTAATCATCTTGGCTTCACTTGCACCTAATCAATTTTCATAGGTTGCACTTCCAACTCTTAATCTCTCTTGATGTACCTTGCCATATTAGATCATGTCTCCTATACTTGTAGCTTCTACACCTCTTTAAGTTTTGTAGCCATTGCTAACCCACTTCCTACACCTACTTCTGCTCCTATACATGCTCCTATTCTTCCACCGCATTAGCTCCACTCCAATGAGTAATGATCTCTTTACCTGACTCACACCTTATACCCCTCAACTATGATCATGTCAATCAAAAACACTTCTCAAGGAAATGCACTGAAGTCATCAACATGACACGGTCTAGCTAGGTCTTCAAGCCACCATTCCTAAAAAGTAGACCAGCCCGCCAAAGAACTTGGAGGGTAGATGCGAGAGCAAGAACAAGGCCTAGTAGAAGACTATCTGTAGCTGCTACCATGGGAGCCATCAATCTACAATACAGTCTACCAATTGAAGAAGATGAAGGTTGAAGCAAGTGTATAGAAAATTATCACGAGATCCTTGGAACGTTGCTTAGTTTTTGAGAAAGCCTTCCAGGTCGCTATGATATCTAAAAAAACAGTGTCGGAAGCCTTGGAGAGAATGATGGGTTTACGTAAGAAGTAAGAAAAGATCGTATTTATCAACAAAGAACTTTCTGGCTGTGGTCCAGGAGTATCACTGTACTTGATTTGGACCATCTTAGCCCTATCCAGAAGTGAGATTCGCCACATTAAAAAGCTGAATCGAATGCTAAACTTTTAAAAGCCACAATTTAATCATATGACACCCGATAGAGATGATCTTTTTTAAAAAAAATTGATAGCTTTTCGAGCTCTAACATGAACCACCCATCAAAGGGTGTGATGTGCCAAGCAATTAAGTCTAAATTTCATCCTTTGAGCCTGAAAACAAACTAATTAAGCCAAAAATTTTCTTTTCGAGAATAATTTTGACTAGACATATCTTCCAATCTACAAATAATTAGGTAGAATGATTAAGGTAATGCCGGTGTAGGCGTTGAGATCTACCACCAATTGGAGTTTAGTTTTCTCATATTTATTTTACTAGTCATATCTATTTTGAGAAAATTGAGTCCTATTTAAATTAGAAGAAGAATCTGACTAGGATTATGTAAGGGTGGACCTTACTAAAATAAATAGAGACTATGTATCTTAGTTTGTTATTCATGAATGAAAAAAATAGACTTAAACTCTACTCTCATCAAATTTTTTACTTTTTTCTAAACTTTTTTAAGAGATTTAAGTTGAGCAGATCGAGAAAATTCTGCCTTCTTCCCAATTTAATCAATTTAATATTAGAGCTTCGATCCTCTATATCTATGAGGACTTTAGTTTATGGTCCAAACATCCAAGTGGTACAAGCAGAAGGGAGAAAGGCTATCAGCATTTGAAGTGAATTGGAGGATAAAGAAGAGTATGACTACAAGTTCTACTTCAATAGATGATGAGATGAAGATGTCTCACACAATCAGAAGAGAAAATTGCCAACTCACTAAGACCGTGTCTCGCTTGGCGATGCCTTCAATGAAAGTAAACTGTGGGCATCCAGAATCTCCCTCTTCAACCTTTGCAAGTCACAGCTCTAATTGATATCGTTGTATAGGATGAAACTGACGATGTAGAGAAGCTGGATAACTAGCTAGACTAGTTAGAGACCTACTTCACTATCTACGGATATACTAGTGTCTAGGAGGTAGCTCTTGCCCACCTCAATCATTCCAACCATATCCTTACCTAGTAGAATTCTTGTATGAAGAACAATGATATCTCTAAAATGTGTGGAGCAAGTTTAAGGGCTCAATCAAAAAATAATTCAATTCAATTGGGCATGACGTAGATTGGTAAATTAAGTAGTATTACCTGCTGCAAAAGTATGATCAATTTATTTAGGGCTGCACCTCCGAGTTTCATAAGCAAGCTTGCTTTCGAAAATCTCCATTGATGATCATGCAGTTTTTATAAAGTACATTAGAGGTCTCTATGAGAGTTTTCATGAAGGAGTTGAAACTCTTCAAAGTTGAAGATTAGTAAAGTTAACATAAAAGCCATGGGAATCGAAAAGAAGGATCATGCCAAGAAGGCAAGAAGGGTGATAAGTTCAAGAAAAGTGGCAGACAATCAGGCTAGGAAGAGGAGCAGAGTAAAAAGCAAGTAAACACAACTTAAAAAAAATATTGCAATGATTATAGAATTAGTATACATAATAAAGGGAAGTGTTGGAAGTTTCATCCTGTATTACAACCTTAGAGAGTCCTAAGAAGAAAGGGAAGGTGGTCCTCAACATAATAGAGGTTGTGAAGCTACTTGAGCTTGATCAAGTAGATTCAAAATTGAGTTTGACAATGAAAAAACTTGAGGCAGCAACTGAGGCAAACTTGAAGGTATGGGATACACTCTTCCACTTAAATAAATAGGTGAAGTAGAGTATCATCGAAGCTATTATAGATCCTAAAAGTGAAAAGAATCTCATATTTCAAAAGCTATGTTGTAGACCAAGCCTCATTTGCATCCTACTTTCTCAGTTAAATTCAAAATAACATTGAGTTGAAGATCATTAAGCAGTATACTTTTAAAATTTGCAATAATTAAGAGGTATATGTGCGAAATGGTTTTCATGGATGTTTTTAGGTCATCCATGGAAACCTGTACTTATGGGATCAAAGTGTAGTCTTCTATAAATAGTAGAGAAAGTATGATCTCATAAAAGATAAAAAGAGATTTATGATCAATATTTTCAGAACACAAGAAAATATAAACTTTGCAACTACTACTCAAACAAAGTGGCCTGTTAATGCCTACAATAAGTTTGTGATGATAATACTAGAAACCTATACCACTTATGAGAGATCAAACTCTCACCTCTTGATTCCGCCAATCAATCAACCATGATTATGATGGCAAGAGAGTCGCTATCGCTGTTGTCAACGAGGAAGGATTGCAAGAAGTAGCCCTACCAAAGAGTCTAGATGCGGAAGTGGAGTGAGTAGTTTGCTGAGATCCAAAAATAAAGAAGACTAAGGTCATAAAAGACTACTGGACTATGTCATCGAAAGAAAGGTCAGGAGGATTGAGTCTTTTTAGATACCCTGAAAGGGTTAGCTTATTAGCAGAGCGAAGTAGTTCTATTGCAAGATGAGGAAGCATGCATTCCCCATCTTCGGTATTGATTAAAAAGGAGCTAAATGCTGTGAACAAGAGGGGCCCTAATCTAGGTGGATCATCAAACTTGATGTGAACCAACTTAGCTACTATAGGTAGGATTATACAGAATCTAGCAGTAAGATCTGCTACATTAAGAAGCAAAATTATGTGCCAAACTTTTAAAGGTCATAACTTGGCCGTATAATACCTGATTGAGATGATATATGCATGTATCTATGTTGTAGGATGATCTACAAAAATGAAACATTGATGTTATGCATCATAACTTCAATAAACATTAGAAAAAATTATAATAAATAGAGTAGAAGAATATATTATCTCATTTGTTAAAGAGATAACTAAAAGTGAGGAAATTAGATAAAAGAGTTTAAGTGCAGACAAAGAGGATGGAAGGAAAGCTATGTGTATCTTTTTTTCTTTTTCTATTTACAATTAGGATTTTCTTATCCTCCTATTTAAATAAGAGGAAATGAGAGCGAGGAACATGGGCTGGGAAATGAACATATAACATATCTCTTTTATTTTTTTCCTTATCTTCTATACCTAAAAATAGTGATTATAATTGAATTGGGTCATGTCGAAAGGAAGAGAAAGTGAAAAAAAGAAAATTATTGCATGAAATTTGTGGAAAAAAATTATTCTTTCGTTATATATGTAGGAATTATATAGTGTTAGACACCTTTTTCTGTTTTGGAAATATATGAGTGAGTATATTTTTGGTCATTTTCTTCATGTTACTTTGAATCCCAACTACCAAAATTTTGTTTTATGAAAATATAATATCAATAAGTACCCTCCCCCTTCATGTGCTCTCCCACCAAAATGTGGCTTTAAGTGGTCATATATGGTACTAGCTATTCAGTTGTGCTTAAGATTGAGAAAATAATCGGGTTCCACTCAAAAAATGGAAATCTTCACTATTGTTTTCTAGACAAGATAGGGTATGCATGGGATTTCTTTATCTTGGACATATTTGGATCTCATTTAAAAATAAAATTTTTATGACTTTTATTTCATTCAAAAAAATAAGAATTCCATATAGGTTTTTTTCCAAATTGAGATGATTTCCATGATGCGATTCAATGCCATCCCTACTCCATCCTTCCCCCTCCTCCCTCTCTCTCTCTCTCTCTCTCTCACACACACACACACACACACACACACACACAAAAAGAAATTCTTAGGCAGACTTAAGTCTACCACATCAGCCGTAGACTAAACCAATAAAATTTAGCCATGCCAGCTTATCTATTTGCCAAGGTTAATCATGGTTAGAAGAATTGAAAAAAAAAATGGGGGAAGCCCTTTTTGTTTGCTAATCTCCTCAACTCCAGCAAACTTCTCCTCTATCCCTAATCTCCCCAACCCTAACAGTGTTGTTGAAGCCCACACTAGCAAAAAACCAATGGGGAGGGCCACGTCAATGTAGATATCAAAGGACCTTCGGCAATTCGAATTATGGAGAGAGGGATTTCCAGTGTTCCTTGTTATATATTCAGTAACCAAAGACCGAAAGGCAAAGCATAAGGAGAGTTTAAGATTTTGGATGGCTATACAAGGAATAAATAGTGTACAAATGTTTCAAGAGAGCGAGGACGACAAAAATTTTTTAGGAATGCAGTTTGAGAAGGCCTTCTTGCATTTCCTTTCCTTTTATATTTTGATTTTGCTTGCATTTTTGGATCTAAGAGCCAGACTATGTGTAAGGTTCTTTTTTTTTTTTTCTGAGCTGGGTGGAGTGACTATTGAGAGCTCTACTTAGCATGTCATTCGAGTCTTGCATTGTTTGTTTTCTTATGTATACATCTATAAAGCATGGATTTTGAAGTGCTGGAGATTTTTTGCGATATGCACTTTTCATCATCAGCATTTTACATTACTGGTTTGATATTTATTTTTGAACTATGAATACGAGAAATTTACTCTTATTAAGGTGGAGTAAAACGAGCTCGCATGTAGTAGCTGGATGTTTGGGAGAGAAGAAAACTAAATAAATTGATGCCTAGTATTGATATCATGCTTGTGGAAGATATGGGTAGCAGCTAGATGCCTAGAACTCTATCCGAACCACACAAGTCATCTCAACTTGCAAGCATCAAGTGTGTTGATAAAACTGGAAATTGATGTCAAGATAGGATCCCCTAGTAAGTCTAGAAATTAGAGGTTCACTGTACTTCCAACTCAAATTAAAAACACATACCGATAAAACAAAACTTGATCCTTTGAACACCATTAACAACCATCTCCTTAATAGCAAATCTCTAATTCATGGTAGATCAACTTGCAAGCCTTGAGGCAACCTGCCGTCCTCAAAGTAAGTTTCTTGACAACGATAAAATTACAAAATCAACATAAAACAAAATGCAATAAATCAAAGCTTTAAGACCCCCCTTCAGGCATCAAGAAACAAATTCAAAAATCTCTCTGCAAAGGATTGTAGAATAGATGCTAAGAAACTACCATATGGTACATCCTTAGAAAATAGCACAAATTCTTAAGGTCCTTAAATATAGAAACCAACGAATCCCATCAAAGAGACAGAATGTTGATGAAGCAGATACAGGAGGAAGAATAACCCATTAAAACCAACTAGTACCAATCCCCTCCAAGCACATGAAAGTAAGGTGTTCTTGCTCATTCTTTCTCCTCTGGTGGCCATGGCATGGACATCAAAGGACTTGCCAAATAGCCCAAGCATATGAAAGCTAAGGTGATCTTCCGCATTATTTCTCCTTCGACTTCAGATCACCAGTGTGAACTTTGGTGGTGATCTGGTGGCAGGGAGGGCTACGCTGCACTCCTCGATCCTTCTGCCCCAACATCACACCTTGCTTTGCTGCTCTCGATAGCCTCAGTGCCCTTGAGCTCACCGGCACAGACTACCTGTGCCTTCTGTTCGAGATCTTCACCGTTGTAGGGTTCGGTAGCACTGGTCGGGGGTGTTAGGGAAGGAGGAGAAGTTCACTTGATTAGGAACAAAAAGGGCTTTCAGTAATTTTTCTTTTTTAGCTTTTCTAACCATGGTTAACCATAATTAATTTTTAAGGCAGCAGTAGCTAGAACGGGCTAACGTGGTTAATATTCATTAGTTTAATCTATAGTTGACATGGTAGACTAAGTCTACCTAATAATTTCTCCACACACATAAATACACATTAGGAAAAAACACTTTATCCACAAATTTTTGAGAAAATCCCGACAAAATATCGTATGATTGAGATATTCTTTTTACATAATTATATTCATCTAAAAGAATTACGGTCAAATTTCATGTAAAAAAAAGTAAAAAAATTCTATGGTCAATTCTACATATGTTTAGTTATGCAGCTTGTATGTAGAAAGAGAAATTTATCATCTCTTTTTTTGGATGAAAATATTTTACAAATAAAGGATTATTTCATCTAAAAGATAAAAGATTGAATGAAAAGAACATATTTCTCAAAAATACAAATAGATTGCTTTTTTTTTTTTGCTGAAAAAATGGGAAGGGGGAGGAAGGGACAAGCCCACCCCTGCGTAGCAGCCCCCACTCCGCCAGGAGAATGTTTAATGCGGGCAAAAATGACCATGTGTTCGGCACTTCGGCCGATTTTACTCATACCTTCCTCATCCGTGGGCCCGGTTCGGTTACCCCTCTTGGCTCGGGAACGAATACTACGTGTGAGTACGTCACATCTGGCACCACCGAGGCTACCAACAGAGCGATACGCTCTTCTAGACTCCGTGTCCGAGCAGAGAGCATTCGGTCTTCATAATTTAATCGACGCCCGTGCGTTTCGAACGCGGAACCACTTGGTTGAAAGTAAGGCCACACTCCTATTAAGCTACCACCTCAGTGATTAGATTGCTGTTTTTTTCTCCGCAAAGAATATATGGATGGATGGCATGGAGTTATGGACCACTTCCACCATGAAACCAAAAAGGTTCAGACGGGTTCCGGATCCATTTCAGAGATTAGACGCAAATCATCCGCAAGATCCGGACTTTCCAAAACGTCCCTCATTTCCCCCCCGCCTTCCACAAATGCCCCTGCGAGCGCTCCATTTCTTCAGCTCCTTCAACCCTCTTCTCCGTGCCCCATGGATCGCAAAAACCCTTCTCCTCAAGGTGGTCTATACCCTAATCTCTCTTATTTCTTTGTTTTGCTCTCGTTCTCCTCTGTGTCCTATAGAAAAGGTCTCACCTTTTTCCTTCTTCTCGTCGTTGTTCTTAAAAAGGAGAGACGGCTCGAGTGGTGGTGGAGTTTTTGGAGGTGGCCATAACCTCCATCGTATTCCTCAAAGGATTTTATCCCCCTGGTACCCAATTTCGTCTCTCTTAGATGTATTTCTCTTTGTTATTGTGCTTGTTCTCTCCTATTTTAATTCTTTTTTGTTTGTTTTAATGGGAAAAAGGGGCATTCGAGAGGAGGAGGTATATGAATGTGGTGGTCCACAAGGCACGGCATCCACAGCTATCGAACTACATCCACTCTGCAACCTCTGATCTCCTCCCATTCATCCAAAAGGTCCTTGCTTTATCGCCTTTTCGTTCATTGGTATTCTTAATTCCTCGCAGTCTTCTTTGAATTCTGAACTTTTAATGGGTTATGGATCCTTCCTGTCTCACTTTATCGTTTTGGTGTTGTTAATTTCTTGCACTACTATCTGAACCTTTCTTGAGTTGTCATTTAAATAGTGTACTATAATAGATGTTATTCAACTGAGATTATATTGTTCCTGTAGTAGTTACTGTTTTAATATTCAAGAAGACCATGTGTTTGGGTTGATGCACATGAGATGCATGTCGGAAATGGAGTTTGGAGCAAGTGATACCTCTCAGATCCAATTAGCATTAACCAATTTTTGAGTATTGAACATCTGTCGGTGTTGAATTCTTGTGAACTCTGTTATCTTTCTTTGCTTCTGCTGTACAAGATGAAATAAAATGATCAAAATAACTGTATAATACTAGCTCAAATGACAATGCTGGCTCCATGATCAGAAGATAAGCCTGTGTCTTAATTGGGAGATCATGTTGTTGATAATTAACTTACTGTTCAGAAAGCAAGTCTCAGACTTGATTAGTAGTTGAGGAAGGATCTATTTTGAGTCTCAGATAATTTCATAATGTGAATAAATCCTATCCACTGTACAAAGTAAGTTCAATGGAGATGATTGGAGTTTTGAGTGCATGGACAGCGGTAGTTCTAAGTGGTATTTGATTAGATTGTAAACAATAAGATTTATGGTGGGTTGGGCTTGCTTCAAACAATGTCTGAATGACAAATGTAGGCTCATTTGGATGGGAGGATCTTGCGTAAATACTTGACACTAGGATCTTGGGGTGAGTTCATGTGTATTTTATATGATAGTGGAGCTTTATGAGAAAAAACACTATAAGAAAATAACAAATGTGTTAAGGAAGAAATTTGTGGCAAAAAGGCTTGAGTTTCATTAGCTATGATAGCATGTATGCTTTTATATATTTCGTATGGGATCAATATCCCTACATCAAAGGGATTAATATCTCTGCATCAGAGGGATTAAGCACAATTGATCAATGATACGATCCACATAAGGAAAATCTTTACAAATATGTACATAGCTAGCCATATCAAGAATGATTTTCATCATATGAGATTGCATAGCTGACAATATTTTCCTAATCCGGTTGCATGGTTGGCCGAAGAAATTAAGGAACAAATTTCCATCACATAGGATTGTATAGCTGCTCATATTTGCCTAATTTGGTGCTGAGAGAATCAAGGAATGATTTCTATCACTATCCGTCAAATTGGCACATGGAGGTTCAGAACGCCTAACTTGCTGACAATGAAATGGAATGCATCTTTGCCCAAGGCTTTAGTGAAAACATCAGTTAACTGATGAGTGGATGAAACAAACTTGGTATGGAGTAGGCCTGATTGAATTTTCTTATGAATGAAATGACAATCCAATTCGATATGCTTCGTACATTCATAAAATATGGGATCGGCGGCAATATACAGAGCAACTTTATTATCGTAATACAATGTCATAGGTGCAGAATGAGTGATACCTAGATCATGGAGCAAGTATTTTAACCATTGCATCTCATAGGCCGTCGTAGCCATGGTGTGATGCTTGGCTTTGGCAATGGAGCTCGAAATAGTGACTTGTTTCTTTGTCTTCCAAGAAATAGGAGAACCAAGAAAAATGCCTCATAATAAGCTGTGAGGTGAAGAGAACTAGAAGAAGAATACCTTGGCTAGGGGTCCCTTTAAGATAGCAAAGAAAGCGGAAGGCGGTATCAAGTTGAGGCTTGTGGGGTTGATGCATAAATTGACTAAGAATATGGAGTAGACAATGTTGGGCCAAGTAAGTGTGAGGTAGATTAGTCGGCCAACGAGGCGGTGGTATGAAGAAGGATCATCAAGCAATTGACCATCAGAGTCTATGAGTTTTAGATGTTGCTCCATAGGAGTCTCAACAGTTCTAACTCCCAAAAGATCCATATCTTTTAGAATTTTTAAAGTATATTTTTGTTGCAAAAGATAGATGCCTTTGGAAGATCGAGCAATAATAATCATTTAGGTAGGTAGGTCAGTTGGTAGGACGGATAGAATGATGCTGAGGGGTTAGTTTAACATTATGAGGTGATGCTAGAAAATGACTTGGAGAAGGTGATGGGTCTGAGGTTGACAAGGATATAGATGGGGGACATAGGTGTGGTGGAGCAAAACTCATGGTTAGGAGATGAAGTCATGTTGTCATGTAGAATAGTGGCTTGGATGGGAGATGTTGCTGCAGAAGAAGTGGAGTTAAGGGCAAGATCATTTGCAGGAAGAGGCAAGATTGGATTAGGAGAAAGAGAACTTGGTGGAATGTGTTGAAAAGAAAAAATATTTTCAAAGAAACGGACATGTCTACTTGTAAATATTTATTTTGTTTGGGTGTCATATACATGATCTGCTTTTTGTCCAAAAGGATAACCCACAAAAATACCAGGAATAGCACAAGCTTCAAATTTATGTTTCTTATGGATGTTAGAGACAAAACATAGGCAATCAAAAACCCTAAGGTGAGCGTAACTAGGTCGAGTACCAAATAAAACTTCATATGGAGAACAATTGGATAAAATTGGAGAGGGAATGTGATTAATCAGGTAATTTGCTGTAAGAATACATTCACCCCAAAAATCAAGAGGAAGGTGAGCCTGCAATTGCAAGGCACAGGCAACTTCAAGTAAATGTCTATGTTTGCATTCTACGACCCCATGTTGTTGGGGTGTCTCAACACAACTATGTTTATGAATGATGCCTTCAAGGTGTAGAAAATATTGAAGTTCGTGATGAAAAAAATTGATACTATTGTTGGTCCTTATTTTTTTAATGTGTGTTGTGCTCGATTTTAACAAGTGAGATTAAAGTTTGGATATAATGCCAGGATTGAGATTTATGTTGCATTAGATAAACCCATGTAGCATAAGAAAAATCATCAACAAAAGTTAAGAAGTAAGATGCACCAGAATGAGATTTAACATGATAAGCACCCCAAATATCAATTGGATAAATTCAAATGGAGCAACAGATGAAAATTGAACTTAAAAGAAAAGACAACCTTGTTTGTTTAGCAATGGGACAAACCTGACACAAATATTTATTTGAAAAGGATACATCAAGAATACTTTTGGATAAACAAAATAGCCAAAATGAAGATGCGCGGCCTAAACGAAAATGCGAAAGATCAAAGGACTGAAGAGAGACCGAAAGAGCAGCAACAAAACCAAAATCAGGTTGAAAAAAATGTAAAGGCCTCCCTGCTCTTTACCCAAACAAATCTCCATCTTCATTGATAAGTCTTGCAAAACACATTTATCAAGATAGAAAATAAGGGCACAATTCATTTGTGAGCTTACTAACAGAGAGAAGATTATGTTGAAAGGATGGAATACAAATAACATAGTTTATGGATAAAGAAGAGTTGAGGTTTGTTGTTCCTATATGTGTAATACTGTAATGCCAGTTTCGTTTCCATTAGGGAGAGCTACCTTTTTAGGTGAATCTAAGATAGTAGAAGAGATTAGAAGGGAGGAATCAGACACCATATGATCAGTGGCTCCATTATCAATCACCCACAGTCTAGAAAGATAGAGAAACAAGCTAGAAGCATACCTACAACATTGGCCATTGGTGTTGTGGTACTTGGAGAAATCAAAGCGAGTAGCTTGGTATGTTGCTCAGGTGTAAAGGCTGGAACAGTGGGAGCAACACGAGATCCATTAGGATCAAGTTGCATAGGAGTGGAAAAACCAAGAATATTGACAGCAAAAGAGGAAGACCGAGATTGATTTTGTGTAGGGGAAGCTGAGGCATCATTTTTTTACTTGCTCTTCAATTTGTAACAATTTTCAATTATGTGATTTTCTTTCTTGCAGTAACGGCATGTTAGGGGCTTGGAAGGATTAGGTGCACTTCTTTTGGGGTTCTTAAAAGCAACCAAGGCTGCAGTTTCCACAAGAGTTTTGGAAGTTGGATAAAGAGAATGGTGTCATTCTTCTTGTAAAAGACTGTACACCTTCTTTATTGAAGGGAGTGGATTCGTAAGCAAGATTTGGCTATGAAGAAATGACTATGATTCATTGAGTCTCATTAATGATTGCATCAATCATTTGTAAAACCCAAATTGAGACATAGATCAGGATGCACCACATATGCAGGAATCAATCTTTGACAAGTCGGCGAGCTTGTCCCATGGAGATTCAAGCTTTCCATAATAAACAGCAATAGAAGAGTTGCCTTGTTCGATTGTTGAGATATCACGCATCAATTCAAAAGTTCTTGGTCTGTTGCTTTGTGAAAATCACTCTTCTAAATCTTTCTAAATTTCATAGGCTAGCGAATAATGAAGAACACTGTTTGATATTTCTATAGAGAGCACATTCAGGGTTAATGAAACAACTGTCATTGACACAGTTCCATAAAGAATAGATGGGCGATGTGGTGAGTGGGCGTGAAAGAGACCCATCTTTGAAGCCCAATTTATTTTTGGCATTCAAAGCCATTTTCATGGCACATGACTAATTGTGATAATTATTACCAATCAAAGGTTTGGAAACAAGGGTAGCACTTGGGTTGTCAAAGAGGTGGATAGTGTAGGGTGAGAACAGACTTGGATCAATGAGAGGAGTGGAGGTTGAGCTATTTGAAGCAATGGTGGAAGAGTTAGTAGAGGATTCAGGATATTCTGCCCCGGTGGTGGGAAATAAAAGTTAACCAAGAGTGAGGTGTATTATTGCAGGAAAAAAATGGAAACAAATTGATGAATGTTGAAAGCGGCAAAAAAAATAGGAAGCCCCCCTTGATGGCGATCAAGGATCATATCTTCGATGTCTCCAAAGAAATTCCCTATTGCTGGGAAGGATGCTAGCCAAGCTTTGGAGAGAAAAAGAAAGTGGTGGCAGAGAAGGCCCTTGCCAAAAAAAGGGATAGCCTCCTGATACACCATCATTAGGATGCTAGTGAGGAAGAAGACCGTGGCTTAGCTTGTATATAAAGCACACTATGTTTTTCTAGCTTCTATTTTCTCTTCTTAGGAACCCAAGTCTTTCTCCTCAACAATGAAACATGCTCAATGGTGTGATGCTATGGCCAATGAAATTAAGGCCTTAGAGCTTAATCACACTTGAACTGTGATGCCACTTCCACCAAGCAAACATGCCATCAAATGTAAATGGGTATATAAAATCAAGTACAAGTCCAATGGTAGTATTGAACGGTATAAAGGCGAGGCTTGTTGCTAAATACTATACTCAAGCTAAAGGCATAGATTACCATAAAGCATTCGCTTCTGTTGTCAAATTGGTCACAACTCATTATCTTATTGCCATTGCAGTTGCCAAAATTGGCCTTTATATTAGCTTGATGTCAATAATACCTTCCTCTATGGCGATTTAAATGAGGAAGTTTACATGCAATTGCCATCAAATTTTTCTCAATAGGGGGAGAAAGGAGAATAATTAGTATGTTTACTCAACAAATCCTTATATAGTCTTAAACAAGCCTTCTGTAACTGGTTTTCCAAATTCTCCACAGTACTACTCTAGGCTAGTTTCACTCAATCAGTTGCTGATTATTTACTTTTTACCCTCAAATCCAAGGACAGCATCACTATTGTGCTTGTTTATGTTGATGATATACTCATTACTGGTAGTGATCCTTCTTTCATTGCTTTCACTAAATTCTTCCTTCAAGATCAATTTCCAATCAAAGATCTTAGCACACTTAAATACTTATTGGGCATTGATAGAAATATACCTTAAATATTCTAGAAGATGCAGCTGTTCTAAGTGCTAAACCAGCATACCCTCCGATGGAGCAAAATTTAAAATTATCACATGATGTTGGAGAACTTTTGTATGATCTTGGACCATATAGACATTTGATAGGTCGTTTGATCTATCTCACAATCATCCATCTAGACATTATCTTTGCTTCCCATCTTCTTAGTCGGTTTATGCAGGCACCATCCAACCCCATGCTGCTATTCAAGTCATATGATATCTCAAATCACGCCGGTTTTGGTATCCTCATGCCTACTTCGAACAACTTTCACTCAATGCCCATTGTGATGCTGATTGGGTGAATTGTTCCACTACTCGCCATTCTGTCACAAGTTATTGCAACTTTATCGGTGATAGTCCTATTTCATGACTTACAAAAAAACAAAGTACTGTCTTTTGCTCCACCACTAAGGCTGAATATCGATCAATAGCCTCTATCACTTATGAATTAATTTGGCGTAAAACTCTACTTTTTGATTTGGCTATTCACCACCCTTAACCTATGTCTCTCTATTGTGATAACCAAGCAGCACTTCATATTGCTGCCAACCCTGTATTCCCTGAGCAGACAAAACACATTGAAATAGATTGTCATGTCACCTACGAAAAACAATAAGTAGGCACAATACAGACCAAGTTCTTTCGAAGTGACAACCAGTGTACCGATATTTTTACCAAGGCTTGGGGTCATGATCATTTTTTTTATCTGTTAGGCAAGCTGGGCATTACGGATACACACCCCAACTTGAGGGGGAGTATTACAGTTGTTGAATCATGCACAATTTTGCCCATTACAGTATGTACAAACTTGGATATCACAACTGCCATATATTGCATGCACAATCTTGGTATATTAGCTCAAAGCAATCTCTAAAAATTTTGGGATCCGGCTGTCATATTCAAATTTAGTATATGTACGAAGTTATGGAATTTTGCTATTGTATTATACTATATTAGGTTCCTAGTATCTTTTCCATAATCATGGGATTTTTTTTGTTGCATTCTACCATATCTCTGGTCCCCATTGTCAAGGGGCTCAACTTATATATCAAGCACACCAGTGCCATAAATATGACAAGCAATTCAAATCTCATTCAATTTCCATCACATGGGATTGTATAGCTACCCATAGCTGCCTAATCTGGTGTTGACAAAATCAAGGAATGATTTCCATCAAGATATAATAAAATGACTTTTCTTGCCTTTCGAAGACTCTATGAAGGTCTGCTCATGATACATCTTAGAAGATTTTTGAAGTAAGAGGTGCGAGGACCAACATGCAGAGAGTGGAAACCATGAGAAAAGTTACAAATTTTGCTTGTACTGGCATCAAAATGTTTTAAATATTAAATGGATGGAAGTTCGACCATAATAGCAAGCATGAACTTGAGGAAGTGCCATATGTCTATACCTACCATTCTCTAATTTCCATGGTGATATTTGTTATGGATAATCTCTTGAGAGATTTGGGCATTACTATAAGTTGCTCACTTTAGTTATGACCCTGACTTTGAAAATGGCTCTAGCAGATTGGTTGTCTCTTTGATGTAGATATCCTACCATTGTGCTCTCTAAATATGTAATCCCTTTCATTGTCTGATTTACCATGCACCTATCCTTAGCAAGCATTTACCACTCACATGGAGGAGCAACCTAAGAGAAGGGAGAAGGATGAAAGATAAGGTTTTAACAAGGGACAAAGATGTGGCTTTTAAGATTAACTAAGAATTCTTGGATTATGTAAAAGATTAAGCACTTTACCTCAAATATCACTTTAGCCGTTGTCCTAAAACCTAGACTTTATTTTTGTAGTTTCCATCAAACTATGTCAAGTTATTCAAACTTGCTTAGAGATAAAATAAATTTCCATATTATATAAGAAGCAAAACCAAAACCTGCTGAGAAGTCTTAATATAATTGAAGTGGGAGCGATGTCCAAGTTAAATCTGCTGTAGAAGCAAAACGATATGAATGAGCTTTTGCCTCTTTCCTTTGTTGTTAGCTCTTTGACTTGTCTTCGGCTATCTACACTTGCTTCATAATGCTATGGCAACTGAAGCCAGGCCTGCTCTTCCCAAGTTAGCTCTAGTCTCTTCACTACCTGGGGCTGTATTATGGGCCAGTGTTTGGGTTGTTTACATATTAAAGTGGTAAGGTCAGAACTTCCATACTACCATAGGTTGTTCTTGGGGAGATTCTGCTCCTAAACCCAAGGGGACAAGGCTGAAAACGCCCACGTATTTTCTCTGTCATCACCACTTCCTTTGGCAGCATGCTACAGGAGCAGTTATCTTAATTACTGTATATGGATAACAGCAATGATGGTTGAAGAGGACTTAAAAATGAAAAAAAATGAAAGGACTAGAAGAAAAGAAGGGCAAGATCTCAATACATTTGCTTATAGAAATTAGATTTATTTTCAGTTTTTAGGCTTTTATTCATATTTTAGTTTTTAATTAGAGATTGAGTTATTGCATCTCAATCGTTAATAATGTAGTACATTGTTCGCTAGTATCATTCGTGCTATTATACTAGAAATAGTAATTGTGCCTTATCTGGGTAGTTTTGGGATTTCAAAACAAAGTTGAGTTAGAAAAAAACCTATCTGATTGAGCATAGTTTGTGGTGCTGACAAACCAGCGAGGTGGCTTACTTTTCACAAAGGCTTCAAGCAAAGCGATCCATTACCCCTCATCCTTTTCTTGCTACTTACTGAAGTTCTTGGAGTATAATCAACCAAGCTGCTAATGATCATTTATTCCCTGATCTAGGCCAGACTTTAAGGAAGAAAGAGCTAAACTCCTCCAATCTGCAAATGATATATTTCTATTTTGTGAAGTCGATCATTCCTAAATTTCATAATTAAACTCTTCCTCTACTCTTTTGAGTTAGCTTCAGGTTTAAATAAATTTGATTAAAGCACTCTCATTACTTTGGCTCGGGAGAGGGAAAAGATTTACTATGGGCCATCATTCATAATTTTCAACTTGATAGCTTTTGCCTCATTGGGTTTACATGCCAACAAGCTTAAGAAGGCAGATTGGCCTCCCCCTACTATAGATATGAGGCTTGATGTTTGGAAAGCAAAATGCTTGTCTACTAGAGGTTGTCTAGTCTTTCTTGATTATGTTCTCTTGATTTTACCTCAATACCTAATGTTCACCTTTTCTCCATTGAATTGGGCTATCAAGAGAACAAGTTAAATCTGAAGTTTCTTGAAAATGTGGTTCCAAGTCTGGGTGGGGTTGTGCTATTTGGTCAGTTAGAGGAAATGTTACTTGTCTAATTAGGACATATGTACTAGTCAGCACAGATTAGCATGATCTGGAACTTAAGAACTTGAGCCACTAATAAGCTCGATGGTCTTTTAGAAAAACTTAAATTTTGGCCTGAGGCTTTATAGAAAATTATGGAAAAATAAGATCTTCAACCATCTTAAAAGAAAATTTTGGCAATACTATCATCTCTATAAGGTCCTCTCCGTGCAACTTCAAAGAGGATGATACCTATTTGTTGCAAATTCACTACCCCCCGACTACCATCTTGCACATTTATGTTTGACCTTAGAAGTTGTTGAGCTTACAATTTGGGGCAAGGATGGCGAAACCGGTACTGGTTGTCTGGCGGGACGAGTCGGTACGGGCCTATGCTGTGCCAGGCCGGGCCCATACCGACACCATAGAAGAGACGGGCGAGAGGGAGAACGAGTGAGGAAAAGAGAGAGAGTGGGGGAGGGAGAGAGAGGGAGAGGAAGGAAGAGAGAGGCCGGCCGGGACCGACCGGCGAATGTTGGGAAGCCTCCGTGCAGAGGAGGTGGAGGCCGGGGAGACGCGGAGGTGGGGCCCCTTTTATTTTTGTATTTTTTAAGTTGAAGTCAGCAAACCCATTGTCCTGTCTCCGCGTCTCCCCAGCCTCCACCTCCTCTGCGTGGAAGCTCCCGGGCCTCTGTCGGCCGGCCTCTCTTCCTTCCTCTTCTTGTCCCTCCCTTTCCCGCTCTCTCTCTCTTTCTCTTTTTTGTTCTCTTCCCCCTCTAGTGACGGTGAGAGGCATCTTGGTTTCAATGGCGAACCTATCCCAATCCGCCATCGGTACGACTCAGACGCCTCGAATCGGGTAGTTCGGGACGATTCCGCAGACCTTGATTTGAAGTCTTACTGGACATAAGTGATCATGGTTATAGAGAGGCTAGTTCTATTTTGGGACTTAAATGAGCAAACCTTTTTACCATACTCGCTAAAAGCCATATTAGCATTATTTTTTTCATTGAGAATAAAATGTTCAATCATCATGTACTTAGGTCTTTTAGAGACTTGAACACCTTAACAAGCATCAGAATTATTGGCAACTGTCACTAACCTTTCAAGGAGGTGAACTATTGATTGTTGACATGATAACAAACACACTACATGATAGGATTAAAACAAAAAGAAATCAAGAAATAAACATAGAACACCTAAACTTCAAGGTCTAATAATAACTGAGTACAAGAAAAGGATTGCTATCTCCAACTACATACTATACATGGCCAGGTATTTAGACTAGTGCTATGCAAAATTTGTGACCAAGCATTACTTTTTTTTTCTGAGGAAAAATCAAACGTTACTTTTCATGTGTACTTTTAAAGTTATTAGTGGTTCCCATGGCTTGATAAGTATTAAGGAATTTTTTTAAAATGTTTAAATATTCGATCATTAAATTAATTGATCCAACTAAATGCTCTAACCAAATAAAGGAAATACAGATACAAACTCAAACAGAATCAGTTGAGTAAGTGATCTTAGTGATGATACAGAAAGAAAAAAGAAAAACAATATAACCAAAGACACATACATGCCTGTCTAATGCTAAAATTTCAACCTAGAAAAAGAAACTAATGCAAGATAATCAGGGTTCTATGCCAGTCTTTAGTACTTCTTGGCTTTTGAGGTGGTTGCTATTTGAGTCACTTACACAAGTGGAGGTCCTTTGTGCTACCACAATATTTTATCATCTGTTAAAGATAATAGATGATTTGTTTTATATTCTTGCTTGCTAGGCAGCACTCTCCAACCTTTTGAAATTGTTGGAGTCATATGAAAGATAGAGTTGGAAAAAGTCATTGATGAAAAAAGATAGTGAGATCATGGATATCTTTCACGCTTAGAAATACTTGCATTACTTTGTAATAATGGCTAAACTTGATAGGTCTAGTGTTGCACACTCACACTCCATCCTACATTTTTAATGTTGAAAGGAATGCTTTTATTAGGTTGATATTTGAGGACAAGAGGTGGACAAAAGGTGCTACAAATTTGTTTATGAGCCTAGGCTATCTCACTTGAAGTATGCCAAAAATATTCTCATTTTGTTCAAGGATAATGAAATAAAGAAAAATAATAGGGCGTATTTTCTTAGATGCTATGAAGTTATGCCAACGTGAAGCTTGGTATAGATGATGACTGGCTAGGACATAATTCACAGAGTTAGACTCTGTCTTGACCAAAGGATTTAATTGGGCACCCTTTTCACTTTGTACATTGGGCCCCGATAGGCAGCATTTCCTCATCTGTTTTCAGTGAGACCTGGCAATTGAAATATTTGTGGGGAGTCCTCATCACTTGGAAGATAAGATACTCTTCTATGGAAGGCCTACACCTATTGAACCTATATACTACATGACTCCTTTTTCCTGAATCTGTTGTAGCGGCAAAAGAAATGAAGATCCAATTGTATTTTCTTGCAAATGCAACTAATTTAACTATATTTCAGTTACTGAGTGACATTTTGATGCTTAATCAATAATTTCCAACTCCTTGTAATTTGCTTTGCCACTTTGGTGAAGAAAGAGAACTTATGGAAGGGGACTACCAACTGGTGAAGAGGAGATGGGTGATAGCTAGGAAAATAACATTAAGCCATTTGGAGAGGTATCAATGAGACTGAGTGTGAAATGGAATATCAGTAGATTTAAAGTCACTGGAGTAGGTTTAAAGTTCTGAAATGACCTTTATATTAATGATCAGAGACTCGGGAAGTGTTTCAAAAATGCATAATAAGGCACTCTTTTAAGAGAATCCAAAGTTTTGTTGGTGTTATATAGAATGTCGTATTTAGGACAAAACCCTAATGAAAAAGGTTGAGGATATCCATATTTCTAGTTATGGAGGATGTGAAGGTTGTGGCTCCATCATATGGAGAGTTTACTTCCATAAGGCTTTCTTTAAACAGCATCTTTGTGATCAAATAAAAAGTGACATGTATTTGGCTGGAGATCTTTGCATGGAACTAGTAATCAAAAAGGTAATCCTCAAAAATTCTAGACTCGACTAATCCTTTTGAGTGGGGGAAGGAAGAAGACATGGCTAATCATGCATCCACTGACAGATGGCATTGACACAGTTGTTCCATTTCCTACATCTTATGGCATATTATGAATGTGAATGTATCTAAATTGGTACTAAATGTCCCAATTTGAAATATGTTCTCTAGGGTAGTTTTCTGGGAGCTTCTCAAAATACTGGAATTGGCGGATTTTCAGATACTACCCTTGTTGGATCATCATAGGCATAAACTTTGCATTATAATAGGAATTTATCGGAGCTATTCAGTTTTATGCAATCTGTGGCAACAAAAGGCATCTGTGAAACCTAAAGCTAAATCTTTTCAACAGCTTCTTCTGTAATATAGTATGCAACCTATCTTGGTGGGGTCGTGAAAGATGATTGTGGCCTTATCTTTTCAAACAGCTTTAAAGCAAAGCAGAAGCCCATATATTTGCAGAAATTTTTATGCATCTCTGAGTTATGTTGAAATGAGATAGCACTGGAAGGTCATGTCAAAGCATGTTATTAATTAGACAAAATGAAAGAGTATTACTGTAGGTGAGCCGCTAGGGCTTGATAAAACTGTGGATGTTGCAACAACTATGATGTAGCTCCTCGTTGTATATGTACTGCCGCAATGTAATCTTGCTACAGAGGCTCTGTGGGATATTTCTTAGTTTTGCTTATCATCCCCCACCAATGTACCTTTTCCATTGTAACAAGAACTATCGTGTTACAAGTATCTAATTTTCATGCGTTTCATATTAAAAAACTAATTTAGGCATGATATGAGTATGAATCTTTTTCTAAAAATAAAAATTCCTATAATAGTGGGAAGTGCATTATTAGCTGATTTGCCTCTCAAGAAAGGTTTTTAGTATGAGATTCTGCTTCCATGTCTTATCTCTAATTTCTATCATGTGCCTTGCATCAGACCAATGGATATCTGATCGAATGTTGAAAAGCATAAATCAATTCCCTGAATACAATCTTGTACTTACAAAATAAAGCAATAATGTTCTCTCTTATTGACATTATTGTCATCTATATGATGCTCTCATGACATTGATACTCTTGCATTCATTATTGCATTACCTAGATTGGAATCAGATCAGTCCTATGCGTTGGGTATATGGCATCTATACAATCTAGCAAGCTTACTTTCAGGCACTAGCTGCCATTTATCTGTATATAGGCACCTGTGAAATGTGATTCCTATGCAACCAGGTGTTTCCAGAACCCATCTGGGAGATGAATTGAGGAACATTACGGGAACAAACTTGGGAAGTTCATGGAAACTATTAGGGAAAGCAAAATGAGAAACGGGAAGAATAATGAACTCAGTCACTTATCAGAAGTGATTAGAAAAAATAGGTCTCAAGAAAGCAGTAGTATGAATTCTGCTACTTGGTAGGGAGGAGTTGGACTAGAATCTTTGGTGGTGAAAATAAACTTCTCACTTACTGTCAGATTTAAAAATTCTTACCAATAAGCCTCCTGCCTCACTTTTTTTTTTCTTTTGATGGCAGGGTTTGGTAGAGAGGGTGACAGTAATCTTCTATGACAAAGAACATGTCCCAGTTGAGAGATTTGTGTTCAAACTCAATTTGAACCAGTCATACAGCTCCAAGGTGGAGGAGAACAGTCTTGAATTTGCTCTAAGAGCTTTCCTGATCAAGCTTACGGTTGCCAAGCCTGTCACAAAGCCCCTCCCTCCTGGTATTTATCAAATACTAACCATTTCTACTTGCTTCATCGTGCATGACAGAATGTGTTGAGTTATTGAATGCTTGTGCAATGTAATACAGGTAGCAGCTGGGAGATCACTGCCTACTTCCGTGCCCTCCCTCAGGACACTAGCAAGGAAGCACAGCTCTGGATTCCAACAGATACAAAGCAGTGGCTGCAGCCCCCACACATAACCCCGATCAAGTCGATGAGCAGTGAACCTTTGAAGGTGCAGCTCTACTTGGAACATCCCAGCCCTTCTGAACCAAAGGTTCCGATGGGATAATTTTATGATTAGAATCAATATATGTTCCCTCTGCCTTCGCTTTTCCACAAGTTGTACACAGGAGCAAGTCCCAAAACAGAATTTATTTGTCAGCTACCTTCATTATGAAATTTGCAAATTTATACAAGCTTTTCCTTCTTAAAAAAGGGGAGGTCACGACCGAGCGTTTGCCCGGATGGGATGGGGTTCAGCTTTGGCTGGAGTCAGCTCTCAGCTGGCTGGTGTTGTTACAGAGTTGAAGGTGGGGTCCAGCCACCAAGACAAGCAAACATTGAGTTCCATGACCCAGCCACCCATTTTGCCTATTTTGGCTATCAAGGCCAGGATCAGCTAATGTGTTCGCCTCTCTCGAGACATAATCGCAATGTTTGACAATCTTTAAAAATTTTAGTTTTCTCCTATTGTGACCGGGAGGGCTAAGTAGGAACCTACTCTCTTAGGAACACAATGCCTTCAGAAGCGGCCTAATATATTTAGGGGCCTAACACCGTTTTATCTTTGAGGCTTTCTCTGCAGTGAGCTGGCCTAAGGCGAATTCACAGAGGGGTTTTTTTTTTCCATTCTGTCTTTGAGGCTTTTTCTGCGATGGGTCTTCTTTGGGCTGGAGCGGCCGTTTAAGTTGTCTAAGGATTGGGCCGGCGCCGGATGCCTCTTAATTGGCCCAGACTTCAGCATGTATGGCATCTTTGCTTGATTGTTGTCTTTCAAGGTTGAGGGATCTTTTAGGTGATTTAGATGTGTTTGGATACTAAATGCATGGCCCGACATGGTAAATAAATAGGGTGCTGGTTGGGAGCATAAAAATCTCTGGTGCCCATGCAAGAGGAAATTGTTTGGGAATGCAATCCCCTTTTGCGCTGTCCTCTCTCACAAAGAATCCTTGGACCATTTGGGGAGGGGCAAGTTTTACCCATGGAATCCCCATTAATCTAAAAATGTTACTGAGACATCGCTCTATCCTCTTGTCTACGGATTGACTTCCCTTGTCTCTCCAAAATATCATGCCATACTTCCTCCAGACTTAGACGAAGCTCTGGGACGAGTCTGAAATCATTGGCTCGAGACCTCTCCTCCCAACCTTCGAAGGGGATAGAGAGAAAAAGAGCTCTTTGTGAAGGAAAAAGTATAGCCCGGCAGAATGGGTATGGTGATGGTCATCCCCTTATCCGGGATATTCGCAGGATGGTTCAGATGATGGGTGACTTTCAGGCAGCACACGTATTTAGGAAGGCGAACAGGGTAGCAGACTGGGTCACTTCCTTCGTCGCCCGGCATTCCGGAGATTTTCTCTGTAGCCGCTTCAAAAAATAAAAAAAAAAGGAAAAAAGAATAGCCTACTTTGTCTCTAATCCCATCCCCTTGTCTTTTTGTTGGTTGGAAGCTCGCTTTCTCAGTGAAGATAATGTATTAGACGCTGCATGTTGGTTTGCTTAGAGACTATATGGGATCATTAGATGCCAAATTTGTTGTTAATGTATGGCTTGGACATGAACCGTATATTGAAGAAGATGATGTTGTACTCAATTTATGATTCAGATCTCAAAAAAATAATTTATAAAAAATTGAAAGTGGAAAAAAAAATTGTCAAGCCTAAGATTGGCCGATCAACCCTCCCTCCTTCATGTGCAAACTAGAGAGAACATTAGCTTTTTTTTTTTTTTTTGCTAAAGTGGGTATGTCATACAATACGAGTACAGATATACCCAACAAAATCAGAAAATAACAAATTATGGAGTACCCAAGGAAACTCCCCTCCACAGCCCACAAGGAGAACATTAGCTCTTTGAAAAATTACTAAAAGTTCACAATATTAATTAAAAAATATATGATAAATAAATAAAATAAAAGTCTCAAAAATATGATTGCGGAAACTTAAACATTTGCTATGTATCGCTGCCTAGGAAGAAAGCAGAACTGCTGCCATGGCGTTCCAAAGAGCTTCTACCTATTCGCCCTACAAACAATTCACTGGAAAATTGCAGCTGGCAAGGGGGAGCGAGCGGGTGCGAGCAGGTGCACCAAAAGTCATGCACCTGGTGTGGCATTTCCCCAAACAGCTGGGAGGGGTGGAGTATGGACACTAGGGGGGCAAAAGGAAAGGGGAAGGAGACGGAGGGAGCGAAGACCCCTAAGGGTGCTAGGAAGCGCTAGGGCCCTGGGAAGGCTGGGTCCTCGCGGTCCTGGTCGGAGGTGGCTAGGGGCTCGGCCCGACCATCCATGTGGACCAACCATGAGATCCCAGCTGAGGAGTTAGAGGAGGTCCAGAGGAGGTTCCCGAAGTTGTTGGAGCTGACGCCGGAGTGGGTGGAGAAGGAGAGGGAGGCCTGGAGCTCCACGGTGGTGATTGCAAGGAGCTTGGGGAGGAGAGTCCCAACGGAGTGGGCTGCCCGGAAGATGAAAGCCAAAGGAAAGTTGGACTACGAGGTTGAAGCCTTCCCTATAGTCTCCGGGTACTTCGCTCTACATTTTCGAAATGTGGAGGACAGAGAGGCAATGCTGGTAAGAGGTCCGTGGATAATAGCCGGCCAGTTACTAGCGATGGAGAGGTGGCAGCCTGACTTCGTTCCCGGGAGGAAGAAGGTCAATAGGGTGGTGGTTTGGCTACGCCTTCCAGGGTTGCCACTCGAGTATTGGCGCAAGGAGTCCATCTGAGAGATTGTTACGGAGGTCGGCATCCCAATCGAAGCTGATGGCTTCACGAAGGATCGCTGTCGCATGGGGTATGCGAGGATCAAGGTTGAGGTGGACGCCAGCTTACCTGTGCGGCCGGGGGTGTTCATCAGGGGGAAGGAAGGGAAGCTCTCGCAGACCTTCATGTATGAGTATCTGCCGTCGGTCTGCTACCAATGTGGTCGGCTCGGCCATGGAGGGAACGGGTGCCAGTCTGCTACCCCAGGGTCGGATACCGAGAGTGGGGGGTCCAGGGCCAAAGTGACTGTGGGAGAGAAGCCCGGCCACGATTCCAGTGGCCAGTCGAAACCAGCAGGGGACGGGAAGTGCGGCCGCCGAGTCTCTAGCCCATGGCTAGACACGCACAGAGTGCCGGTGCCGGCGACCAACCAAGGTGGCCAGACGGCGGTTGCCGAAGAAGGGGGTGGCAGGCGACTCGGTGGCAAAGGATACCGAGGCAACTAAACTCGGTGCGGGGGCCGGTTCAAACTCGGAGTCTGCTAGGACTGTGGGTGAGTCGGGCCGGGCGGAGTCGGGGCGGGCCGGGTCGGTTGGGCTCGTGCCAAGCCCAGCGGCCCAAGGTGGTTGGGCCAGGTGAAGTCGGATCAGGCCGTTGCAATCGGGCTATCCTTAGGCCAGGGCCCAAGCCCGATGAAGCGGGCTAGGAGCTCGGCTAAGTCGACTCGGATCTCCGGAGTGGGACGAGTTGCGAGTGGGTCGAATCTCCCCATATCGTCTTCATCTTCCTCCTTCGAAGACCTGACGACTCGCCGGAGGGGGGAAGGGAGGAGACACTTCCGGAGCGCCTCCCTGCCCCCGACGAGAGCCCCTATTCGACTGTTGCCGACGGGTGCTGCTACCAGTGGAGCAGTGGCGGAGAAGGCACCAACTAAGGAAGGTCTCCCCCTGTCGAGCGGGATGCGAGCGGCGGAGAAGGCACCATCACTGCGGACGGCAACGACTAGAGGCGGCGGGAGGGCTCCGGCCAAGGGGCGGGGGCTGGAAGGTGGAGCGACGATGGAGGAAATGGATGAGGTTCTGGTACGGCGCTCCAAGGAGCGTTCGGCTGGGGGTCCTCACAAAGGGATGGTTTCTTCTTCTAAGCTAGCAAGGAAGGGGAGGCCTGAGAAGGGGCACCCTGAGGTGCCAAAATGCTCCATCCCAAGGGTGGTGCGGTTGCCATCGCCATCAGGGGCAATGGTGAGGAGAGGTATGTCATGTGGCTCGGGACAGGGATCATCTTCACCAATTTTGGAGCATGGGAAGGTGGTGGACCTGCTGAGAGCTGCGATCCATGGAGATGATTTGGCATCAAGGGAAGGAGGAGTGACCTTTACACCGGGAGTGATTAGCCCAGGGAGAGAGGGCCAAATTTCTTCTCATAGTTTTTGAATGAAGGTACTCGCTTGAAACTATAGGGGGGCGGCCAAGCCGTCCTTCTTGTCATCATTTAAGAGATTAGTTCAGCTTCATTGCCCGGATATCTGCTTTCTTTGTGAAACTCGGGTGTCGGGAGATGGGTTGTGTCGTGTGCAGCGACGCTTGACAGTTGATTGGGAATCTTTTGCAGTTGAGTCTCGGGGCTTGTCTGGGGGCATCCTGGTGTTATGGAAGCGGGGGATAGCTTTTGTAGATATTATCTGCAATTGTTCTCAGCAGGTTGTGATGATAATTTCGGAACCAAATGACCCTCCGTGGGTTCTGTGTGGGGCTTATGCCAGCACCGACTACCGGACTAGGAGAGTCCTTTGGGATGAACTGACGAGTCTATTGACCCAGGGAGTGCCGACTATAGTGATAGGTGATTTTAATTGCATTTTAAGCCCCAGTGAGAAAAGAAGAGGCATGGCCTACATGGATTCTGTGGATAAAAGAGAGTTTCGGGAGGTTTTGGAGAGGAATGGACTGGTGGACCTCGGCTTCTCTGGACCTCGATTTACCTGGTGCAACAATCAGCTTAGGCAGGCTAGAGTGTGGGAGTGGATTGATAGGGTAATTGCTTCTCCGAACTAGGTTCAGCGTTTTCCATCCTATCAGGTTAGTCATCTAGCCTGGATTGCATCTGATCATTGCCTTCTTTTGATCTCCACAATGTCGGGGTCCACACATTATAGCCCTTTCCACTTTGAGAAGCTATGGTTGTCATACCCCCAGTCTTGGGATGTGGTCAGGGAGGCTTGGCGCATGCGAGTACGGGGTGATGCTATGCAAAAGGTGTCGTGTAGGCTAGACCTCACCAAGCGACGTCTTCGTTGATGGAACCGTGAGGTCGTCGACAATATTTTTCGGAGACTAGAGGAGGTGGAGGCTCTGATAGTGGATTTCCAGGGGCGGGAGGATCGGGGAGAGGAGCTTACGGTGGCGGATATGGCGGATTTATGGCGATCTCTAGCTACCCATCATTCACTGCTTCGCCAGCAGGAGATCTTTTGGAGACAAAAGTCCAGAGTATAGTGGGTTAAGGATGGTGACCGAAACACCAGCTTCTTTCACCGGTCGACAGTCATTAGGAGACAGAGGAACATGATTCGCTCTTTGAGGGTTGGAGCAGGCCAGCGGGTGGAGGAGGATGCTATAGTGAGACAGGTGTTAGTGGAGTTCTTTAGATCTAAGTGGACGGAGGATAATGGAACACATGTTACAGGTTAGCTCCCCAGGCCGGCGGTCGGTATTGAGGAGACAAAAAATACAGTTTTGATTCAGCCAGTGTTAAAGATGGAGATGCAGGAGGCGATATGGAATCTTGCCGAGGATAAGGCCCCAGGACCGAACGGATTCTCACCCTTCTTCTTTCGAAGGTATTGGTGCATTATTCGGAGGGGAGTGGTGAAGGCAGTACAGCTTTACTTCAGTCGGGCGGTGATGGCAGATGATTGGAAGGCCACTTTTATAACATTGATAACGAATGCTTCGGAGCTGAGTCACTATAGACCCATTAGTTTATGCACTACTATGTACAAGGTGGTCGCGAGGATCATGGTAGGGAGGATGAAAGATATGCTGCCGAGGATCATTAGCCAGGAGCAGGGAACTTTTATAGGAGGGAGGAGTATTTCTAATAACATTTTGCTAGCTCAGGAGATGATGGGGGACCTATTGCGCGCCTCGAGGAGGCGATGCTTGATGGCATGAAGCTGGACATGGAACGTGCCTACGATCGGATACGGTGGAATTTTCTTCGGCGAGCGCTAGAGAGCTTCGGGTTTCACCAGATTTGGATTGACTGGATATTGGGATGTGCGCAAAGGCCTAGCTTTTCCATTTGGGTCAATAGCATGCCACACCATTCTTTCGAGCTACTATGGGTCTTCGTCAGGGATGTCCTCTTTCCCCGTATCTATTTAATATTTGTTCTGATGTACTCTCTCGTGCTTTGCATGTTGCTTGTGGGAACCGGGAGTTGGTAGCCTATAGTCTAGCCCCCGGTGCCCGCCCCATTTCTCACTTACTTTTTGCAGACGACTGCCTCTTGCTCACCAAGGCGAGAGAGACTGATGCGAGAGCCCTTCAAGGGGCTTTGATAGAGTACTGTGAGATGTCCGGGCAGAGAGTCAACCTCCAAAAATCTGCCATACACTTCAATTCGAGTACAGAGCGAAGGGTGCGACGGGAGGTCAGGACGATTCTAGGGATGTAGGAGGAGGGGGCCCTGGTTTACCTAGAGGTCCCCCTTATAGGGAGGAGATTACGGGTGGCGGAGTGCTCTACCTTGGTGGAGAGGGTGCGAAGCAGACTAGAGGGTTGGAGAGCATCATCACTCTCTATGATGGGCAGATTGACGCTGATCAGGTCAGTTCTATATTCTATGCCCATTTATCTAATGGCATATAATGTTATGCCGAAGACGGTCCTGGAGGCGATTGAGAGGTTCATGCGGAGTTTCTTATGGGGCTCTGTGGGGGAGGTCATGGAGTACATCTGGTGGCCTGGGAGAGAGTATGCTTGCCTCTACGTGAGGGTGGCTTACGGGTGCAGTCACTCCTGGCGCGATGCAAGGCTTTTCTGGCACGGCGGGCAGTGCAGGTTGTTTTGGAGCCTCATGGATTTTGGAGTCAGATCATGATGGCTAGATACGGTCGAGCCGGATTTACTACACAGGCTGTAGACAGCCGGAGGTGTTCCTTTATGTGGCGAGAGATTGGGAGGTACTTGCCGATGGCCTTGGCGCATTCCAGATGGTTAATCGGCGACGGACGGAGCGTTGATGTGGTAGAGGAGCCATGGGTGGATGCACTCCCATTGAGATTATGGCCGATGATGTTTAGTGGTGAGGGGGCAGAGGGGCTCCGAGTTTCTGACCTTTTCAGGCCGAGGGCGACGAAGTGGGATGGTGACAGACTAGGCCAGTTGTTTGGAGAGCATTTGGCAGAGCAGGTTCGGACGCTCCCCATTTTGGGATATGCAGGTCCAGATGTCAGGGTTTGGAGCATTACTTACATAGCAAGTGTTGGGGTCGGTGATGTTTCCCGAGCTATTCAGCGGGTGTTAGAGCCGGGCTTAGACTGTGGCTGGGTGTGGAGGTTCGGGCTACACCAGAGGGTCGCTCTCTTCCTCTGGAAGGTGGCCTGGGAGCGTTTTGCTGACGTGCTCAGTGTTGAGTAGACAAGGAGTGAGTCTTTCCCCCTATGCCCGGATTGTGAGGTGAACGAGTCTGTGGATCATGTGCTCTTCCAGTGCGATTGGGCGCGGGGTGCTTGGAGTCTGACTGGGATTCCGGAGGACACTTGGAGCCGGAGGGCTTGCTTTTTGGAGGTGATTCATCGATGGGCTGGTATCCCTCAGATACGCAGCATGGCTATTCGGGCATCTTGTATAGCTTATCAGGTATAACTGGCCAGGAACACCCGGGTTTTTGGCGAGGGCAGCCCATCACCGCGGTTCGTGATGGAGCAGGCTCGAGCTCAGGCAGTAGAGATCATACATGTAGATCTAGCCCATAGACCTTTGACAGCTCGGGACATCTGGGGCCCCCATACTGCTTCGGTTGCTCTACATAGGGTATTCTTTATCTGGGAGCCTCCACCCTCGAGTTTCCTCAAGGTCAATTTTGATGGCTCAGTCTTGGATGGAGGTAGGAGAGGTGGGGCTGGATTCGTCATTAGGGGGCCGAGCTTTGGTGTGGTGGCAGCGGAGAGCTGTCAGATTTTTGATACCTCGATTCCTGAGGCAGAGCTGTAGGTGGCTTGGATCGGCATGTGTTACGCGCGGTGAGTGCTTCAGGCGAGTTCAGTCCTACTAGAGGAAGATTCGGCCACTGTGATCTGCTGGGTCTGAAAGAGCTCGAGCAGCTATGGGGGAGTTCACCTCCTGCTCCGCGAGGGAGAGTATCACATTCCAGGCCATGCATGTATATCGTGAGGCCAACGGGGTGGTTGACTGGGTGGTGGCATATGTTGCGAGCCACTCAGGAAGTACCCTATGGTTTGAGGAGAGAGAGATGCCCAGAGCACTTCGAGACCTTTTGTTTTCTGATTCTATTGGGTGTATTTGTATACGTGATGTATGAAATGCCTGTTTTAGCCCAAAAAAAAAAAAGAATAACTTGAAGAACACAATATTATTTAAAAGAAAATGGAATAAAAAAAATAGATAAAGAAAAGTCTCAAAAAGAATGTCTAGAAGTTTTTCTTAAGAAACATCCATAAAAAATTAAACATTTAACTTAAAGGTAAATGAAATAGGAAAAATAAATAATAAATAGATAAAAGAAAAGGCTCAGAAAGAATGCCTAGGATTTGTTTTCTTAAATAATTATCCTATAAACATAAACATTTAATATCACAATATTCGTTGGAAGAAAATGGTGAAAAAGCAGCAAAAATCGTGGACGGCAGGATTTGAACCTGCGCGGGCAAAGCCCACATGATTTCTAGTCATGCCCGATAACCACTCCGGCACGTCCACTTATTTATACGGTCGTCTAATTTGTACAATGTTTCTTTCTTCCCAGCAGCTAGGGTCCCAGGGATCAACATAAAGCCGATGTTTAGAATAAAGCACAAGAAAAATCAAAATTTAATATCCGCGTGCACTAAAGGAAAATAGGTATCGGGTAATTATCTATTTTCTACTATGAAATGTTCATTTTTCTGGAAAAATGATCAAGAAAGCTAGATCTACGTAGTCATAGTCAACCTCTCAAAATTATAAGCAATTCAATACGAAACAAGGACATCCAACCAAGTGTTCATGGGACCCTTTTTGGAGAGAGAATCATTGATTAGCTCCTGTTTGGATGAATAAACTTTATAATAAAGAAGCAGAGAAGCAATTGTGCTGCCTCATCAACAAGTATGATTACATTAATGCATGAGCCAATAAATAACAGCCATAGTCTCCTTATATCAAGAGACTTTTATTAGTAAAACTATGGGTCACAAGGACCGAAAGGGGCTCCTAAAACACTACAATTTAGCGTGTAAAGGTAAAGCGAATGCTCCCGGTACCACTTTACCCTGGAAGGACTCTATTTTGCGCTGCTGCTTCTTCTCTTTTAATTCTTTCCACTTATCGAATCTCTCGTTTTAAAGAAACTAACTTCATGCCTCCAATAAGACAATTACTCACCATCACTTAATCTCTATTCGTAGTTTTTTCTGCTTTATTTCAGTCCTCACTTAAACTATTTAAATTTCTCAACAAGCAAATTAACATGATTTTATAGATGTTGGAATGCGATAAATCACACCATATGGTTTGGCTTTTTTTTTTTTTTAGCAATATGATTTGCTGATGTATGACTTAAAGAAAAATCAAGTAGTTGTGACATTGGTGCCTTAGCTATATGTTCAGGGCAATCATTCCATGGAGTCTAGAAGGATGATATGCATGTAAGTTTGCTCATAATCATCCTTTTAAATTACAAATTTCGCAGTTCACGGATAAAAAAAGCGTATGCTGCAATTGCCTTGCAAAGTTTTCAGTCCTTTCAAATTGTAGACCACAAGGACATGTTGTCATGATCATCATTGTCATTAGCTCGATTGGCAACATGCCTCAGATGCTAAGGTCATTGGACATGTTCAAATAAGAACGTCCAAACCATCCAATAAATGAATTTGTGGTCCAAATAGGATCACTAAGATAATTTTGGATCATTAGTGGTTTTCATTCCAAAATAATCTGATTCTCAATAATTTAAAATTACTATATTTGGTATGTTATATTTCAATAATTAAAGATTCTTACGTATTCATGAGTGACCTATTTGGTATTCATAGAAATATAAAATTACTAATCATATAATATCAAAACCATCCTTGTCATATTTTATAAAAATATATTTATTAGTCTTATAAATTATTAATGCTATTAACATATATTAATTATTATTATAGAATTAATATTTTTATTTATACTTGTAATATTTTTTTTAATACTAATATTTATTTTGATTAGGAAAAAAGGCAGATTAAAGCAATATTTAAATAACTTCATTATATAAATATAAAGTACAATAATATTTATCTTCTATAATGCAATTATATATTATAATATAATATATATCATAAATATAATATATAATATTAATATAATATAACATCCTACATATAATATTAATATAATATATTAATGGTATATTAATATATCAATTCTTCTGTTCAATTGAACTATATTTTTGTCTACAAATTTCAGCTTAAAATTATTGCCCTAGGGTGATATTGGATTTCCAACTTTAAAAATAGTATTCTATTGCTAAGTTGGATGGTGATTTGAAATCACTGTGATTATTATGGTGCAACCAAATATGGTTATCTCATGACCTATGCCCATATCATCCCTGGTATTAAGATGATCGCTCCATACCAAATACTCCCTAAAGAATATATTATTTTGTAATACTAATGTACAAATTTACATACCACATGGAGAATGCTAGCCCATTAGGAAGAAGTGCTAAAAAAATTGCAGTATTTTCTCTTTTTATTTTTGTTTTGTTAGAGGAAAGAGTATTTCTTAACTATGCAGACAAAAGGAGTGAAAAGAATGCAGTACTTTCTCATCACACAAATCACAGAACCCTTACTTTTCCACGTGGACTGGACGGCCCGGATCGCAAACAAAATCCTCCGCACCCCAAAGCATACGAGCAGCAGGCATCGACTCTCGTGGGACCCACGTACAAATACACGAGATCGGAGAACCGTGACTGGCTCTGTACGTATCCCCCAGGAGGAATATATCCAGTCACCCGAACAACGATAAAAGGACACGTGTCCCGATAAGCCAGACGCCGCGGTCGGTCCAGCGTCGGCCCCTCCTCGATGCCGCCCCCGCGCCCAACGGTGGGACCACCGCTTCCCATCTCTAGGAATTTGGCGGCAAAAGTCCTCTCAGTCCACGCGTCGAGTCTTGATTGGAGAAACTATGTATGCATGGTCGGTCATGACATGTATGACGCTATGGCATGCCTCTGTTTTCCCGCGCTAAAACGGAAGGATTTCTCTGCCAAAAAAAGGGAATATAAAACGGGGCAGGAAAAAAAAAAGGGAGGGAAGTGAGAGGGGGAAGAGAGAGAGGGAGGGAAAAAAAGAGGGTTTTGCGAGTACTCCAACGATCTCCCCAAAACCCTAGCCTCGTTTGGATCCGATCCGCCGCCTCCGCCGCCGTATCTGCAGCAGATCGGGTTCTTCGGGCGCTCTCCGGCGGCCTATCGGCCGTGAATCGGGAGGATTGAGGAGGGAAGAGAGGTATTTGGGCGAGATCTGCTGGTATTTAAGCTTTCTTTCCTCTTTGTTGTTGGATCTCTAGGGGGTTCCCTGGTTCTCACCTTGGGGGATTAGGAAAGGGATGATAGATCGGCTAGGGTTTGAGGCAACGGTGGTTTGAATCCATGAGCCAAGCTTCTGTGAATATGGAGGACGTGAAGCCGTCGATTTCTTTTCCTTCGGATGATGGCGGAGCTATGGAAGCCCGATTTGCCGATGTCTGCAAGGTTTTCATATAGTCTCTGGGTCCTTTTGTTTGATCTGGAGCCCTTTCTCCCTTTCTATCTTTCTATACACTTTCTATCTCTGTCCCTTTGTGCTCTTTTCCGTGTGTGATCTGAGACGGCTGACCTGTTGAGCAGAGCAAGCTGGCTCTTGACGAGAGCACGATGAGGCAGGCGATGGTTTTGTTCAGAGAAAGCAAGCACATCCTCTTAGCGAACATGTCAGCAATCGGAAGTGGATCGGTAATTTTTTTTGTTTTGTGGTAATTTTTGAGCTTATTTAGATCATGATCTGATGTCAAAATTGCTTCTTTTTCTGTCCTCTCCACTCTTCAAGCCTGAGGAGATTGAAAGGTTTTGGTCGGCGTTTGTTCTGTACTGTGTAACAAGATTAAGCAAGGGGAGAGGTAAGCAGGAGAAGGAAGAAAACGGTATCACTCTTTGTAGGATATTGAGGGTTCTTAAAATGAAGTAAGCCCATTTCTTTTATTTCTCCATTTAATTCTTTTTGCCTCAGGGTTGGTTTGGATCAATCAGTTTCTTTTTTCTTTGAATCTGTAGTGTTGTGGATTTCTTCAAGGAGATACCGCAGTTTTGTCTCAAGGCTGGTCATATTTTAACTGGTCTATATGGATCAGATTGGGAGAAGAGGCTTGAGGTATTGAAAATAGAAGTCATTTTTATCCATGACCTCTTCTCTTAAATTTTTGTCACTGACTCATTATTGTGATTAGCTGAAGGAACTACAGGCAAACATTGTCCACTTGAGTCTTCTAAGCAGGTAAAAAATTACTGGGATGATTTTCCCTGCTATTGGGGCTAGTTGCTTGTCTTTTAGTAGCTTGCAAACTGAAATTTTAAGACTGCATATATTCTGTAACATGTGCCAGCAGTTTTGTCATTGGCCTATTTTCAATACTGAAAATCATTGTCACATGTTTGATGTTGGCATTAAGTATGGTCAGAGGAAAATATCTGAAACCAAAAAGAAGTACGGAGTTGCCAAAAGTACAGCAAAAAAAATCAAATAACTGAATCCTAGATTTAAATAAATTATTAGTAGAATGGTTCTAGATTTTTTCAATAATTTAAAGAATACTGTTAGTTTGTTACTTCGCTTGAAAACTGAACCAAAGATTGCATTAAGTACGGATGTCTGGAGTTCTTAATTCTTAACTAGGGTCATAATAGACTACTCTGTGCTGGTTTTCATGCTTACTCTATAATCGCTTCACTTTGATTTTAAGTATCTTCCGTAAAGGCTTTACTATAGTCATTTCAAATGTCTAGTTGTTCTCTAGTGGTTGCACTAGGAAAAGAAATTTTCCTTATTGCCTTTGCAGTTATCCCATTTTCTGATGTTTGGTTTTGGGTGTTTCTATAATTCCATGTGTTAAAATCAACCAGCAATCCAAAAGATGCCATCCTAAAAGGTGTAGAACATGTATATTTTATAGTGAATTATATCTTCATGGTTGGTATCTGATGTAGATCTTGATCAGCTAAAACGGAAAGTACAGAGTCGTTTAAACCGACAATTGTAGGGGAAGCTCTTCAAGCCAACGAGAGCCTATATTTGAGAACAAAGATGACAATACATAAGAAAAAATAAGGAATTCAAAATAAACTCAAAATTTTGCTGTTCCTTCGGTTTCCTTGGAAATGGTAATGAGTTGGAGCTTAAATAACTTACATGGAATTTCAACCATTTTTGACAAAACTAATTTTAACCAACTTCGTTCCAAAAACACGAAGAGGAAGCATGTAAGTCTTAAATGCTCTCAAATTGTAATAGAATTATGATTATGAGACTCAAGTATCCAAAAAATTATAATATTTAAATCCTAGATTTTTAAGAAGATCCTTATATTATATTACTGACTATAAAACTTCAATGTCATAGTTGAATTCATCATTCACTACCTTTCTACTTGTCCACCATAAGTAAATGCTATGATAATTTCGATATGCTGAGAACTTGGCCTCTCTGAGAGGCCTATACTATGACATGAATTCTGTCTATCTCTAATTCAGAAGGTGTTTAGCATAGCTTTTTTAAATTCAGTGAGCTGCTGCGGCGGGTGAGCAATTCAGAGAGTGATCAGCATATACCTTTTTTCTCCTCACTCTAATATTTGCTAATCAATGTACCTACCAAGGGCTGTTATGTATATAGCATATATGAAGTTTTTTGTTGCTTGCATTGGTGCATTTTTTTTTAATTAATTGTTCTTTGTGATAAGTAGTTGCAACATGAAGCTGAAGGATGAACTTGCAATTCACCTATAAAAGTGGAACTGCCAAAATTTTGATGATAGCTATGTTGTTCTATGAAAGGCATTTTTTGTTTTGCATGGAAATCTTAATAAAATTATTAATGCTAAAGCTAGAAATTGATCCTTTTGCTGATACCAATTTCTACCTAGTAGTTGCTCCTTGTTATTTTAGAGTTTATAAGCAAATGGCTTAATTGGGTGAGCCTTGGCGTAATGGCAAGGTTGTTCCATTATGACCTAGAGTTCATGGGTTTGAAACACATAAAAATAGCCATATGGGGGTAAGGCTGCGTACATCCTCCCTACACCTTGCGATGGCAGGTGCCTCATGCACTGAGCTGCCATTTTTGAATAGATGGCTGTAAACTTTCATTGCTAATTTGCATTCAAATAATTACTTCTTACATAGCATTGTATCTATGAAATCTCCTAGCATGCTAATGTCTAGTTTAGTTGTTAGGGACCCAGTTTGATGTATTAGATGTGCATTCTGGAATCATCTGTGTTGCAACAATTTGAACTATGCTTGAGAACTCCTCTTTGAGTGCTCTGTATTGTTGAATAACTTACTTTTCATAAGATAACTGTTGATTGATATAAATTATGATAAAATTGTCTTATGAACATCTTGTTTCCCACCAGGTACTACAAACGTGCATATCAGGAGTTATTCTTGCCAAATGATGCAAGCAGTGGTCAGCATTCTGTAGTTTCTAACAGCATGGGATATGTTTCTGACTACCATCGCTTTGGATGGCTACTATTTTTGGCTCTCCGTATCCATGCATTCAGCCGCTTTAAGGATCTAGTGACCTGTACAAATGGATTAGTCTCTATATTGGTTAGTTCTTTTACATACCCTGGAATATCCAGCTCATTTTAATACAAGCATTTTTCAATCCGTTCTCTGTTGTCAGTCATTGGCAAAATTTGGACCAAGTTTTGTTAACCTGTGCGCTGCTCATATTTCTGGATCTTCTTGCAGGCCATACTCATCCTTCACATTCCTGTGCGCTTCAGGAATTTTCATATTCAGGATTCCTTGCTTTTTGGTAATTAACTGTTCATGAGTTGGCAATTTGTATATCTATCTTCTAATTTTGGTACTCGGATGTTATATGTTGTTGCTAATACATTGCAAACTGGTGGATATGGTATACTGCTTTGGCTCAGCTAAAAGAACGGACAAGGGTGTTGACCTTCTAGCTTCTCTTTGTGACAAATATCACACCTCAGAAGATGAGTTGAGGAGAGTGATGGAGAAGGCTAATAATTTGATAGTGGATATCTTAAAGAAGAAACCATGTGCAGCTTCAGAATGTGAAAGGGAAAATCTAGCTTACATCAACACAGGTGGAAGAATTAGCTTGTATTTTTTAAGAGAAATCATATTTGCCCATGAGATTTATATTTCAACTTTAGAACTTCTTTTTCTTGCTTTATACCAAATCCAGTATCATTTTGTCTACAGATGGTTTGATCTATTTTGAGGATCTTCTGGAGGAAAATTCATTGCATTCAAGTATACTTATCTTGGAGAACGATTATGATGATGCAATCAATAGTAAAGGTGAGCTGGATGAACGCATGTTTGTTAATGATGAGGACAGTTTACTTGGTACTGGGAGCTTATCTGGAGGTTCCATTAACATATGTGGCATGAAGGTATTTCACTGTTTCCATGCAAAACTATGACCCTCACAGTTGACTGGATTGCTTTATTCATGGTTCATGTTATATTAATGCAGCGGAAATATGATGCAATGGCCTCGCCAGCAAAATCAATAACAAGTCCAATGTCTCCACCACTTTCTCCAGTGTCACCTGTAAATGGAAATCCTGTCAGTAATTCTAAGATGGCTCCCATTACACCAGTGAGCACTGCTATGACGACTGCAAAGTGGCTTCGGAACATTATCTCTCCTCTTCTTTCGAGACCTTCAACAGAGCTTCTGCGCTTCTTTTCCTCATGTGACAGGGATGTAACAACTGATGTTACACGTAGGGCAAGCATAATATTGGGGGCAATATTTCCAACTACTTCATTCGGCGAGCGGTGTATTTCTGGAAACCTGCAGAGTGTAAACCGGATGGACAGTATATGGGCAGAGCAGAGAAAAGTGGAAGCCATGAAGTTATATTATAGGGTTTTGGAGACAATGTGTAGAGCAGAATCACATATATTGAATGGCAATAATCTCACTTCACTGTTATCAAATGATCGGTTTCATCGTTGCATGCTTGCTTGTTCGGCTGAGCTAGTTTTGGCTACACACAAAACAGTTACCATGATGTTTCCTGCTGTTCTAGAAAAAACAGGGATAACAGCTTTTGATTTGAGCAAGGTGATAGAGAGTTTCGTGAGACATGAAGAAACACTTCCGAGAGAGTTGAAACGACATTTAAATTCCTTGGAAGAGCGTCTCCTAGAAAGCATGGCATGGGAAAAAGGGTCATCAATGTACAATTCTTTGATCATAGCAAGGCCAACTCTTGCTGCAGAAATAAACCGTTTGGGACTATTAGCAGAGCCAATGCCATCTCTTGATGCCATTGCAATGCATCATAATATTTCAACTGGAGGCTTGCCTCCTCTTCCTTTTCAGAAGCATGAACATTCACCAGGTTTGTTTTAACCCATTACTGGAAGTCACATGTCATTGCTAAATAAAGAATTTTGTACATCAGAAATTATTTTATATGGTTTATCCCAAAGGTTGTGGCAACTATTTCTTAAACACTCTTTTGTATTACTGCATGTGTTCAAATATTTACCAGAGCTGAATCATGACCCTTTGACTTACATGTTGAATTATGTGTTTCTAAAACAGAATACAGGACCAGAGATGTAAATCATTCATCTAATGACAGCAACTAAATAAAACATTATCCATTTGATAACAGTGGATTCTACTGTATAATTATCCATTTGCTCGTGTTTGAAGCCATATTATATTTCAATTAACCTTTTTTGGATTGCCTGTGTATGTTATGTATGCATGAATCTTCCATATGATTCACTTAGGGGCTGTAGTGGAAATTCTTTGCATCAACATTGTTAATTTCTAGAATTTGCTGCATGTAACTTGGGCTCGTGATTCATGTTATATTTAGGTAAGAACTGTTATAGATCTTAAAATCACACCGTAGCAGAACACTTGAGGAACAAGAAACTTTATCTTATCTGTTTAATTGATTTAGCAAATTATAGCTATTACTGTTTGATTGTAAATTTGTAATTATGTTTTCATACTCCAAAAAGCTTCTCAAAATAACACTTCATATCTTTTAAATTTATATTGTTTCAAAATAATTTACCAAATATTGAAACCCCATTCTTTACTTGTGCTGCATACTGATTTCATAATTACTAGTACCATTTTATCTTTGTTTTCTTCAGGTTAATCATCTCCAAATCTTTCATTTCTGTCTTTATTAAACCACTGATTCTGTTATTAACTCATTGATTTTGTTGCAGATCAAAATGGAGATGCTGTGTCTCCGAAGAGAGCATGCAGTGAATATAGGAGTGTGTTGGTAGAGCGTAATTCCTTTACATCACCAGTGAAGGAACGTACATTGACTTTGAATCTTAAATCAAACTTACCACCTCTTCAATCTGCTTTTGCAAGGTTGAGATTTCCATTTTATTGCTAGTTTGGTTCATTATCTGGAATTTAAAGAACACTAAAAATATGATGAACTTCTAATCTGATTGTCATGTCTGCAGTCCAACAAGGCCAAACCCTGCAGGAGGAGGGGAAACATGTGCTGAGACAGGGATCAATATCTTTTTTAATAAGGTAAAATTTGTGTTTTAGAACTTATAAAAAAAATTCTAAATTGTTTACCCTTTTAAATCTGGAAATTTATTTTTCTTGTTTGTAGATTGTAAAGTTGGCTGCTATTAGAATCAGAAGCTTATGCGAAAGGCTGCAACTACCTCAGCAAATTTTGGAGCGGGTCTACTGTCTAATCCAACAAATCCTTAGTCAACGGACTGCGCTATTTTTTAATCGACATATTGATCAAATTATCCTATGCAGCTTTTATGGGGTTGCTAAGGTATACTCTGATAATGGTTCCAGATGTCACTGTTATTTGTACTGCCATATTTTCTTTCTAAGCATATGTTTTTGCTGGCAGATTTCTCAAATGACTCTAACCTTTAAGGAGATCATTTACAACTATAGAAAGCAACCACAATGTAAACCTCAGGTTTTCCGCAGCGTCTTTGTTCATTGGCCATCAACAAGCCACAATGGAGTAATAAGCTTTACCTAAGCTTCCTTTTAATGCCAGTTCTTTTTATCATATTTCTAAGCTAATTCAATATTTAAACAGAAAACAGGACAGGAGCATGTTGATATTATCACCTTTTACAATGAGGTATTTATTCCTTCAGTCAAGCCTTTGTTGGTGGAGTTAGGACCTGCTGGAGTTGCTCAAAAAAGTAAAAAGTCTCCGGAGGATAACAATAATGCTGACGGTATGCTGTTTTTGCTTCTAACTATGAATATTTTGTTATAAGTGCAGCTTGGCCTGCAAACTACTGCTTTTTCTTTTTCCTGTTTGTTTCTGTATCATACAGGTCAAATTCCAGGATCACCTCGGTTGTCTCCTTTCCCAAATCTTCCGGATATGTCCCCAAAGAAGGTTTCTGCTGCTCATAATGTATATGTTTCTCCTTTGCGATCATCAAAGGTATGTCTTACTCGATTGCTTTATGATAGAATTACTAAACTTTTATAATCTTATTGTAGGCTGGTTATTTGGTGCATTTCCATTTGACTTGTTTATTATTCTGGAAATAATGGAACAGTTTTATTAAACTAATAGGCAACAGTTATGATAAAGGTTTGGGAAAAGCGTAAAATGTCGTATAGCAGCTGTCTGGTGTTCTCTATTGAGTTAGGATTACAAATTGAGCTATGTTTGAACTGGTGCCAGCATTATATAATCAATACAAAAGCAATAGATTAAGATGGCCATACAAGTACTCATTATATTTGGTACAAAACTATATATCTGTGATGTTTATAAGGTCTGTGCATTTGTGCAATTCATATACTTTTGTAAGTCAGAGAGTTAAAGTGCATTTCCATTGGCTTCTGACTGAGTAAATGAAGAAAATACTTGACCAATAGTAGTGGGGGGAGATTTAGAGTTCCTTTTCTGATGATTTAGAGTGTTGTTTCTTCTTGCTAAGGTATGCTAGCCTCAGCCAAAGGACTATATATGTCCTCTGCAATTGGGGATTAGTGTTAGAACTTCTTGCAGAGATTCTTCTTATGACAGGCAAAATAGTAATCATGATCTTCTAGGGGATCATTTCTGAAACATCAAATTGCTTTCTGATGATTTAAATGGTCATTCTTAAAAATTGTAAGGAAGTACAGACTACAGTGTTGTTTCTTCTTGCTAAGGTATGCTAGCCTTAGCCAAACGACTATATATGCCCTCTGCAATCGCGGATTAGTGTTATGAACTTCTTGCAGAGATTCTTCTTATGACAGGCAAAAATAGTAATCATGATCTGCTAGGGGATCATTTCTGAAACATCAAATTACTTTGTGAGTGAAGAAGGTTTAATAGAAACCTACTCTCCACTTCCTGCAGAAAATTAAGATAAAATGATGGCTACATTCCTCTTTGATCTTTGTGAAGGTTTTAGTGTAGGATGATAAAGTAATTCAAAATAGCCTGTGGCAGAGTGAATTAATTATTTCATCTATGTTGTCTTCAAAAAATGATGAATTTGTGCGTCATTGCTTGTATAAAAGTGAAATTTTCCTGCAAGCATGACCCCAGTAGTTTCAAAGTAATATCCATGCAGATAACCCTCTTGACAATGGATAAGTATCTTCTCCCATTTAGGGGAAGAATTGAGTGGACCAATAAAATTCTAATCATATAATTAAAATAGAAGGAACCAAACAAAGCTATTAGTGGTGTGGAATCATAAAAAAAAAATAGTGATATGGAATTAGAGTTTTAGTCCTGAAGTAAGTGCAGAAATACATAAAGAATTATGAATAATCCTGTTTTTGAAGGTTCAAAGTCTCTAGGCTTATTGCTATAATTCACTTGTATCAATAATTAAGTTGAATCATGTTCAATGTATACAATGGACTGTGTGCATGAGCTTCACTCATGTTAATATATATATATATATATATATATATATATATATATATATATATATATATATATGGGGATTGATAACCTACTCTCTGTTATGGTAGGTTATCAATCTACCCATTTTTCATTGGACAAAAAATACCCTTACTTTTTATAACTCTTAAGGGTATTTATGTCTTTTTACAATCCCACATTAATTCACCCTCTCAACCCCCTAATTAATACTCTCTTCCTCTCTCTCTCTCATACATACATACATACATACATATATATATATATATATATAAACATACATACAAACATACATACATACATACAAATATATATATACATATATATGTATATATGATATATATATATACATGTATATATATAGATGTATGTATATATATAGATAGATATATGTATGTATATATACATACGTATATGCATATATATATACACACACACACATATATGCCCATGTATACATATACATATATGTGTATGTGTGTGTATGCATACATATACATATATGTGTACATATATATATATATACACACATATATGTATATATATATATATATATATATATATGTATACACATATATGTATACACATATATGTATACTGGAGAGAGAGAGGGGGAGAGAGGGAGAGAGTATTAATTAGGAGGTTGAGAGGGTGAGTTAATATGGGAGTGTAAAAAGACATAAAATACCCTTAAGAGTTATAAAAACTAAGGGTATTTTTTGTCTACGGAAAAATGGGTAGATTGATAACCTACCATAACAGAGAGTAGGTTATCAATCCCCTATATATATATATCAGTGCTGGGATTCTCTCAGCAATGATAAATGATGAAGCTCATTTGTTTTGGTACATGATGTCCTGTTACCTCATAGAGCATCAATGCCACTTTTCCTTTGTTCTGGTCCATATCTTTGGTGCATACCCACTAATTCTTATTCCTACATTATAGTGCCTATGTGCAGTGTTATTTCTTCTTTCCCTAATTCATCAGTTTTTTAAAGCTTCTTTAGTAGTGAAATCTATTGATTCAGGAGAGAATAATTTGAGCGGCATGTCATTTTTTTATGCTCAGAAAACTAAGAAGCATAGCTATGTATGTGTATATATATGTGTCTACATACGTACACACAAATACACATGTGCGCACTCACATATATACATATATTACATGAAAGACTCTAGAATTGTCTATGTATATACCACTTGTTCTATTTTTTGCATTGGTAGATGGATGCATTGCTTTCACCAAGCTCTAAGAGCTATTATGCTTGTGTTGGTGAGAGTACTCATGCTTATCAGAGCCCTTCCAAAGATTTGACTGCCATAAACAACCGCTTGAATAGGTATGTTACCCAAAAACTCAAATGCGCGTAACTATCGCTTATATTCCTTTAGAAATAATTCTCATATGCCTGCTGCTCTAAATTCTACTACAGTGGGAGAAAGGTCAGCGGCAGACTAAACTTCGATGTGGTTAGTGACTCTGTTGTTGCTGGGAGTCTTGGAGCTCAGAATGGCAGTTCTGCCCCTGCCCCTGCTTTTCCCATTTTGGAACTGCCTGTGAAACGTGAGCAGCTTGACTCCTAATTGTTTGGAGGATGCCTCTTTGTAACTAACCTATTCTCACCAGCTACTCCCTGTTGCTTCTAATCTTATGATAGATTTGTACATGAGTTTAATGAATGGGGAATTATGTGAGCAGTAATAAGCCCATATACTGCCCGTAAGTCCCCATTTGCCGTATGTTATAGTTCTAAACGTATGTCAAGGAGGAAGTGCGGTTTTAACCAATGTAATTTAATAAATCTTTCCGTTGCTTCCTGGATCTTGGTTGATGCTGATGGAATTATCGGCTCCAGAATCTCATAGGTTCAGATGTTACTGAGAACTGGGATGCTATTATATTGACGCTTATGTAGGAGATTTTGGGGCTTACATTGAGCTAAAATGCAAACTTTTTACATTGGCGCTTCCTCGAAAAACCATGCTTACAACAGCAGTTTTAGGGATGGACACAGAATGTTCTTTTTCTTGTTCCAAGTTTCCCATTCGAAGTCACCACGTAAGCAACCATCAGTATCCTCTGGTCCATCCAACAGCGATAAAGGTGGCTTCACCCATCTCATCGAAGTGCCTCGATGGCAGATTTCTGAATGTCCTTTTTTTTCTCTCCACTCGCTGCTTCATGATCTCTTCTCACGTTCGCTTCCATCACGTGTGTCTATTCAAGCACTTCAATCAGCAGCTTAGCCAAGCACGGGTAAATCAGGCCTAGCTCAAGTTTGGATTATTTTGTAATAGAGTCAAACTTGAGCCAGCTCATTAAATTACAAGTCGAACCTAAGCTGCTCACAAGTAGCCTTCATATGAGATTTGGTGAGAATATGATGTTTTAAGCCTAAACTGTATTCTCCGAGTTAATTTTCATCATTATATCTCAATATTCTAGTGGGAAATTTATTTTCTTATATAGATTATGTTAGGCCTTGATAAATAAATATGATTAATTATGCCAAAAATTTTGAACTATTTGGAGATTTTAATGTCCTGAACTTCAATTTGGTATAATTAAATTATCAAATTTTCAAATTTGTTCAATTCGATCCCTAGCTGTAAATTCTGTTTGCCTGTCGTGGTCACGTGATGTCATGTGTCTTGCTAATGTGGCAGGAGGGGCTGATGTGGACAAGCCTTTGTCCTCCATTTTCATCCCTCTTCAGTTAGGATTTGGACTTCCATTCCCATCCAAATCCTGTCTCTCCTTCCTGGTGATTGGAGACTGGCGATGGCCATAAGAGTGGTGGTGTCTCTCCAGTGATGAGCTGTGGTGACCAGCCCTCTATTTTGACGACGAAGGTAATGTCTTTGTATTATACTTTAATCTATTTTCCCTTAGATTTTTTTCCATGATCCATAATTCTTTCATCCTACATCCCTCACTCCATTGGAAGAACAAGAAAATTTTGCCTTAACTTCAATCATTGCTAGTGATTGTGAGTAGAAAGTGACCCAAAAAGTTTGTTATTATTCTGTCTCTATGTGGTCCCAAAATCTTGCTAAAGTTTTGTTATTTAATAGAATATGGTCCCAAAGTGTTTGCCTTTGTTTAGTCAAACTTGATCCGAGTGGGATTAAATAATTCCATTTGTTATGGTATGTTTAGTGGAACGCATTTGCCGTGTCTCTGCTCTCTTGCTACGACCAACTAGTTAATGGAACGTATTTGTTTGATAGAACCCATTTTCAGCATCATCAAGTAGCTTGTCTCTTTGCCAATGAAGACAGCCAGACTTTGCTTACTGAAGTTAGATAGGGTACCTTACTGAAGCAAAAAAAAGCAAGAAAGGTACCTTGCTGTCAACAACAACCGAACTTTCTCATTAGACTCTTCATAGACTCTCTGTGATAGACTCTATAATAGCAACCAGACAGGAGCTATTAATAGACTCTCTGTTAACAGCTAATTTTTATCTTAGAAGACTCTCTCTGATTGCTTGATATACTTTGCTGTGCAAGACTCTCCGCTTCATAGACTATCAGTAAACAACTAATTTTTTTTTGTGTCATGTAGAATGGACTCTGTAACCATTGTTGTACATCATGGTGGCAATTTTGTCAATAAGAGTGGATGCGTTGAATATGTTGGAGGACATGTGGCTCCATGACATAGAAAGTTTATCTTATGAGTAGTTACAGGATATGGTGGAGAAGCTGTATGAGGATAAAGTTGTAAGGTTATTTTGTAGGGTGTCTGATTTGAATGAAAATCCGGGAATGAAGATATGAAGACAAACAGCTTAAAGAAATAATAAAACTTGCATTGGATGCAAGGGAATAGCTTCATATTTATGTGGAGCATGAAGACATAGGAGAAGCAGTCAGAGAGACCTAATAGTCGAACTCGTGCAAAAAAGAGTGGCGAGAAGCAAAGCCAGGAAGTAGTGAGAAGCAACGGAAGCAGTGAGAAGCCAGTAGGGGGCAGAGGAAGTGATGATAAAGCAAAGTTATTGAGAAAGACTTATCGAGCAAAGTCAACAAAGTAGTTGCCGAGCAAAGTTAGCGAGTCGTGAGAAGCAAAGGAAAAGATAAAATCCTTGATTGACCTAGGGCTCGAAGGGTTGCTGAGGAAGCTTCTAAGAATGAAAAGTACAACTTACTGACAGTGAAGAGGAAGAGAGTGATGAAGGCTATCATACAGATGCTGAGCTACTAATTATGAGTTGATAGCTGTGAGGGACAAACTGAACGAAGCAAGGAATAGGAACAATAATAGGGCTGATGAGGTGCAGAGGGCGCAACCACTACTTGTGAGGGAGAGTATAGAATCAAGTTGTGCTGCTGCTTTGAATGAAGTTGAAAAGCAGACTGACTACTACGGTGAATATCATGATTGTTCTGAGTTTAATTCGCCTAAGTCAAGTCCTGAGGTTGGTGAGCTTAGGAAGAGGAAGAGGTGAGTATATTTCGAGCTCAAAGCTTCATAAAGTTGCATATTATTCTTCCACATTTAGAGTTTTGGATTAATATTTTCTTGGCATCCTGTGAGCATTCTATATACTTCAAATAGATAATTAGTAAACTTTTTTCTTAAACATTTTGTATCATCAGAATCAAACATTTTAGGTTGACACTACTTTAAATCTAATTGGATATTCTATTACTAATTTTGTAGGCTGCAAGTTAGATAAGAAATGATACAAGTGGAACTTGTCAATTTTTAAGTGAAATGCTAATTTCTTAGCATAGTAAGAAGCAAAATTTAGTAGCACTATCTATGGCTGATATTGAGTATATTGCTGCTGAAAGTTGCCATGCTCAAATCTTATGGATAAAACAACATCCAGAAGATTATGGACTTAAATTAGATCATATTATCATAAAATGTGATAACATAAGTGCAACCAATCTACCAAAAAATCCAATTCAATACTCTAGAACAAAATATATTAAATTAGATATTATTTCATAAGAGATCATGTCCAGAAAGATAATATTGTACTTGATTTTGTCAATGCTGAAAATCAATTAGCTAATATCTTCATTAAACCTTTAAATGAAGATAGATTTAGTATTACTAGAACGGAACTAGATTTGTCTGACCTCTCAACATCGAAGATTCTCTGAAATTTAAAGGCTTAAGGGCCCAGGAGCTGACTTCTTGGTGGTTGGAGAAGTCTCCTTATCAGAATCAAAGAGTTTTTATTCTAAGGAGTTTGACTCCTAATAAGGAGGCATCTCCTAAAGACTACTAGAGGAGCTGGAGTGCCATCTCTTAAAGGTTAAGAGACAACTCCTGGTGTAGGTCTCTTGAGCGGAGCCAACTCTCATGTTGTGGGAAACGTATTCGGTCTCTAGGGTATAAATAGCTATGAGTCGACTCCTTGGTGTTTATTTAATACAAACTCTAAAAGTTGTCCTCTGAGCTGACTCTCGTCTCGTCTCCTCCATTTCAAACCTAAGCCTTCCCTCCTCTAGCAGCTTCAGAACTCCATATCCTCTTAATCCTAAGGACTCTCTCTTAAGAGTTCCAACTCCCTTGGAAAGAGAAAGAAAGCCGACATAGAGCTGCAAAAGAAGGGAAAGAAAATTATTTTGAAAGAAGAGCTGAAGAGGACTTCAAGCAAAAAAGGAAAGGAAACAAGTCTTCGATGCTCAATGAAACTTTTACGACTAGCAGAAGCTCGCTAGCTATATATTGAAGATGCCTTGTAAAGGATATAGTTCAGAGAAGCTGGAGAGTAGGAAAGTAGGATGGCAGCAGATCCTAAATAAAGGAGACTTGACTGGTTTGGGGAAGTAAATGCCAGTCATTTGAATATGGAGATGAGGCTACTCCATCACATGGAATCTTCTTTCTGAAGATTAGGTAAATTACATCATGTCTTGGATAGGGATTTGTTTGTCATTTTGAGCATTTATGATGCCTCTATTATTCATTTCTTCAATTCTTGTACTTTATCGTGGTTTTGACAATAATGAATTATTTGGTTTCAACTGCCAACTGTGTATTCAGAGCAACATGATATCTAAGATATCTTCCAAATTCTTGTTGCTGGAAAAGTAGTTAGCTATATGTAAATATTCCTTTAAAATTACATACATACGCATCTTTCTTATGCATCTTTCTTTGACATGGGGACCCAGATCTCAACTCCGATGTTTTGTTAATAAAGGCCTTTGGAAGTCATGTAGAACCTTATGGACTAGCCCCAGAGAGCATACTATTTTACATATGGAATTGGGTGGTTCTATTATAATGTGTAATCTTGTTTGACTAGAGTTTTCGTGTGAATACAAAATTTCTTCTTTGATTCAATGATCATAGGTAGGTTTTTATTCGAGTGGGAAGTTGGGGCGTAAACTCAAATTCCATTTCAAGGGTGATGGGATATACATGATCAACTAAACAAGTGAAGTACAGTGGCAAAAGTTACGAGGGAATAAATATTAGCAAGCTAGTTGCTGCAACAGCAGTCCTTGGAAACCAAGCATTGATTTGCAAGTCCAAATCCAGTAGTTGGTCCACGTTGGAGTTATAGGTCTCCAAATACCATCAGAGCATCCAAGACCTATACTGGCATGGAGCTCATACCAGCTGCGACCGGTTGCATATGGTACTGGTATATACAGCACCGAGCTAGAGTATATCAAACTAGAGAGGGAGAGGAAGGAGGAGAGGGAGGAAGAGAGAGAAAGAGATGGAAAGAGAGGGAGGGAGGGAGGAGGAGTTACCTGAACTCCCACAAACTATATCTGCATTAACACTTATCTACCATTTCCTTGCCCATCCAATGCCTACAATTTCTGGAAGCACAAAACAATTAACATGGATTCGTTCTATATGCTCTTCCTCCCCTTAAATTTTGGCAAAAAGAATGTCATTAATTATGCACCTCAAACTATTTTCTTCTTTCCTGCCATTGAGAGAAGACTGACTATTCCTTTCCACAAAATGTGGCTCAGCACTAAACCTTTCTGACTCGTTTCTTAACTTAAAAGATAGGCTAAAACTGATGATAGCAATTCAGCTCCAGTCAAAAACAGAAATGAAGCCAAAGTTTCAACCAAGAACAAAACTCGGCAACAAACGCCAAGCCCCTAATCTTTTGATCATTCATCAGAATTGTTTGGCAAGAACAAAACATGCACTCCTGCAACTTTTCTCCATTCGCACACTACATGCCCCAGGAATGATAGGAAACATTAATGACTAGAACCCAACTTATTTTAACAATATACTAAAAGAACCAATTATTTTAGTTGTGGATACAATAAGTGGACCGTCCTTTCTACAGATAAATACTTATGCTATATCATGCGATTCACACCTAATTGCTGGGTGCTCCTTGAGCATAAACTCCACAAAAATATAAATAAAATCACAAAACTTTAAAAAGAAATTTGATTTGAAAAACTCCAAAAGTTGATAAATAATCACATTGGCCATCACACATCACCGTACCAAAATATTACATATTTCAGTAGCAGTCTCACCCAAAATATAGAAAGGACTTTAATAAACTTCACAAATAAAAAGGTCATGAGCTTGATCATAAACATGTCAAATTCTTCCACAAAGATGTGCCCATTTCCTCTATAATGTTCACATCAAGACCATGTTTGTCATAGACCACTAGGGTTGACAAATCATGGAGCGTATGGTCAATTGAAGAATTCACCATTACGTTACGGCCTCATGTAACATTTCAAATAAAGTAGAACCAAGAGTAAATTGAGCTCAGACGGATGAAGATGGTGTTATCAAAGAAAGATAACAACCAGTACCCTATGTTGCAGGGATCCTTTTGCATTTCACCATGTCAAAGATTCAATGTGCTTCCTATTCTTCACTCATAAATAGCTTGGAGTAGCTTGGTTAAACAGAAATAAGATAGTGTGGACAGGCATCCTCTGCCATATGGAGGAAGGAAATAAGAACATGGCCACATAACCTCCAAAATGGTGGAGAAAACCTTTTTCCAGCAAACAAATTGTCAATTTGTTGATCATATTGCATCAACTTCTAAATCACGTGAAGCCTCTAATGTTTCCCTTGATCAAATCGAATTTAACACAATGTTTTCATCAGAAAACAATACTTAGGTTTCAACAATATAATGAAAAATCTCTAACTTTATGCCCATGATTTGAGCTGATTTTGAATAAAATGACAAACATCAGGACAACAACAGATATATCTAAAAACTACGCTCCATCAAGTTATGCCTCAGGCAAGGTGGCATGATCAAACTTCATGAAAACGTATATCAAAAAATAAAATAAAATAAAACAACAAGTACACCTATTACTTGTTTCCGCAAGAGGGTCCTCAATTAGAAAATTCAAATGGCAAGTTAAATAAATAAGAGATTGAATTACATCCCTAACAATGATCTTCAATAGTTGCACCCACCATATTCGATTTGGAAAAAGAAAACTAGCAACAAATAACTAACTGTGATTGCATTAAAAAAAGCCAAACAAGTTAACTGCATGCATTTGTGTCATAGAAAACATAATACCACTTACTGACAAGAGTGTCAAGAGATGGAATTCCAATCCAAAAACAGACTCGAACTAAACACCATCAATGTTGTCTCATATGCCAAAAGATTGCTGAGAAATATAAAGTATTCCTGGACTAACAAAATCACCAACCAACTACCGCATAATCTTAATCATCTGCTCAAGAGAAAAAATAATTCGACACTCTAATCACTAAAACCATAAGATCAGATTCCATTTTGACAGCCTCGGGGTATCACAAAGAAAGAGACAGTGAGATAGAGCAGACCACCCTCAATCTCCCTTCCGCCTGAAGGAGCATCCCTCGGTGAGCCTCGCACGCCCACCAGTCGGCTGGCAGAGCACTGTTTGGCAGTTACCACAGACAACAACAGTCTGCGAGTGGCTGAAAACAGTAGTTCTGCAACAACAAACAAAACATATTCAAATTTGGATACAACATCAGAAGCTAGCAAGATCTAATAACTCAAAAACTGATTTCTTTTGAAAGATCACATCTTTTATAGCTAAAGAATCAAACTTTAAAGGGCAAAAATAAGGCTTACATGTTGAAGCAACCTTGGCACTTCACATCCTTCAATTCAGAACAGACACCAAAGAAGAGATGGTTAGAAAAACAATAATTAATCCAAAACACAAACACACACACACACACACATACCCACTCCCAAGTATTTGATTGCTAGGAAGTCAGATTACCATGAAGAAGGAGTTGGGCGACTGCACGAGCCGCTTTAGCTTGTGCCTCCTCTTCTCAAGTTCAGCTGGTGGGTTCAGCAGATCGATATCGTTCGGAAGAACCTAATCACCAATAAATTTAATAAAAAAGTTGAGTCCACGGAGATTAGAAGTAAAGGACTTGATCTTTAAAACCCATAGCCACCAGAAATCATGATAAAACAAAAGCATCTTATTAAAACACGATCAAAACTAAGATTTAAAGCCCTATAAATCGATTTGGTATAAGGCAATAGATCTGGAAGACGAGCAGAAGAATTCAATTGAATAGAAACCGATCCAGAACAGATTCAGCAGATAAAAATCTAAAAGCCTTAGATGCAGAAACAATTGAAAATCCGAAGGCGAGGAGAGAGAAAGAGCAGGCTGACCATCCTGTCGAAAACCTAGAGACGCGTCGAAACCCTGGAAGCGGCCGATGCTTGAGAGAAAGGGAAGGAGAGGATAAACCCTAGCGAGACGGAGATATATACGGAGGACGAGTAACGAACGTCGACCATAGGATCTAAATGGTTATGATCTGAGACGTTCGTTAGAGGCCACATTCGTGGGTCGGGTTCAGCCCAGGTGATCCTGGCATCCGCGCCCAGCCCTTTTCCGAAGAAATAAACCAAGGCGTGGTCCGGCAGGGGGCTGTCAAGATGGACTGGGCCTGGCCTGAGCCAGATCTAGCCCATGAAACCTGAATTTCCAACAATTTGCAATTTTTTTTTTTCACTAAGAGAAACAATGCCAATATGACATTATTCACCTTCTTATCCATACTGCATTAGAAAATAATAAGTAGAATAATATCTGAGCTTTCAAATTGATTGATAAATCGAAGGTGAGAGGTCCTTTGCAAAAATCAAGAACAATTTGCACAGAAGTCTCAGCAATGTGCATAGAGCCGCGGCATTTCTTCGGCCATGGCCTGATATGGCAATTACTTCCAAACCATCCTTTTAGGTGTTATATAGCATCATCTCCAATTTTCTTATATGCAAAAATAAAATAGCAAAAAAAAATATTTTTGTTTCCATCAAAAAAATTTATATTTTGTACAATCAATCATTTTTAAAAGTATAAACATGATGATAGTAGGTAGCAGTGGTGGCAGCAGCGGCAATAACAACAGCATGGGCACCAATATTTTGGTAGAGATTATAATGATGGCGGAGGTGGTGTGGTAGAGACTGTGGCGGTAGTGGTGGTGCAAAGATGGTGATAGTGGTGGTTATCATAGTTACAACATTGTTGTAGGCTGTTGTAATAATAATGGTGGTAGTGGAGACGATGTAGCAATGGTGGAGGTGGGGACGATGATGATAGTTGCAATGGTGGTAATTATAGTGGTGGAGATAAGGTAGGCATGATGGCAATAATAATAAAGAAGGTGGTGGCAAAAAAGACTTAATTTTTTTGTTTTTGAAAATAGAATATCTTACTTACAATTTTTTATAATTGTCGCTGGACCTTGCTGTTCGTCGCTTCAGATATGGACCTCTATTTGCAGAAGTTTCAGATCTCATAAAGGGAGATTACCTCAAGGAAGAGGAGTGCCCTTGTTGCCACGTTCTAGAGGCCATTGCCCAACTGATGGATTGGTAGGGTGTCGTTGTCGCAGTTGCGCCTCCACGCGAAGAGCAAGTTAATATGCCTCCTCCAAACTAAATATTTGAGATATCACCAACTGTCTTCGGATGTCCTCCCTCAGCTCGGATCGATACCAAGCCAAGGCTTGCCGCTTCATCTCCATAACATTGCTGCAGAGCTTCAGTTCATGAAATTGGGCGGTGTAGTCCTCCATTGTTGAACTTTTTTGCTGGTGCTTCAGAAGATCTTCGAAGAGAGTCTCTTCATAATCAAGGGGAAGAAATTTTCTTTCAATCGAAGCTTCATCTCTTTCCAATAGGTGATGGGAGGTCGCCAAAGGCGATGAAGTTTTTTCTCCATGCCGTACCACCAAACGCATGCTTGGTCCTTCAGTTTCATCTTCACGAACCGAACTTTTCACTTGTTGGTCATGTTGTACCACTCAAAGTAATCTTTAAGCGATATCAACCAATCCTAAAAGGTGCTTGGATCCATACTTCCGCTGTAATCAGTAACATCAACACGTACCTGCTTCAATGCATGGTCGAAGTCATCATGTTTCCGCTGTTGTTGCTGCCAATATGGGTTCCTAAAATTAATCCCCATGCGAAGATTAATTGGGTGTGGTGTTTGGGGACCCTTTGGGTGGCGTTGAGGTGGAAGACCCCAAGGAGAATGGATCTCGGCATCGGGATCTCCTCCTTGTGGTGCTTCTAAATTTTCTGGATGTTCATGGGTGCCATGATCATCTTCAAAGTTGTTTTGACTCGGGAAAGATGCGCTCCCAAACGACATCCATATTTTGATTCAAGGCAGCCATCTGATGGAGAAGTTCAGCCATCTTCTTAGCACGTTGCCTTTCATTGTTGTAGGGGCGGCCGCTTCTGGTACTTATGGTGATCAAGGATCTTCGCTCTAATACCACTTGACGCAGATGGGGATGGGTGATTGCTGGTGTTTGGGGATGATGGTGCCTGATTTCTTTTTTTTTCTTTTCTCTATGGAGGCTAGGGTTCCTTGCGGATGGAGAAAGAGGGAAGATGATGAAGATGGCTAATGGGTTTAATTGGGTTCAATGGATGTGTGGACAACTTAGGAGATTGGGCTTGAAAGATTGTGGCGGATGGAATTTGGTTGGGACCCAAAGTTTGATTGGGTTAGGCATGAGGAGTTGGATGGCATGATGAGGGGATTAGGAGTCCTATTAGAACTAGGACTTAGGGGGTTATGTGGCATGTTAAGAGAGAGAAAACTAGGGACTTAGGTGGAAGAGTCTCATCCCCACTCAAAGACACCAAAAGTTGGCGTAAAGAGGGTGAAGGCGTCTCACCTTCACGCCACTTGTTCCTAGTCTTGGTGTCACACAAAGGGGAGAAGATGATTTTCTCACTTCCTCACGAGTAGCACTCAATTTTTTTCAAAACTATATTCTGAATTTATTCTTCAACCTCTCCTTTATATAGAGTAAGGGGTTGGAAAAATAAAGACTCTTACAATATGAAATTTGAGGACTCCTACTTCAACAAGGACTCCTACTAAACATGGACTCTTTTAATTTTAAAACAAACAATTGACTAAATCAACTAATTAGCTAGGACTCATACTTGACTTTGGACTCTTCATGGCATATAGTCTAAGAGTCCAAGTCAGCTAGAATTCTTCCCACATGCCATAAGAACAAAATGAATAGACTCCAAACTCATAAGAACTCTTCAACGCCTTAGACTCAATGTAATTTAGGCGTTGGACACTAACTCAAGGGGTCTTGACATGCCTTAAACAAAAAGGACTCAATCTATGCACGCCCACGATGATTTGGGCTCAATGCTCCGGCATCACTCTTATTTAAGTTTGCAAAAGCGTGTGGTTGGACAAGGGCATGTTTGACCTCAACTTGACCCAACCCATATATTACCTGATACGGTTGGGCCAAGATCAACTATGAGCTGGACCCAATCAAAAATGTTCAGGTTCTAGTTGGAATTGGGTCTGGGTCAGGATCGGGTCTGGTTAGGTTTGTAGTTAGAGTCAAGCATCTAGCTATTCTTTTATAGCTCGAGTACAATAATTAATAATTAAATAAAAATATTAAAAAAATAAATAAAACTAAATAAATCATTTTGAAAGATTATTAGATTCAATTCTCAAGGAGGATATCTTAGGAAGAGGATGTAGGAGCTGGATTTGGCTCTATAAATTGTGTTGGGTGTGTGCTCACTCTTTTGCTATTGCCTCTTTCTCTTAATTTAAATGCTTGACACTTATTTTAATTTCTCTTGTGAATTACCATTTATGCGTTTATTTAAATATTGTCTTCACCATTTCATTGCACAATTTGATTCTGCTGCACATCTTATGAAAGAATTTTAAAAGAACCAATTCACCCCCCTTTTGGGCTACGTATCTAGGAAACAATAGCTCTAGTTGGTCCTTTAACATTCTTTGACCCTCAGAAATGATAGACTAGGAAGAATTGTCTTATTTATCAACATTGTCTTTTAGTTAAATTTGCAGAGTTTAATGAATTAAATTTGTAATTTTTTTACGAATAAACATCTGAGTGGCATATACTTCTACTTACCTGTAGGTCTTCATTATTCACAACACTCTTCATTTCTCTCTACCTTTTTCACATAAACCAGAAATAGAGTGGATAAATCAAGTAGACTACATTTTTGTCCTTGCTTTCTTCTTTAACTATTTGTCTTTTGGAACCTATAGGGTCTGTTGAGTAGGTAGTGACAATGGCTTGTGTTTTTATAGCGGCCCTACTCTCACTACTAGGAGTCTTCTTAGACTCAATAGGTTTGATGGATCAAAACGGGACTCAAATTCAATTTCAGGAGGGTTGCAGGTGAGTCAGTGTATTGTTAAGAGAGAGGAAGTTAGGAGAATTAAATTGGAATCTATGATAAAATACTTCTGAAAGATCATGATCAACATCGAGAAAAGGCTTTTGATTATTAATAGCATTCACGTTGTGACCTTTGGAATGACAACCACAGTAATTACTTCTCCATTATGCTTGAACTTCACCCTCTGATGTAGTTCGAGAGACAGCTTTTGCTTCATGTGACCATGCCCTTACTATTAGAAGATTATATGTTGACTGGGTATCCAAAACATGGAACATCACAACAAACTTGCATGGGCCAATATGAAGCTCCATATCAAAATTAGTAATTACCTCTCTTTCCATGTTATATCCTAGCCTTAAACTCCTTACTTAGAATAAAAGATTCTAGGAATGGGAATAATAGTCGCAACTTTGTGACGAATGTGGTATATTTTATTTATAAACACTTGATTATATAAGGATACAGATGGAAAGTTTGATCTAATAGATTTGGGTTTAAATTACAAATTTGAAATTCAAATTTAAATTACAACAGTTGCAATCATATTTGCATATCCCAAGATTGAGGGAAACGGTTGCATGGCTGATTTTGGAATTCAAATTTAAAATGCAACAAAAATAGTAATCATGTTGGCACATCTCATGGTTGAGGCTAGAATTGGACATAAATCAAATATGCTATTATGCCCTCTCAAGCTAAATAGGCCAGCTTGAATTTTGAGCTTGACTTGCAATAGTGTAGGCAGCTAGGATGTAGACTCTTAGTGAAGATGTCAGCCACTTGATCAGTGGTGGAAATAAATCGAGCATCTAGTTCTTTATGGGCCACTTTTTTATGGACAAAGGTATAGTCTAGCTTAGTGCTTAGTGCAAGCATGAAAAATTGGATTGAACATGATGATGGCAGAAACATTATCATACCAAATGGGAGTAGTCCGAAGTAGAAGGCAAAGTTCATGGAAGAGAGAGCAAACCGTATAATTTTAGCAGCAATGTGAGCCAGAATTCTACATTTGGCCTCCGTAGATGTTGGGTGACGATATGTTGCTTCTTTGCAGACTAACAGACTAGATTAATACCAAGATGAATACAATATCCACTTATTGAGAGACAATCAATGGGTAATTGGCATTACTATATGCTTCAAGTTTAATTGGACCATGCCATAGGAAAGTCCTTTGAGTGAGAGTAGCTTTTAGGTAACACAAGATGCATATGACAACAACCCACTAGTTTTCAGTTGGCGGCTGCATGTGTTGGGAAACTCGGTCTACAATAAAGAATAGGTCTGGCCTAGTGAGGGTAAGATATTGCAAAGCATCGACAACACTATGATGAAGGGTAACTAGTTTACATCCAAGCATTTCAATCCGTTTAAGGAGATCAAGAGCATATTTAGTTTAACATAGGTGAGGGCTATGAGGAAGGTGATGTACCTCAATACCAAAAAAATATGTGAGAGGTGCAAGATCTTTCATTTTGAAATGTATTCATAACTTGGTGATGAGAGTGGAGATGTGAGTGGGCCTATTACTAGTGGTAATAATATCATCAACATAGAGAAGAGACAAACGAAGTGGCAACCCTCAGGGCGAATGAAGAGTGATGGATCACACCGGGACGTGAAAAAACCCAACTTAAGAAGTTTGAAGCAAATTTCTCAAATCATGCTTTAGGGGTCTATTGGAGACCACATATTAACTTATACAAGCGACAAACATGTGCAAATTGCTCTGGATCCACGTAGCTAGGTGGTTATGCTATGTACACCTCTTCTTAAAAATTCAAATGGAGAAAGTCCTTGTCAACATTGAGTTAACAAAGAGGCCAATTGAAGGTGGGAGCCAAAATTAAGATGATGTGAAATGTTATGCTTCACCACAAGGCCAAAAATTTCAATAAAATCTACTCCTAGTTGTTGGTGAAAGCCTTTTGCAACAAGACATGCTTTATACTTATTGATGGAGCCATTAGGATTTTGCTTGAGATGGTACACTCACTTACAACCCACAACATTCATGTTAGACTGAAATAAGATAAGAGACCATTTGTTGGTGCATTGGAGAGTAGTGAATTTAATGCGCATAGCAACATGCCACTCAGAAACTTTAGATACTTGTGTATAGCTCTATGGCTAGCTGAGATCGATAATAGTAAACAATATAGTAGGAACAAGATGTTTGGTGCTGGAAAAGATTTTCTCTTTAACAGTTCCATGTATGAATTGTGCCAACAATGAATGAGTGCAACCTAGGTTTGGATTAGGAAGGGTGGGGGTACTGTTACCATAGCTTAAAGGATTAATATTTGAGTTAAAAAGGGTCTGCAATTGGGAGGTAATAGAGGCTAGTTAAAATGGGCCAGGTGGGGACAAGATAGGTTGTAGGATTGAGTGGATTTGGGACATTCTAGGTGAATTAAATGGAGTGGCTAGGAGAGCTAGTTGGTGGTGATTGGTGGTTGAGCATGGGGATCAATGTGGGTTAATAGTTGAGTGTGCTGCTATTGTAATACTGGCAGGCTTGAAGAGGGGCCTAGTGGGGCATGAGGTAGACTCTTAGTTACTAGTAACATACTTAAAATAGGTAGGAAATTTGGACTGAAAACATAGACATTGGGCAGCATTTTGGTGCGTCAGCAATAGCTAAGGTACTTGAGAACTGAATGTAACCCACCATGTTTGAAAAATCTAAGAATGATGAGGATGCGGTTGAGGGAAGAGAGATGACATTATGATATAGGATGAGAGGCACATCAAAGATGACATCTCTTGATATGAAAACACAACCTGATTTAATGTCAAGGAATCAATACCCTTTTGATTGGCATTGTAGCCAAGAAATATGCAGCAAGAGGATGTTGCCCAAAATGACAACCCATGAGGGTGGAGAGGGCGTGGGGGGGGGGGGGGGTGCTTGTGACTTGGGTTTTTTAAAACTTTTTACACACATAAACAATAATTTTGTAAAACCAATTTAAATATAAGTATGCGCAATAAAATGAATGATAAATAAGTGTAGAAGATAAGAACAAGCACAAACAAATCAAACACCAAAATTTTGTAATGATTTGGTGCCAAACTCAGCTCCTGCATCCACTCCCCAAGGCTTCTTCCTTAAAAATTTTATTATAATATATAAGCAAGATTATAGTTCAGTTATTTTTTGGGCTCACAATCAAATCCAGTTGATTTTTTTGGCAATCAACCAAAACCAAGATGTTTTATTTGTATAGCTAAACCAATCCGGAGTTTCAATCCTTAGGAACTCCTTGCTGATTTCTAAGCTTAGGAAAATTTAGTCGATTTTTCAGAGCAATTGACTGCAACTTAGTTATTTCATGGGTATAGCCAAACCTTACAAAGCAACTGACTTTTCACGGTGTTAGCCGTACCAAAAATCTCACACGAGATTTCGTAATCTCATACACAAAATAAAGCTAGAAAATACATACACAATGACCTTTACAAATGTTGGATTTTTCTCATCGTAGCTCGTGCTTGATTTGCTCTAACTATTGGAATCTTGAAGAATGGAAGTCAACTCTTTTTTTTTTTCCTTTCTTGCTTGCTCTATTTGTTGTGATGAAATTTAGAGCTCTAAGAGTGGTAGTTAACTTGTATTCTTTTTCTTTTACCTTCTCCACTCACTCTCCTTAATCCTCCTTTCTTCTTATTGTCTTTCTTTGGTGTTTTCGTGCATTTATATCTTCAAAGAAGATGTTTCTAATTGTTAGACAGGATGAAAGAGTTGTTGGAGGTGAATATGGTTGTTCTGGTTTTGCAAAAAAATTAGTCATTCATATTGTCAGGTACAGATGGGTCGACTCAACTTCTTAGAGGTTGACTCATGATCTTCAGGAGTCGATTCAAAAATCTACTCATTTTTGTTGTGTTCTATCTTTCGCCTATGGTAACAGTGGGGTTGACTCGACTCGTCTTTGGGGTTGAATCGTCCATGACTGGGGTCGACTCATTATCATCCAGGGTTGACTTGCGAGAATGCTATTTTTGACTGACTTCTATTTTTTGTCTGCAGCTATTCTGGGGTCGACTCGATTTGTGCTGGGGTTGACCCATGCTCGGCAGAAGTCGACTCGTGATTCTTCAAGGTCGACTCATCCACTTCACAAACTTCAAAAACTTCTAGAATTCTTATAAAACTTCTCCAAGTTTGAGAATTGCTCTTCTAGGCTTCTCTAACCTTTCAACCTTATTTAGCTTCCTACAAAACAAATTTAATTTTTTCAAGAACATAAAAATATTATTATTATAATCAAATATTTTGTTCTCATCATAATCGATCCATTGGATCAATAATCTCTTTCTTTTTGATGATGACAAAACTTTGAGTGTACGCAAAATAGAGTATATTGTGTTTTTAATATTTATACTTAATTTATTTATTTATGTAAAATATGAAGTAAACAAATATAATATATGTCTTAAGAACATACTTCATGAATGCTTCATAATCATTTAGAATTTCAAATTAACTCATGTTAATATATATTCAATTATGCATATACTCAACCTACTCTCTCCCTTTTTTTGACAATATCAAACAGCTTCCTTTTCAATTTAGAGAATGTCAAGAAAATTATAGCAACATCAAGTTTATCTCAATCAAGTTTGACGATAAATGTAAGCATAAAAAGATCAAATTTTTGAGCATTTTGGGTTCAAGAGTGAATTTTCTTTATAAATTCTAAACTTTAACAATATTTAACTTTCTCTCTTTTGCTTTTTTATTAAATCAGAAAATCAATTAAGTTGTTAACCAAACCTAAAATAAAAAAAAATCCAGATATTGAATGACTGTCACTTAAGACAACAACTTGGATATGAAATACTTGATTCAAATAAAATCCTTCAAATCACCTCGCATGTCTAAATGGTTTAAACCTCTTGTTCGTTCATTTCGACCCTCTTTTCTCTTCATCATCTTCAAGCAACTAGGGTCTTGAAGATCCTATCCACTTTCTAGTTTTTACCCGGTGATTGCAAACTAGAGACAGTCGTGAGATGTCTTGAAGGCACTATAAATCTTGTCTACTTTGGTGATGAGCAACCTTGAGCGGCATATTCTTTATAAAATTATTAGTTTTTATTATTGATAAATACTTGTCAAAATTATTTTTTTATTGAATTTTTCTTTTATGATCATGTCTTCATTGCTAGTTTTCATCATTGAATTTTTTTTCAAATTTGATTAATATCCAAAAAAGTATTCAATTTATATCCATATTTAGATAAAAAGATATAGATATATTTAATATCCAATTCATACCCATATCCATTTATAATAAATATGGATATGCTTAATAGCCGATTCATATCTGTATCCATTTAAAACAAATATGGATATTAATTTTGATATTTATTTAATATCTATATCTGTATACATATTCGTTGAAAAATATAGATATAAATATGAATACATCAATATCCGATCCATATTTTATATATTTTCAGCCCTATTGTATCTTCGTACAAGATTTTGGGCCTTTGTATCTTTAGCTGGTTGATTCCCTAATTCTTTCTTCTCAAATATCTTTTTTTTGGGAGGATGTATCTTCATTCTCTAAATGAATCCTTTTAGGCTTGGCTCTTTTCCTCTAAAAAATTTAAAACACTTCCATTTTCAGTTTTTGTTAATTAGGAAAGCTTTAATCAATAATCCATAAGTGCATATCAAAATAAATTGATATAATGTTGTAATAAAAAAATAAGACTTATGTAATTGAATTATCCAAAAAGAATCCATTTTATTAGTTCATATTTCACTTAGAATATTCAAGTTTGATAATTTAGTAGTAATATCAAATTTAAATAGTAAGGGTGATGTTGTATAACACTTCTTGAAACAAGACAATTTCTAGTATAGTGAGCATAGATATTTGTACTCATTTGGCATATACAAGAACAATGAATAAAATGTCATTCAACAATTTTAAGATATTTAAAACTATGAAGGATCAAGTTAAGCTTTAGTTTTATCAAATGACATCATTAATCTTAAATCATCTTCCAATTTGTCCAGGGCTATAAATAAAAGGGAATAAGCTTGAGCTATGTTTGAGAGTAGCTCAAATCAAGCTTGTTTAAAAACTAAACAAATCAAATTGGAACCAACAAAACAAACTTGAAATCAATTTCAAGTCAATTAGTTAAAAAGTGAAATAGATCGATTAGGCTAGGCTCGAAAAGGCTCGAATACTTTTATATTATATATTCTATAATATAAGATATGTAATGGACTATTGGAATAAGGCTTTAATCAATGTATTTTATTTGTTCTTTGATCTGAATAAATGTGAATTCTAGTTTGAATCAATCTTGAACTTAGTTTGGCTCAATTTAGGATTATCAAGCATTCAATTAGTCTCAAGTTTGGCTCAATTTTAGACAAAGGTTGAATTGTTCAAAATAGTGGTAAACAAATCAAGATTGATCTTTAGAGTTAAGCTCAAAATTAATGTCAAACTTAGTATGAAGCATGGTGTGTATATCTTAAGAAGCAACTATGTAATTGACGTGCTTGATTAGGTCGTTTTCATTGCACAATGTATATTATATATTTTTTGAATTTTGAAAGATTGCATGGCCTAATATTTATATATTCTTGTTCAATCTAGTGATTACCCATGTGCATTGACTGATAAACAGAAAAGAATGTTTAGAAGTGTCTAGGTGTTAAAAAGATGTTTGTTTGGGTACATTAGGTATTAAAGAGCAGTTTAAGACACTGCTTTATGCAATTTGAGCTCCTTGTGGTGCAATGGATCTCTTCAGTCATCTCATAAGAAGACCACACCATACCTCCTACTAAACAATATTGTGCACATGAATAAAAAATGATAAGACATTGAAGTGATATACTCTTGTCATCAAAAATCTTCCTTTTGGTTTAAGAAAAAAAATTATAGCTCACTAGTGCAAGTTCTTATATTAAAATGAACATCAAAACACAAAGGAGAGAATAAAAGATGATTGTTTCAATCCCTCACTAGAAATATCCAAAATAATGGAGTATGTAGAATTGTGTCTCCCAGATCAAAAAGTACATTGGATCGTAAGAAATAATGGATCAAAACAACTCATCAAAGCACCCGGCCATTGGTATAAAAGCAACTAGAAAAGTCTTAAAATGAAAAAAATGAAAACAACATTAATAAATGACCAAAAAAAATGCAACTCCTATGCCCATGTCTGTAACAGCTCATCAAAGCACCCGTTTGTATAAACGAATCCAAAAAAGTCTTAACAGAAAAAAATAAAAGGAACATTAATAAATGACCCAAAATATGCAACTCCTATGTACATGTCTATGGTTAACAGACACAATATTTCAAAAGCCAGCACTTAGTCTTCTAATGATCGAAGTATTATCTAAAATATTGAATCAAATAATGACTTAACATCTAATCATGTACCTTACAAGTAACACTCTTATAATATATGTGGGGATGCACTATTGGAGGAAGGATGGTTATGACCTTTCCATGTTAAACTTGTTCTCTATTAGTTTTGTGTTTATGCATTTTGTTAATACGCTCTAGTCTTTGGAAGTCGACTTTTGTTGTTCCCTATCTCAAGTGAAATGTATTTATTAATGGTAAGAATGGTTATAAAGGTGGAGAGATTGGTGTGTTTGGTGGGATGCATGGTTGAAACTCTTTTAAATTTTTCTATTATAAGAATAATACATGGGAGAAGGACATGCAAAATTGAACTGAAGGCCTTAAGAATTCCTTGGTACAAAGAGATGGATAATTGCAATGTGTATATCACAAAAGGCTTTAGAGGCTGACCATGCATAGTCAGACTCCAAGGCCTTTGCTTATAGTAGATGCAACAGAGGGTGCATCCATATTGCTATGAAAATAAAAGCTGAGATATTGCTTATGATAGATATGCTATGCATTATTTTTTTCTACACTAGTTACTGGAAAAAAAAAGAAAAAAGAACTAGATACATGCCATCAAGATAAATAGATGGGAAACTAGTATGTGGTTCATAAAAATTCAAGTCGATTTACAATTTACAATTTTACTTATCAAGTTAGACAAAATGATCCATAGATTTCTTTAATTGGTTTAAAATATGTCATGCCATTTACTTGTTTAGCCCATATGTTGGTTCAAGTATGTATGGAGCGGCTCTATCCTAAAAAAAATTGATAATAGTTGGAAAGAAACTACTCAAGAGTCTTCCCTTCAACACCATTCACATATGAAAACCTATAGATATCAAAAAGAAAGATGTGATTTATGTTAGTCCTGGCATCTACATCCTCACTTGGTCACTCATACAAGGGAGAATGCCGGTCAAAAGTGATAGTCTCACGTTGAGCAATAGGTCTATGGTTACATGATCCAAGGTTAGGTGGAAAAACCTTTAGTATTTCAAAGTCAAAGCAGCAATATACATAGCTAACTGGGTTTTACTAACAAAGACTTTCAAAACTGATCATATTTTATTCAAACCAAAAGATCCCTAAATCTAGACCAAGATCTATTTATGTTGGCTTGAAAAAAGTAAAGTAAAAATTTATTTTTGATAGGCATATAATTAATTTGCATGCCAAACTAGAGTTTTATTTGCCAATTTAACATAATGTAATACAAAATCATCATCCAGCAAAGAAAAAGAATAGCTTGCTAGCCATAGAGAAAGACAGGCCATTTGAATTTACTAGGTTAGGCTTTTCAAAGACCATAGCTCTACAGATTCTACAACATCAGCTAAAATACCTTGGAAGTGAAGGTGCTAAATGTTACTATTTCATGAGAGCCCAATATATTTCTTTCTTCTCTTATGCTAAGAAAAAAAGAAATGAAAGGAAGGTGATGATATTAAAAATGCTCTTATACTAACCAAGCAAAGACCTATACCTATTTAAAGCCATAGAAAGCAAAGCTAATATTGGGAGCACAAAACCTTACAGGCAAATAACAGAAATTAGTCTAATAGAACTCTAAGTTAGATGTAGAACACTACAGAAAAAGTAGGTTTTACCGACGCTTGTGAAAAGCGTCGGCAATTTTTGGTCTAGCGTCAAACTTTGCCGACGCTTGTAAAAAGTGTCGGCAAAAGACGACGAGTGTAGTCGCCAGCCTAAGACGACGCTAAAAAGCGTCGTCGGAAGCCAACATTTCCCCCAATCCCAACAAGCCCTTTCTCTCTTTCCGTTTTCCCGGCCACCGCCCTCCACCCTCAACCCATTCCAGAGATCGAAGAGAAAATCTACTTCAGTACTCTGATCGCTTTGTAACCCCCTCCCCATTCCTCGTCCATTCCTCCCTAATCCCCTCCAGATTCAAGAAGCAGAAGGGCTCCGGCGATGATGTTTTCATCATCTGGCCTCCTGCGTGCTGCTGGCCTCTGTTCTTCGTCATCCAAGCCAAGAAACATTAGCAGAGATGACAATGATATTGCCGGCCTCGCCTCGTTTCTTGATCTCAAGGTTCAACTCGTAACCCCATCTTCTCAGTCCTCACATTGTTTCTTGATCTGGGTGTTTTCCTCCCCCATCCTCTGTTCTTTTCTTCGTCGTCTAAGCCAAGAAACAATGCCGGACTGGACAATGGCGCTGCTTCCCGGCTTTGTGTTCCACCCGCTGGACGAGCACCTCCTAGACTTCTACCTGAGGAAGAAGATCCTCGGCGAAACGCTTCTTGGTGGTATCATCGTGGAGGCCGACGTCTACGGTGACGACCCCAAGAACCTAACTGGTAAGCGAGTTCTTGGAAGATACCTATCTTTCTCCTTCTAATTCCTTGGTTTTCTGTTGCCCTGTATTCTTGATTTAGAGCTACCGACTTCTTTGGTTTTTCTTGGGTGGTCGCAGCGCGGTATAACATGGCAAACAGGGATTCCGAGTGGTTCTTTTTCGCATCCAGGACTCGGAGACATCCGGGTGCCGAAGATAGCAAGCGGGTATCCCGGAGTGCGGGCTTGGGACGGTGGAAGGCCACCCAAGGCATCAAGACCGTGCTCGATTCCAAGCGCAAAGTCCTTAATGGGATATCAAAGGAGACTTTATATCCTTAATCTTTACTTTGCTGATGACTGGATCATTTTTGGTGCGAGGTTGTCAACCAACTTCACTGCTATTACGGCACTGCAACTTTTTCTAAATAATGTCTTTTTTTTTGTGATACGTGGAGGGGAAACCTTTAAAAGCAAGCCTTATATGCACTATATGAATCTTACAGATTATGTATCATCTTGTAAATGAATCTTCCTTATTTTAATAAGCAAATTTGTTATGGTACAAATATAAGAGATTGTGTCATCTAATGAATGATGTAAGTTGAATTTGGTGCCCATTTGGGTTGGAAGCATCAAATTGGATGTGGGAGTGCAAATGAAGTGAAGCACCATTGATAGAAGATTTCAGCTATAGATGTTAGCCTCAGAGTGGTTTTCTATATGCTTTATTCTTCTCTTATAAATATTGCGGGCTTTAATTCCCCCATTTACTTGAAATAGTATATTATGCTAATACTGGTGTTTTGTCTGCCTTGTTGAAATGCAAGTTGATGCCATCATGGAAGTTAAGGCGTCATATCAAGTGAAGAAAAATTGGATGGGTGATCCCTGTGTTCCAACAAATTTTACTTGGCATGGATTGAATTGCAGCTCCAGTGGTTCTGAACCCCCAAGAATCATCTCTCTGTGAGTGCTCTGATCAATAACTATTATATGAACCAGGTTTTGTCAAATCAACATGGATTTATATAACAATGTGCTGCAGAAACCTGGCTCATAGTGGATTGACTGGAGAAATAGCTGCTGCTCTTGGAAACCTAGAATCACTCAGAAACTTGTAAGTGCTGCAAACATTAAACAGCAATGCTGTTTTGACCTTGTAGTAATAGATGGTATATATATATGGAGTGGGACAAATGACGGAATGATTAGCCTATGGTTGAACGGCCGCTCATTTTTTTTATCCTCCCGAATTTGCTTACTGGATGTGAGTTGGGTTCTGGATAGCAGACCAAGCTCATATTCCACAGGGTTTTATCTGAAAATCCTTCACTGCTCTGCTTTTTTCGTTCTGGTACCTGTTAGTACTTAGGCCATGAAACAGCTTGATAAGCTTGGTTTATCTTTGATGAATGTCTTTGCTATCCACTGCTATCAAGAGCTAAGTTCTTACTCCACTTAGGTTATTATATGATATTTGCAACCTCAGTCCTTTTTTTTTTTTTTCTTCAAAAAGACCTCCCCTCTCAACAGGTTATAGTTTACAAAGTTCTTATGTATTAATGACACATCAATGACTTTTGATTTCAGGGATTTATCAGGTAATAATTTGTCCGGACCAGTACCTGATGCTCTAGGAGAACTACCTTATTTAGAATTCTTGTGAGTGTGAAATACTAACCTTTCTATGCTGACACTCTACAGAGGAGTCATCTTGAGGTCCAATTTTATTTTGCTTTCTTGCAGAAATTTGTCAAGCAACAAGCTTACAGGATCAATTCCTCGTAGTCTTCAAGAAAGATCTAAAAATGGATCTCTTAAATTAAGGTTCGTTCATTCTCTGATAATACTATCTCTTCCTTATATCAATCTCTTGCTTATATATTCATTCTATGAAGCATACATGAGGATACATGATACAAAATGAAACTCCAAACTCCCTCACAGCCTGCATTTTTTTATGCAAATGCCATGACCGAGTCATATGGATTTGTTGAAGATGCCGGTCCATCTAGAGGTCATATGTATTATGACCTTTAGAATTTACATTCGTATTTTTATTTTTTTTAAAAAATAGCAATCCCGACGCTTTAAAGCGTCGGCCAAAATACATTTGCCGACGCTTTAAAGCGTCGGCGAAAACGCAAAACTGGATTGGTCTTTATCGACGCTTTAAAGCGTCGGGAAACATGTTTTTTTCGATGCTTTAAAGCGTCGGCGAAAACGAAAACTGGATTGGGCTTTATCGACGCTTTAAAGCGTCGGAAAAGCCGTTTTTGCCGACGCTTTCGTTAGCGTCGGCAAATCCCTGTTTTTGCCGACGCTTTCTCTTAGCGTCAGCAAAAACCGGACCCACGCCCACCTGCCCGACGTCTGACCCACGCTTTGGGTCGCGTGGGCTGGGAATTCGCCGACGCTTATAAGCGTCGGTAGAGACAAAAAAAAGCGCCGGGAGTTATTCCTTCTTTTGTAGTGGAAGGTTGCTTCAGTCCTAGAAAATATTTTAATATATTGAAAAGTTTGTGTCAATTATGAACCAATTGCATAGCAACTAAAAAATCGCGGCAATTACAAAAAACATAACCAAATCCATTTATCTTTGGATAACTCTTAAGTTTTTAAAAAGTTGTAGCAAATCAAAGCCAAAGGAGAATATTTGATAATTATGAGTTAAAAATTATATATTACAACCCAGAATAGTTCTAATTGAAAGATGGTTAATGAGATTGAAAATAAAAGTTCACATGATATGATAAAATCCAGATCACTCTCCTTGTGTAGTCATGTTGATCGACATCCACTCACATGCAATCCTGTCATAAGGAAATATTGATGTATAAGAAACAAAAGAAATTATCACAACCACTTGGTGGGAATGAAAAATGTTCTACACTACATCAAATAATATGAATTAACAACAACATTATTTAATCAATACTATTTGAAGAACTATTGGCTAAAATCTGAATTTTACTCTTCGATGGATTTTTGTTTTTTTAACTATCGATGAACTAGAATAGAGAAAAAAATATTTCATATTTCAAATATTCAGTATCCGTTAGGGCTAGTTAAGTATTGATTTCATTTCTTTTTTTTAAAGAAAAATGGAAATTCAAAACTCAAGATAAATATTTGTAAAGGAAACAAAAATTCTAGGCACTGAGAGTTTATAAATCAAAAGTAATGCAGTATTATCTCTTTCTAGTCAAAACTTAAAAGGAAGTGAGAGAGAAGAAAAAGTTTCAAGGAAAAGTTTGAAAAGGGCAAGCACAGTTGATTACTTCAGTTCGAAAGGGAGAGAGATGGAGAAGGGAAGAAAGAGGAAGAGAGAGAGGGAGAGAAGGAAGGGAGGGTGCTGAGTAATTGATTGATCCCCTACTTAGTTTTGATGTGTCAAAACATTTCGAGTGCATTCCTTGTTGGACTAACAGTTTTAAACAAGTATTTTCAGGGTAACAATGCTATAACTTCAAAAGAATATCTTAGAAATGGTTCATGGATCTTAGACTCAAGTTTTGGAATCATTCAAGCATTTTTCAGAACTCGAGTCGACTTTCAGAAAGTACGAGTTGACTCCGGCACAAGCATGGCATTCTGATACACTCTCGAGCCGTCTCCATAAAGCGCAAGTCGACTCTCTAAGACAGACAGAAAAAGGTATTTCGGATCGCAAAGCGTGAGTCGACTCGAGTCAAGCGCGAGCCATTTCCCATCCCTCGGACAAAGCACGAGACGACTCCTAACTGTTACGAGACGACTCTCTCAGAGAGACAGAAAGTGTATTTCAGATCGCAAAGCGCGAGTCGACTCCCAACTATTACGAGTCGACTCTCTCAGATAAGACAGAAAACTTGTTTTCGATGAACCAGGATGCGAGATGACTTCCGAATCGTGCGAGCCGACTCCAACAAAAATCGACCGATAATCTGTCAGAGGGGTCCCGAGCCAGAGCCGACTCCAGAATCGTGCGAGACGTCTCCCACTTTAGTCGAGCTGACTCCTGGATGAGCGAGACGACTCCAGTTTCATCGGATATTTTGTCAGAAGTGCCAGGCGCGACAGAACGGCTATTCTTCTGTGTCTAATGGCTAGTTTTTCAAAATAGAGCTATAAGAAGATCCGTTCTAAGTGGAACAGTGACACACACAAAAAATCCAAAAAGGGGAGATCAAGTAAATCATTTGAAATAAGAGCTCAAAGGACATTCAAAGAAAATATCGAGAGAAAGCATATCTTCATCGAGAACCCATCCTTTCTCCGCACCAGAGCCAAAATAGAAGGATCCTCCACTGCTGATTGATTTAGAAGAGGATCCAAAAGAAAAGAAGCAGCATCTCAATCGGCAAAAATTCTCGGAGAAGCTTCTTTTTTTTGTTCTTGTTAATATTGTTTTATCTGCTTTTTAGAAGCTTGTATTTACACATTCATTTTTACATTTGGGTGCTTGATTCAATCAAGGGATTGAATCAGGAGGTCTGAGGTTGTAGTTGGTGATCCTTTGTGAAAACCAACCGGGTTGTTTGTGAGCCCGAGTAAAACAAACGAGGTGGTTCGTTGTGAACCGTTAAAACAACAAGTTTGGTGGTGAGCTTGTAAAATAACCGCGCTGTAATTCTAGGATTATAGTGAAAATCTCAAATGGAACTTGGGGAGTGGACGTAGAAGCAAGGTTGGCTCCGAACCACTATAAATCTTGTATCTTTGTGCCGTGTTTTCCTTTATCTCACTGTCTTCACTCCTCTAACTTCCAGATTGACACTTTAGATTAATCACGAGTTAAAATTCTACATCTTTAATTAAAACCCAATTCACCCCCCCCCCCCTCTTGGGCTGTTTGCTGGGCAACAAGTGGTATAAGAGCAGGTGCTCTTTAATAGTGACTGTTGTCTAAGTCTCTTCTTGAGTAAAAGATTTAATGGCAACCCAATTTGGATTAACCTCAAATGAAGGACAGTCAACCAATAGGCCACCCTTATTTAATGGAACAAACTATATCTATTGGAAGGCAAGAATGAGAATATTTATTCAAGCCCAAGACTATGATATTTGGAGCATTATTGTCAATGGGCCTCACATTCCCACACACATTGTTGACAACATAGTAACTCCTAAACTTGAAAAGGATTGGGATGAAAATGATAAGAAAAAGGCACAACTAAATGCCAAGGCTATAAATGTGTTTTATTGTACCTTAGATGCAAATGAATTTAATAGAGTATCAATATATAACTCCGCTAAGAAAATTTGGGATAGACTTGAAATTACTCATGAAGGTACAAAACAAGTTAAGGAGTTAAAAATTAATATGCTAGTGCATAAATATGAATTGTTTAAAATGGAGCCATCTGAAAATATTACTTCCATGTTTACTAGATTTACTGATATCATTAATGGACTGAAGAGCCTTGGAAAATTGTTCTCTAATAGTGATCTTGTCAGGAAGATTCTTCGTTCACTACCACGCTCTTGGAAAGCCAAAGTGACGGCAATACAAGAAGCCAAGGACCTCAGAATCCTTCCTCTAGAAGAGCTTCTCGGATCCTTGATGACTCATGAACTCACCATGAACCAACACCTTGAGGATGAGAATCAGAAGAGAAAAGGAATAGCACTGAAGGCTTCTACCCAAAAGGAATGTAATGAGAGTAGTGATGAAGGAGAAGATGAGAATGAAGATGATGATATTGCCCTTCTCGCAAAAAAATTCAGTAAGTTAATGAGGAGAAGAAAGATAAACCTCAAAAGGAATCCCATAATAAAAGTGAGGTAGAAAAGGATAAGGAGAAAGGGAAAGATCCCTTAATATACTATGAGTGTAAGAGAACCGGACATTTTAGGCTAGACTGTCCACTCTTGAAGAAACAGCAAAAGAAAAAGAAGAAGGCATTTGTTGCAATGTGGGGAGATAGCGACGAATCCTCATCTGAAGAAGAACCCCAAGAAGTAGCCAACATTTGCCTTATGGCTCAAGACAATGAGGTATGTCTTGCGGCCAATCAAGCTAAAAGAAATTGGTACCTCGATAGTGGTTGCTCAAGACATATGACCGGTGACAAAGATCAATTAGTCACCCTCGAGTCAAAAGAAGGAGGAGTAGTAACCTTCAGTGATAATAGCCAAAGTCAAATCATCGGTATTGGTAAAATTCAGATTTCTCCTTCTACATTTATAGATAATGTGTTGTATGTAAATGGATTAAAGCACAATCTTATAAGCATTAGTCAATTGTGTGATAAAGGTTTCAAAGTCACTTTTGAAGCCTTATTATGCACTGTATCTCATTCAACAAACAACAACTCTATCTTTGTAGGACACAGGCATGGTAATGTCTATATGATAAATTTAGATGATCTTGTAAGAAGTAGTCGATGCCTAGTAGTCACAAATGCAAAAGATAATGAAATTAGTTGGTCATGGCATCATAAGCTAGGGCATGCAAGTATAGACTTAATCTCCAAATTGATTAATAAGGAACTAGTTAAGGGGATACCTAAGATGAACTTTAAAAGAGATAGAGTATGTAGGGTGATGAGAGCCCAAAAGTGCGACCTACATGTCACTAAAATTAGTGTTATTGCTAACCGATAATGATAAATTCACTGGATTAATATTATATTTTTATTTGGCACAGGTTATCGTTTAAATACGTATTTGGCACAGATTGGGATGATTCATGACCCCAAGCCTGATCACGTTGGAGCATAATTGAACCTAGTCAAAGCACATTTGCACCCGAGCAGCACATATCTGCACGTCACAATCTAGAGTGCATTAGAATTCAAAATAAAGGAAGATAATGTGTGGCTAGGAAAGTATTCTGAGTATTAGCTACATACTTTGTCTTCAACCGTTCAAGCTCCCAGATCAACGACCAGGCATCTCGTGCTCCCAGAATTTTTCCAACCTTAGCATCAGCCGTCAATGATGTTTGCACGCGGATTAGCACTCAACATCTCATCCCGCGTCCCCCTCCTCCGGATTCAGCGCATCCCGGCTTCTTCCGCCCACGTCCCAAACTTCCCGTGAACACAGATCGCATCCGTGAATGGCGTCTTCCCAGCAATCTCTCAGCGGCCATCGTCCCACACCCGCCCTGTCGATCCCGCGGCAGCCTCCAAATGATCCCGACTTCCTTCCCGAATCATCGTCCACGGATCACGCCATCATCGCCTCCTCACAGCATCCCGAAATCCCAGCCTCCAACGCCCGCATCCCCAACATGCCAGGCCGTCCATCTTCCACGGATCATCCCGTGCTCGTCCGCTTCATCCACATCAAAGCAAGCTCCACCCCCTTCCGGATTCAAGACCCCCCTCCTCCGCGTCTGCAGCTCCTCCGCCTTAGCCCGTGCCTCCTCCTCCAGCATCCAAGTTCGTGGTCCCAGCTCCAGTCATGATCCAAGCAGCGAATCCCAGCTTCCTTCCCAAGTCGAATCCGCGTCCATCCCGTGCGAAAACTGGGAGAGTGATGAGAATACAAAATGTCATATTTTTCTTTCTTAATGTTTAGTCTTGTATACTTATTTTATGCCTAAATGTACTCATTATTCTTATATTTTGATTTAGGATGCAAATGGAAGCGTTAAGTAAAAAACGAAGCTAATTGGATGATTTTGGACAGTTTCGATATTGCTTCGTAATCTGAGCATAACTTTCTCATCCCAGCTCTGATTGAGATGATTCAAGATGCTGTGGAATGCCAAGAAAACGCTCTACAACTTTCATGTTTTGAGTTTTGATAGATACTGAACTTATCAAGGTCAAAATTGGTCTCAAAGTTGCTGCACGTCCTTAGCCTGCAATACGTGGATTTGACTCGGTCAATTTTCAGAAGTTTCCAGATTTGATGCACGAAAATCCCAGCTGGAAAATACCACTTTCCCAGTTATATTAGGACTTTATTTTATTTTTCGTAATTAGTCAGATTTGAATATTTGTTAGGAGATTTTTTTTTGGAAGGGATAAAGGTGAAAGAGAGGGGGCTCTTTCTCTTTTATCTGGGAGGACTCCTCTTTCTCTTTTCTCCTTGGAAGTTTGCATCCATGGCTCTGCGTGGCTAAAGCTTTTATTGGTCTAAGGAAACAGAAGCCTCGGAATCAATAAAACTGTGAGATCTGAATTTGTTTTCATTGTTCAATTCATGCTTTGATGTCGAATGTTCTTCTGTACATATTTTCATTATTGTTTTTGTTTAATGACTAGGAGGCCTACTAGTTTATTATTCGTTGCAATCTACTGCTAGGTTAGATATCAAATCCGTAATTGTTTGATCCCTCTAATCTGTGAAGCAACTAAGATCTAATAATTTCTGCGTCAGAAATTTTCAGATCTTAGGAAGAATACTCGGCTAAATCAAATGCAACCGCTTGTGTTTGTGTTGTTTAGTTTCATCGATCTCTCTAATTCTTAAGGCTGCTACTAGATTAAACCTTTAGCGCTTGTCTTGGGTTGTTTAGTAGTTAGGGTTAATTAGATCGCTTGTTTTTAATTAACTACGACTAAGAAGAGATAGAAAAATATTTCTATCGGTGGACATTCAAAGTGCAAATTGATATCTTTGCATCAATGATCAGTTGTAAAATTCCGATGGTGGATGTTGACTTAGACCAAGATTTGTTCTTTTGATTGATTTCAATACTTAAATCTGAATTCTTCTTTAGTTGTTTTATTATTTTCGTTATACTCAAACCCCCCCTCCGTCCTTGTTCAAGTTTTTGCATAAAACTAGGCTAGATACTCTCCGTGGGAACGATCCTTACTCGCACTACTACATATATATTTTTAGGAGTATAGGTTTTATTTTTGGTTGTCTGCGACAGCACACCAGAGAGCAACGGTCCCCACCATCCCATGATCCACTCCTTCCGACTGCAAGCATCCCAGCCAAATTCTTCCGTTTCAGCATCCCGGATGACCACCTCTTCTGCATCCCATCCCTCCATGGCCCAAAGAAGAAAATCCAGCTCCTTCTGTCCGTGATCCAAGCAACCCGGACGATTGCCTCCTCCCAGCAATCCCGCGTCCGTTACCTCCTCCGTGCGTAATCCCACAGCTAGCTCCACCGATCCAGCCTCCTCCGCGATCCACCCAGCCGTCCGCACCCGTGATCCAGCCAATCGAGACGTCCTCCCTTCCCGAATCCGCGCCCGTCCGGCCTCTCCTTCCTCGCATCTGCCATCATTCACGCCCGAGTCATCTGGATCCATCGCCGGCTGCAAGGGGTGGGGGCGATCTATAAAAGAGGAAGAGGAGGAGGGGAGCTGGAGGAGGGTGGTGGCCGGCGCGTTCAAAGGGAAGGAGCTCGGTGGGAGGCCAAGGGCTAGGAGGGTGGGTGCTCGGCTGGGTGTGGCCCAAGAAACAAGGGAAGAGCCCTGTTTTTCGAGAAGAAGAAGAAGAAAAAAAATATTTTATTTGTTTTAGGGGTTCCACCAGGAGAGAGAAGCTTCTTGTTTTGTTTTCTTTATGTTATTTGCAAAAGAGAAGAAACATTAGGCTTCCAATCTCCATTTTTATTTGTAATCAATTTTCTTTTTATGAAATCTAGCAATTTTCTTTCATGCAATCCCTGTTCTAGGTTCAAGTTAATTTTCTTTCATGCAATACATTAAATCTTTCTTTATGCATTTGTGTTCACTACAATCTTCTTGTTTTCATCCATTTTAATTTATGCCAAAGCTTTTCTTTGATTAGTTAAACATATAAATGCTTTTCAAATTTAAATACCTGTCTTTTAGTTAATTTCAATTATAAAACATTCTCCGGTAGACTAGAGAATCCATCAACATTCTCAAAATAATGTTTTTCTTTTATCATTCAAAAATCAATTTCAAATCCGAGTGAACGTTCTAATTTTTATGCAACTCCAATCGCCTTCCTGTGGATCAACCTCTTACAACCGTTATTCTTCGAGTAGGAAAGGTATGAGTAAAATTAAATTAAACTTTGTTTGTCGGTTCTAACAACGATCTGTTTAGCATATTTTTAGGTAAACAGGAATCGAAAAATAAAATTTTGGCGCCGTTGCCGGAAAGGCAAATCGAGAAGCAAGAACGATCACGAAGATCAAATTCGATTTTGGATGCCCGAAGTGAACGCACTCCAATAGTAAGTTTTTATTTTTATTAATTTTTCTTATTTTGATTATTTTTAGTTAATAATTTCATAGTTATTAAATTCTAAAATTTGAAATTCGAAATTTAAAGTTTTTTTTTTAAAAAGTAAAAAAAATTAAAATTCAAAAAAAAGATAATTAAAAAAAATGAAAAAATTTCCAAAATTAAAAAATTCAAAAGTTGAATTCTGAGATTCAAAATTTGAAATTTAAATAAGAAAAAAGTTAAAAAAATTAATTAAATCAAAAAAATTAAATTAAAAAAATTAATATATATTATTTTTGCTAGTAATTGATAAGGTGCAATCCTCCGAGGTTATCATACCTCTATTGGGACTCCTCATGGAGCAATCTCCAGAGCTTATTCAACGGACATTCGGAGAATGACTGACTCATAAAGATTGTGTTTAGTTTCCATTCAAGTTATTACTATATAAAAATTTAAATAAAAAAAATAAAAAAATAAGAAAATAGTAAATATATAAAAAAATTTTGCTTGCTCATTTAATCAGTACAACCTAATGACATTGCATAAACTTTAAAAAAAATTTATTGATTATTTGCTGCATTTAGTATTAAGCATTTGCATAAAAGAATTTAAGGGCAAAACCCATTAAAAAGATAAGGTCGGGAAGTCATTACCTGTCCTTAGCCCAAAAATCACCACCTTGCATACATAACCTAAGCCAAATTGAATTAAAATCAATTAGACGTTGGCCTTAGAATTTTCGAGCTCAATTAGGCTCTTGGAAAGAAGTGGCTGAAAGCCACTCCAGTAAGAATTTAGTAATTGGTAATGTCTAGGAAAGTTTTACAACAGTGAGAACTGTTACGGATATTGTGGTATCGGTGTATCCCTTCTGGCACCACCACACACCTCGGGACTTTTCTGGTCACTGGTTACTGGATCGCTTAACTGGTAAGCTCAAGCTTAATCTGAAAGGGAGATTAGGAGCTGTCTAATCTAGAGAGAATTTCAGAAACTTTTTAACCTGATAAATCTCTGTGCAACTAGATTTAAGAAGCTACTAAACCTCACTTAATTCTAAGACTAATAGGGTCAAATTGTTGTGTGGTGTTGGTTGTGGTCATCTGTGTCTAGCCCTTCTTTTCTTTTAGGATTTTGTTTAGGAGTCGAGTCTAGTTAGTTGTGGATAATGTATGCATGGTAGAAGATCATTAAGGGGTAAATTAACATCATTTGATTTTGAGATTGACAGAACTTTTTTATCACAATGGATGAACATATTAGAACTTTGAATGAGTTGTTCGCACCCGCATCTGCCAGTCCCCCTACTTGCATAGTATTACCAATTAATAATGCAGCCCAATTCAAGATTCGGGCTGCAAGAATAAACATGTTACCCAAGTTTCATGGGTTCGAGAGTGAACAACCCTACATTCATCTAAACAAATTTTTGACAATCTGTCAAACGTTTAGAAATCAAAACTTAGATGAAGAGGGTATTAAATTAAGGTTGTTTCCCATGACTTTAGAGGATCGTGCTGCTGTGTGGCTGTATTCCCTTGCTTCAAATTCCATCACATCATGGGAACAACTATCTAGAAAGTTCATGGCTAAGTTCTATCCCATGGTAAAAACTGAACAAATTAAGGATGCCATCAGAACTTTTAGAGAAAAATCTGAGAAGGAATTTTTCCAACTTTGGAAAAGATTCCATGATCTTTTGGTCAAGTGCCCGTACCATGGGCTTGATAAGACTGATCTGGTCCACTTCTTTTATAAAGGACTAACTCCGGCACATAGAAACATGACTGAGTCCATGCATAAGGGTAGGTTCATGAACCAAACCCCAGATCAAGCCTATGAATTTCTTGTTGACTTAGCTGAAAATGCCCAAAATTAGAGTAGCTATGGTGAGAAAGTAAATAGAGATGAGTTCGGATCTAGAAAACCAGATAATTATGAAATGAAAACATATCCAGAACTCAAAAATGTCATGTCCAATCTGGTAACTGGAATGAACAACTTAAGTAAAAAGTTTGATGCTTTCACTGTTTCCACTAGTTCGAGTTCATACAAAGAGTCAAATCCCGTCATGAAAGTGGATCACGAGTCATATAGTTTGTGTGTCTTGTGTAACAGTCCGGAGCATCTAGTGGAGTGCTGTCCTAATCTGCCCACCATAAAGGCTGAGCAAGCAAATGCTCTAAATTCATATAGTGCCTTTAAGAAGCCCACTCCCAACTCGTTCAGCCCAGTTTACCACCCTGATAATAGGTTCCACCCAAATTTCTCATACAAGCAGAATGAACCTATTCAGCATCAAAGTGGTCCACCAGGTTTTCAGAACAACTTTCCCAGGATAGGTCCATCGCAAATGAACCAACCTTTAGTTCCATCTGTACCTCCTTATAATGCCCCTATCCCACCGCAACCTTCACCATTAGAAACTATGATGGCTAATATGATGAAACAACAACAAGATTTTATCAAGCAACAACAACAGACCAATACAGCCCAAGCCCAGACTAACCAATTCCATGCGCAAGCGATTGCAAAACTTGAGGTTAGTCTAAGCCAAATAACAAACTCTCTAGGGGATAGAAAGAAAGGTGAACTACCTAGTCAGCCAGTGCCTAACCCTAGTAGACAACAAAATTAAGGTCAGACAGGTCAGTATCAAATCGATTCTAATGAAAATTCGACCTATGAAGTCCAGGCAATTACCACTTTAAGGTCTGGCAAGCAAGTGGACAATAAAGTCCAACTTCCTGAACATGAAAAAGAAAATAAAAATGAATCCGATAAGAACCCTATTCAGAAGAGGGGTCAAGAACAGGATAAATCAGAAAAAAAGAAAGAACCCATAAAAACATACAAACCTAAGGTTTCCTTTCCCAGTAGACTTCAGGACTCCAAGAAACAATCTAACTTTGATGAAATAATGGAATTCTTTAAAACTGTTCAAATAAATATACCTTTTCTCGATGCTATAAGACAAATTTCCTCCTATACAAAATTCTTGAAAGACCTCACCACGGTCAAAAGAAAAACCAGTATTCCTAGGCAAGCTGTTATGGCTGCACAAGCCTCATCTCTCATTCAACAACAGATTGCCCTGAAATTCAAAGACCTTGGTTGCTCCACCATTGAAATAAAAATAGGAGAGACGATCATTCAGAGAGCCCTATTAGATTTAGGAGCCAGTGTGAACTTACTTCCCTACTATGTGTACCAAAAGTTAGGTTTGGAAGAATTAAAACCCACAAATCTTACCCTTTCCTTAGCAGATTGGACGGTGAAGTACCCCAAGGGGATTGTAGAGGATGTAATAGTGAAGGTAAATGAGTTTTACTATCCTGTGGACTTCGTTATTCTTGAGACCGAACCTGTAATACATTCAGACATTCACACACCTATAATTTTAGGGAGACCTTTCTTAGCCACAGCAAATGCTGTGATCAATTGTCGAAATGGGATGCTGAAGTTATCTTTTAGCAACATGAAAGTCGAGCTTAATGTCTTTAACATAAGTAAACAACCACCAGACGATGAAGAAATCAATGAAGTTGACATGATTGTGTGAGGCCCAATAGTCCCACATCGGAAAGACTCGTTCCAGAGCCTGGGCATATGAGGCGGGTGTCTCCAAATCCTGCAGACGCGTTTTGGGTGGAAAACAAAACCGGAGAGGGGTGAAGGACGCTTGCGTGAAGCCCCAGAACCGGACAATATCTGGCAGGGGAGCCCCGTGTTCCCCCGTCATGTGGCCCCCACGTGGGCACTAGGTGCCTCACATGCCTCGCAGAGGCGGGGGCGTGACATTTGGTATCAGAGCCGAGGACGGCTCTTGTCCGATGGTGGGAAGGGTGTGAGGCCCAATAGTCCCACATCGGAAAGACTCGTTCCAGAGCCTGGGCATATGAGGCGGGTGTCTCCAAATCCTGCAGACGCATTTTGGGTGGAAAACAAAACCGGGGAGGGGTGAAGGACGCTTGCGTGAAGCCCCAGAACTGGACAATATCTGGCAGGGGAGCCCCGTGTTCCCCCCTCATGTGGCCCCCACGTGGGCACTAGGTGCCTCACGTGCCTCGCAGAGGCGAGGGCGTGACATGGTGTGAGGCCCAATAGTCCCACATCGGAAAGACTCGTTCCAGAGCCTGGGCATATGAGGCGGGTGTCTCCAAATCCTGCAGACGCGTTTTGGGTAGAAAACAAAACCGGAGAGGGGTGAAGGACGCTTGCGTGAAGCCCCAGAACCAGACAATATCTGGCAGGGGAGCCCCGTGTTCCCCCCTCATGTGGCCCCCACGTGGGCACTAGGTGCCTCACGTGCCTCGCAGAGGCGGGGGCGTGACATTTGGTATCAGAGCCGAGGACGGCTCTTGTCCGATGGTGGGAAGGATGTGAGGCCCAATAGTCCCACATCGGAAAGACTCGTTCCAGAGCCTGGGCATATGAGGCGGGTGTCTCCAAATCCTGCAGACGCATTTTGGGTGGAAAACAAAACCGGAGAGGGGTGAAGGACGCTTGCGTGAAGCCCCAAAACCGGACAATATCTGGCAGGGGAGCCCCGTGTTCCCCCCTCATGTGGCCCCCACGTGGGCACTAGGTGCCTCACGTGCCTCGCAGAGGAGGCCCAATAGTCCCACATCGGAAAGACTCGTTCCAGAGCCTGGGCATATGAGGCGGGTGTCTCCAAATCCTGCAGACGCGTTTTGGGTGGAAAACAAAACCGGGGAGGGGTGAAGGACGCTTGCGTGAAGCCCCAGAACCGGACAATATCTGGCAGGGGAGCCCCGTGTTCCCCCGTCATGTGGCCCCCACGTGGGCACTAGGTGCCTCACATGCCTCGCAGAGGCGAGGGCGTGACATTTGGTATCAGAGCCGAGGACGGCTCTTGTCCGATGGTGGGAAGGGTGTGAGGCCCAATAGTCCCACATCGGAAAGACTCGTTCCAGAGCCTGGGCATATGAGGCGGGTGTCTCCAAATCCTGCAGACGCGTTTTGGGTGGAAAACAAAACCGGGGAGGGGTGAAGGACGCTTGCGTGAAGCCCCAGAACCGGACAATATCTGGCAGGGGAGCCCCGTGTTCCCCCCTCATGTGGCCCCCACGTGGGCACTAGGTGCCTCACGTGCCTCGCAGAGGCGAGGGCGTGACAGATTGAAAGTTTGGTTCAGGAGACTTTCTTTCAAACTTATAGTAAGGACCCTTTCGAAGCTTACCTTGCCCATTTCGATGAAGGGGTCGAGCATGCGCTCCCTAATTCTGTTCTCCTCATGAGCATAGATCGTCATCAGCCAACTGTTCTTCCTCGGACTCTTCCAAAACCATTCTTAGATAATGGTTAAAAAAAAATGAATCCACATTTTGTCTAGCTGAAAACATAAAACTTAGCGCTCTGGGGAGGCAACCCAACATATAAATATTATATAAAAAAATAAATAAAAAATAAAAATAAAAAAATAATTATTATTTAAAAACAAATTTACTAACATACAGATTTGGGGGTTTTTGGCCCCAATTGTCACTTTACCCACCCATATGAGGTAACTTCTCCTCTGTTCTATTACTGCTTTAAATTTTCTTTAACATTGAGGACAATGTTAGATTTAGGTATGGGGGTGAGAATATTTTTGATTTTTTATGCAAAAAAAATTTAAATTTAAATTTAAAAGAAAAGGAGTTCAAATTTTTAACTCAAATTCTAATCTTTTTGGCTGTACAAACTAGGAATTGCTTTGACAATAGCTTTGAGTTAAGAAATATGATAGCAGTTCTAGCTTGAGTTTTCATCCCACCTATCTTCTGCTAACATGATACAAGATGATTTAGCACCAACACGTAAGCACATGAATAGTGGGGTATGTATACTTGCAACTAATATGAATACTTTTAATCTTTGGGATAATTTAAAGTTATATATGTGATGAACACTCTAATCAAAAAAAAAGAAAGATAAAATAAAATAAAAATAATGAGTTTATTTTAAGTCTTCTTACTAAGTAACCAGGCTTCTTGCCTGGCAAGCAGCGAGTGTTCGCGTAAAAAAATGAGAATGATTGAGATTAAATTCTGAGTGACTAATTTGGCCTTGAAGCTTGGTTAACTTGAGTTATTAAGCCTGTTAGGGTGTCTCTACACCTAGTGCCCTGAGCCATCTGGATCGGAAGTCATTGGCCTAACACTCGCTACATGGGTCAGCTAGAAAGCTTAATAAGGCTAGATATTGCATAAGTCATTATTCTTAGCATTCAGTCTGATAAATAAAATAAAATAAAATAAATAAATAAATAAATAAATAAATATGGGGTGTTCATTACCATTTAACTCTAGAAAGTTTTGAAAATTAGAGTGATCATGTGGAAGTAAGTGAAAGCCACTCATTTATATGATACTATCTTGCACCTCACTACATTCTTGACTTGTTAGCAGATAGATGGGGAGTAATGGAACTTGAGTTAGAGTCTGCTTAAATATGATAGCCATAAGTCTTTATTGTCCTTGCAATTCTAAGTTCATACAATAATACTTGTTCAAATTTTGAGTTAAACATTAGAAATCCCTGACTAATGAAGTTTGTGGGTAACTTCACTGCAAACTCTCACGAGACAGCACTTGTCCACTAGGGTAACCTAGGGGTTTAAAGGCTTGTTGCACGTGCTAAGTGCAATCGTGACTCCCTACGAAAATGGGTACATATCTTAGTTTTGTGTATTTAGCTTTAATAAAAAAAAGTCATAAGTTAGACTACACCTTTCTGTGCCCTCATTTTATCGTTTGCTTGTTAATTGCTAGAAACTAGCAATAAGCTAGTTTGGGGGTGTGATGAGAGCACAAAAGTGCGACCTACATGTCACTAAAATTAGTGTTATTGCTAACCGATAATGATAAATTCACTGGATTAATATTCTATTTTTGTTTGGCACAGGTTATCGTTTAAATACGTATTTGGCACAGATTGGGATGATTCATGATCCCAAGCCTGATCACGTTGGAGCATAATTGAACCTAGTCAAAGCACATTTGCACCCGAGCAGCACATGTCTGCACGTCACAATCTAGAGTGCATTAGAATTCAAAATAAAGAAAGATAATGTATGGCTAGGGAAGTATTCTGAGTATTAGCTACATACTTCATCTTCAACCGTTCAAGCTCCCACTCCCAGATCAACGACCAGGCATCTCGTGCTTCTAGAATTTTTCCAGCCTTTGCATCAGCCGTCAATGATGTTTGCACGCGGATTAGCACTCAACATCTCATCCCGCGTCCCCCTCCTCCGGATTCAGCGCATCCCGGCTTCTTCCGCCCACGTCCCAGACTTCCTGTGAACACATATCGCGTCCGTGAATGGCGTCTTCCCAGCAATCTCTCAGCGGCCATCGTCCCACACCCGCCCTGTCGATCCAGTGGCAGCCTCCAAATGATCCTGGCTTCCTTCCCGAATCATCGTCCACGGATCACGCCATCATCGCCTCCTCACAGCATCCCGAAATCCCAGCCTCCAACGCCCGCGTCCCCAACATGCCAGGCCGTCCATCTTCCACGGATCATCCCGTGCTCGTCCGCTTCATCCACATCAAAGCAAGCTCCACCCCCTTCCGGATTCAAGACCCCCCTCCTCCGCATCTGCAGCTCCTCCGCCTTAGCCCGCGCCTCCTCCCCCAGCATCCAAGTTCGTGGTCCCAGCTCCAGCCATGATCCAAGCAGCGGATCCCAGCTTCCTTCCCAAGTCGAATCCGCATCCATCCCGTGCGAAAACAGGGAGAGCAACGGTCCCCACCATCCCGTGATCCACTCCTTCTGACTGCAAGCATCCCAGCCAAATTCTTCCATTTCAGCATCCCGGATGACCACCTCTTCTGCATCCCATCCCTCCGTGGCCCAAAGAAGAAAATTCGGCTCCTTCCGTCCGTGATCCAAGCAACCCGGACGATCGTCTCCTCCCAGCGATCCCGCGTCCGTTACCTCCTCCGTGCGTAATCCCGCAGCTAGCTCCACCGATCCAGCCTCCTCCGCGATCCACCCAGCCGTCCGCACCCGTGATCCAGCCAATCAAGACGTCCTCCCTTCCCGAATCCGCGCCTGTCCGCCCTCTCCTTCCTCGCATCTGCCATCATTCATGCCCGAGTCATCCGGATCCATCGCCGGCTGCAAGGGGTGGGGGCGATCTATAAAAGAGGAAGAGGAGGAGGGGAGCTGGAGGAGGGTGGTGGCCGGCGGGTCCAAAGGGAAGGAGCTCGGTGGGAGGCCAAGGGCTAGGAGGGTGGGTGCTCGGCTGGGTGTGACCCAAGAAACAGGGGAAGAGCCCTGTTTTTTTGAGAAGAAGAAGATGAAGAAAAAATAATATTTTATTTGTTTTAGCGGTTCCACGAGGAGAGAGAAGCTTCTTGTTTTGCTTTCTTTATGTTATTTGCAAAAGAGAAGAAACATTAGGCTTCCAATCTCCATTTTTATTTGTAATCAATTTTTTTTTTATGAAATCTAGCAATTTTCTTTCATATAATCCCTGTTCTAGGTTCAAGTTAATTTCTGTTTTCTTTTTATGAAATCTTTTAATTTTTGTTTTTATGAAATACATTAAATCTTACTTTATGCAATTTGTGTTCACTTCAATTTTCTTGTTTTCATCCATTTTAATTTATGCCAAAGCTTTTCTTCGATTAGTTAAACATATAAATGCTTTTCGAATTTACATACCTGTCTTTTAGTTAATTTCAATTATAAAACATTCTCTGGTAGACTAGAGAATCCATCAACATTCTCAAAATAATGTTTTTCTTTTATCATTCAAAAATCAATTTCAAATTCGAGTGAACGTTCTAATTTTTATGCAACTCTAATCGCTTCCCTGTGGATCGACCTCTTACAACCGCTATTCTTCGAGTAGAAAAGGTAAGACTAAAATTAAATTAAACTTTGTTTGTCGGTTGATGCAAAAATAAAATTGTTCTCCTAAGTGCAGGAGAATCGCACAAGTAGTAAAATCTCGGGAGTCCGAGGTCGAATCCTCGGGGAACGATCTATAGATTATTAGCGTAATTTTTAGATGTAATTTTTAGTTGAATAAATTTGTGGATTAAGATGATGTTTTGATTTTCAGAAATTAAAAGAAGAGAATAATAGATTAATAACAAAGTTCAATGAAATAGAAATGGTTAGGGATCCGGAATCCTCCTTGACAATATTGCGTTCAAGAAATAAACTCGATAATTCTCGATCAAGAATTATTAAAATAGTTCCAATCATGAAATATATCTTTTGAATATATGAACTCAATGTCTAAGCATTCATCGTGCCAGTTATGTCTACGACAAATCAAATATCAGAGCAATCCATGCATCAATAAATATAAAACATGATGAATCTATCTAATAAAAAAAAATATGAGAGAATCAGATCATATGAAAAGATGTAAATCCATTAAAACCAAAGTTCAGAGTTTACTTCAAGAAAGTAACAAGTCAAGGGTTCTCCCATCACCCTTCACTGAAGGAATCAGCCACTCATTTTACGCTTTAGTCCCCCTTCCATTTTTTTTTCTTTTCTTTGGCCCGAAACAGAGTATCTCTTCTCTGTTTTTTTTTTCTTTTCTAATAGCTCATCCTCTGTTTCTTCTTTGAATGGGGACTAAGCTCTGTTTCCGAATGAGGGATTGAGGCTCTGTTTTTCTTCAATCCGGGCTGATGATCCTCCCCCAGCCGAGAGATATATTAAGCTCCTTCCAGCCCTCCTTCCTCGCACGCGGTGGAGATCCGTCGGCTGAAATGAAGCTGTGGATGCGGGAGATTCGGACGATACGCTGGTGGGGAGAAAGATCCGGGAGCGTGTGATCTTGCTGTGACGCTGGGATCACGGTTGCTGGGAACTCGGGGGAGCTGGTTCACGGACGTGGCATGCTGGGAAGCGCGGACGAGATCTGAGGGGGTTGATCACGGACGGCTGGATCGCAGCTGATACGGGCTGAGACGCTTGCGAACGGAAGAGCTGGGATGCGGACGCTGAGATCACGGACGCGGGATGTCTGGGAGAGGCTGGATCGCGGTGGAATCGCCATGGACGGCCGGGAGCTGATCACACGCGCTGGAACTCCGAAGAAGCTGGATCGTTGCACGCGGAGAAGACGGGAAGGAAGGGGGGTGCACGCGGACGCTGGGATTTCGGGATAACTGGTGGCAGAGCCTTTGCTGGGAGTCGGATGGACGCGTGGATGAATGAATCGAAGGATGGGGCGCGGTCGACTGCTGAATCATATGCAGAGAAGATGGACTCGAAATGCTGGCCGCAGGATGAGATTTGGGTGCTGGGAGGTTGCACGGACGCGATGAGAGATCACATGCTGGGCTCGTAGAAGACTGAAGCTGCGATGAAGTGGACAACTGAACTTGACCTCCTTCTAGTGTGCAACTGGGGTTGACACAAGCGGTTGGCTGATCACCTGCAGTGATGCATATTTTTGGACCCAATGTGCATTTTAGCTTGATTTCCGATCACCTGCACCCTACAAAAATATAATATTAATACAGCACTTCTATCATTATTTGTTAGCAATAATACTAATTTAAGTGATGTGTAAATCGCAATTTTGTGCTCTCATCACACCCCCCAACTAGCTGATTGTTAGTCTCTAGCAATTAACGAGCAGATAATAAGATGAGAGTGCAAAAGGTATGGTTTAACCTATGACTTTTTATTGAAGCTAAAGATATAACACTAAGATATGTACTCACTTTCGTAGGAATCACGATTGCACTTAGCACGTGCAACAAGCCGTTAAACCCCTAGGTTACCCTAGTGGACGAGTGTTGTCTCGTGAGGGTTTTCAGGGATGCTACCCACAAACATCATGAATGATATGGCATGAGATTCTAATAGAAATATGAAATAAATCTTAAGCTAATACACATGTAATTAATTGATATATATTTTCAAGCATGGCAACTGTCAAAGCAAGGAAAAAAAATGATCATATAGTGTGCATGAAATCGCATGATTTTCTCAGAGTACTAATACCTCCACCACAACCGGACACTGCCTGAGTTTTAGGTGCACTACTCAAGCTCACAAATGTTTTCTACAATTTGTTAGAACCTGATCTATCAAATTTTCAGAATATCACATGTTGTCTAAATTTGTCAAGAATGGTTCGCATGTAAAGAAAGAGCTATCAATCCCAACTAAACAACCCGGGTACACAGAGGTCCAACACAATGGAGTCAAACCAGTCATTACCACATGTCACTAGGTTCAGCCTAACCAACTCATTCATGCTTATTTTTATTTCATTTCATATATATATATATTTTTTTTCAATACACATGACAACTACAGCTATCCAACCCCATTAGGCTCTAGTAAGGTCCATGTAGCGAGCTTTCAGTCAATGACCCCCAATCCAGTTGGCTCAAGACATTAGGTTAAACACCCCTCGGACTTAATTACTCGAACCAGACTACGCCACGAGGCCAGACTTGTCATCATAAGTATTTTTTTTTTGAATAATAATTATGCAAGAAAAGAAATGGTAGACTGAACCATATAAATATTTTTATTATATATGTGACTGCATCGTGACTATAGGTCAACCAAGGTCGGATCATAAGGCACCTAAGTAATCTAGTCGGGATATTCAACCTCTATCTTTATGTGAAAACCAAATCCTGAACCTTATGGTACAAACAAGGATACTCATACTTCTTTTATGGATAAGGCTAACAAAAATGCAGTTAACAAATATGAACTCCTGAGGCCTTCCTATTGTCATTAAGTACATGTGTGGGGATCTAATAATAGGTCTCTGATCAGTCATAGTATGCATGTGTTCCTTGCCTTAATAGTTGCACACACTTAATATGAAAATACATGTGCATTTGCTCAGAAAAGAAAGTAATAGAATAAATCAAATGCAAAAACAAGTTTTTTTTTTTTTTTTTGAACAAAATATTTTCCTCCCCCCAACTTAAACATTGCATTGTCCTCAATGTAAAAAAATGCAAGAAAACTATATATGAGAGACAATAGAGAAAATAATAGAGAGAAGAAGAATACCTTGAGCTGTTGATTTTCAGAAAAGAAGACCTACAAAATAAGAAGAAAACTAGAAATAAAAGAAAAAATTTAATTCTAACTAATATACACGTACCTTGGCCGTCATGCTCAGTCATAAGAAGGCTCCTCCAAGGGAAAGGAGTCCTCTTCATCTGCAAAATTCTCAAGAAAAGGTTTTAATCTTTGTCCATTTACCTTAAAAATTGTGCCATCCTGTGGATTTTCAATTTCAACTGCCCCGTGTGGAAAAACAGTTTTTACAATGAAAGAACCTGTCCATCTTAATCGTAACTTTCCAGGAAACATATGTAAGCGGGAGTCATAACAAAGAACTTTTTGTGCAGGTTCAAAAGATTTTCTTAGAATTAATTTATCATGCCTAATTTTCATTCGTTCTTTACAAAGTCTAGCATTGTCATACGCATCCCGTCGAATTTCATTCAACTCACTTAGTTGTATTTTTCTGGCTAAACCAGCATCTGACAGTTCAAAGTTTAATTTTCTAATGGCCCAATATGATTTATGCTCTATTTCAACAAGTAGATGACATACTTTTCCATAGACTAGCCGATACGGGGACATACCAAGAATAGTTTTATAAGCAGTACGGTAAGCCCACAATGCGTCAGAAAGTTTTAAAGACCAGTCTTTGCGTGATGGATTCATCGTTTTCTCTAAAATTCGTTTAATCTTCCGATTGGCTAACTCTACTTGGCCACTAGTCTGCGGGTGATATGGAGTTGCAATTCTATGGGTGATACCGTACTTTCGTAACAGAATCTCAAAAGGTTTATTACAGAAATGTTTTCCCCCATCACTAATTATAACCTTGGGCATCCCAAATCTAGAAAATATGTTTTCTTTAAGAAATTTTAAAACTGGTTTGTGGTCATTTGTTCGACAAGGCACAGCTTCTACCCATTTGGACACATACTCAACACCAACTAAAATGTACTCATATCCAAAAGACGGTGGGAATGGCCCCATGAAATCAATGCCCCACATGTCAAAAATTTCAATAGCAGTAATGGGCTGAAGAGGCATCATTTGCCTACGAGTTAGACTTCCAACACGTTGACATGGGTCACATGTCCTACAGAACTCGTGGGCATCTTTAAATAGTGTAGGCCAATAGAAACCACATTGTAACACCTTAGCTGCTGTTTTCTTAGATGCAAAGTGTCCTCCGCAAGCACTGGCATGACAAAAAGAGAGTACACTTTGTATCTCATGATCCGAAATGCATCTTCTAAAGATTTGATCATTGCAATACTTGAACAAATAGGGGGCATCATAATAATAACTTCTTACTTCATGTAAGAAATTATTCTTATCATTCGATCTCCAATGCTCCGGCATCCGGTTCGTGACAAGAAAGTTTACAATATCAGCAAACCATGGCATAGTAGAAAGTGCAAACAATTGCTCTTCAGGGAACGAGTCCTTGATGGGCAACTGTGGCACCGAATCATTAAAAACTAGCTGTGATAAATGGTCAGCAACTACATTTTCTACTCCCTTTTTATCTTTGATAGTGATGTCAAATTCTTGGAGTAGAAGTATCCATCGTATTAAGCGTGGTTTGGCATCTTTCTTATCCAATAAATATTTTAGCGCTGCATGATCTGTAAAGATAACAATAGGAGCACCAAGGATATAAGAGCGAAATTTGTCTAATGCAAATACTACTGCAAGCAATTCCTTCTCGGTGGTGGTGTAATTCATTTGAGCATCATTTAAGGTTTTGCTTGCATAGTAGATGACATATGGCTTATTATCCTTGCGTTGTCCTAGGACAGCTCCTATCGCATAGTCACTAGCATCGCACATGATCTCAAAAGGTAATGACCAATTAGGTGGTCGCACGATGGGTGCAGTGCTAAGCATAGACTTCAACTTTTCGAATGCCTCTTGGCAGGTTTCGGTCCAATTGAACGGTGTATCAAGGGATAGGAGGTTACATAATGGTCGAGCTATGACACTAAAGTTCTTGATGAACCTCCTATAAAATTCGGCATGACCCAAAAATGATCTAACATCTCTAACCATCTTGGGTGCAGGTAGCTTGGCGATTAGGTCAATCTTAGCTCTATCAACTTCCATGCCCTTCGATGAAACAATATGTCCTAGGACAATTTCCTTTGGCACCATGAAGTGGCATTTCTCCCAATTCAGTATCAGATTCTTTTCCATGCATTGAGCTAAGACTGCTTGTAAATGTGACAGGCAATCATCAAATGAATCGCCAAAAATAGAGAAATCATCCATAAACACTTCTAAAAATTTCTCGTTCGTTTCTTCAAAAATACTGAGCATACACCTTTGGAATGTTGCAGGTGCATTACACAACCCGAATGACATCCGACGGAAAGCGAATGTGCCAAAAGGACAAGTGAAGGTAGTCTTCTCTTGATCTTCAGGTGAAATTTCGATTTGGTAGTACCCGGAATAGCCATCGAGAAAACAATAGAATTTGTGTCCTGCAACTCTTTCCAAAACTTGGTCTAGGAAGGGTAGGGAAAAGTGATCTTTCCTAGTGACCAAATTCAATTTTCGGTAGTCAACACACATGCGCCAACTCGTCGGAACACGAGTTGAAACTAGTTCACCCTGATCATTTTTGACTACCGTCAGACCTGCTTTCTTGGGCACGACTTGAGTAGGACTCACCCACTTGCTATTGGAAATTGGGTAAATAATACCCACGTCAAGCAACTTGAGGACTTCTGCTTTAACCACATCTCTCATCGTAGGATTCAACCTGCGTTGCATTTGCCTTGTGGTTTTGGCATTATCCTCCAAATATATCCAGTGCGTGCAAATTAAAGGGCTAATCCCCTTCAAGTCGGCAATAGACCATCCTAAAGCTCCCTTATGATTCTTTAGAACACCAAGTAATTTTCTTTCTTGGGCATGATCTAGATCAGATGAGGTGATTATAGGAAATGTGTCATCGGATCCAAGAAAGGCATACTTGAGTTCCTTCGGTAAAGGTTTCAACTCGAGCTTAGGTGTTTGTTCATGGGATGGTACTATATTTGCTTTTCGAGGTGGCAACTGTTCAAATTCCTCTATTCGCGGTCTCCACCCATTGACCATCATAACATCCGAATTATCTAAACCAGGTGGGACCACATCATTAGCAGTACCTTCAGAACACCAATCTATCAAACTATTGTCGGCCGATTCAGTAAATGATTCTTTTAACAAATATTCTTCCGCAATGGTTTCAACCCATTCAACTTCTTTACTTTCTTCATGATCACTGGGTTGTTTACCTATACTAAAGACGTTCAGTTCCAAGGTCATATTGCCAAAAGAAAGCTTCATGACACCATTCCTACAATTGATCAATGCATTAGAAGTTGCAAGGAATGGACGTCCTAAGATGACCGGAATCTGAGATGGTGAATTGGAAGCCGGATGTGTGTCCAGTACGATAAAATCAACAGGAAAATAGAACTTGTCTACTTGGACCAACACATCTTCGATAATCCCTCTAGGAACCTTCACTGACCTGTCAGCTAATTGTAAGGTCACAGTTGTTGGCTTCAACTCACCCAAACCGAGTTGCTCATATACCGTATATGGCAACAAGTTCACACTCGCTCCTAAATCTAGCAATGCTCGCTCAATCCTAAAATTGCCAATGATGCACGAGATAGTTGGGTAACCTGGATCCTTATATTTAGGAAGAATGTTATGCTGTAAAATTGCACTCACATTTTCAGCCAGAAATGCCTTCTTCTTGACATTTAAACGACGCTTGACAGTGCACAAATCTTTTAAAAATTTTGCATAGGAAGGCACTTGTTTGATTGCATCAAAAGAGGTACATTGATTTTTACTTGCTTAAAAAGCTCAAGAATTTCAGAGTTTGGTTCAAGCTTTTGCAAGGGCTTTAATCTTTGTGGAAATGGTGCAGGAAAAGGACATTCAATTCAGTAGATGTTGGTGCTTCAGTTTCTTCATTATCCTTTTCTTTTGTCTTGGGAGGGTCAGAATCAGGTATGACTTGTGTTTGTTCTGGGACTGGTCGGTCAATAATCTTTCCACTTCGCAAAGTTATTATACTCTTTGCTTGCTCTTTATGCGAAGTTGAAGATGATGCATTACTACCGCCATAGACTTGAGGATTAGGTTGTGGTTGAGTTGGTAGCTTACCTTTCTCTTGAGCACTTAAAATAGTGGTCAGCGTTGTCAGTTGATTTCTTAATTCATCATTGATTTTGGCTTGACCTTGCATGAAAGATTGCAAAGTTTCTTCGAGACTGGATTTTTGAGGGGGTGGGTGTGCATAATGAGGTTGCGGAGGTGGAGGAGTTGGGTTATATACTTGTTGAGGTTGGTCATTCCTCCACCTGAAATTTGGATGGTTCTTCCATCCGGGGTTGTAAGTACCCGAAAAAGGTTTATTGAAAGATTTTTGATAGGTATTCATAACATTGGCCTGATCGTGCAAGACTTCCTTGAATGCGGGTATTGTGGGGCAATCAGTGATGAGATGGCCAGGCATCTCGCAATTCCTACAACACTCGCTGTTATGTTCTACGGTCTTGACGGGTTCAATCCTTCTAAGTTCAATTTCCTCTACCTTCCTAGTAAGGGCTGCCATTTTAGCCTGAATATCATCCTGAGTACTAAGGTTGTAAAGGCCCCCGTGTGGAATGCTAGTAGGCTTAGGCAAAGGTTTATTCACTCTATCCCCTGTATCCCATAATTGTGCAGTCTCTGCGAGAGAGTCTAGATAGTCCCATGCCTCATCGGGTTGCTTTTCCAAAAATAGACCATTGCACATAGTCTCTATAAATTGTTTTAACTGTGGAGACAACCCTTCGTAAAAGAAACTAATGGTTCTCCATGTTTCAAACCCATGATGAGGACAAGAGAGAAGCAAATCTTTAAATCTCTCCCAGCATTCATAAAATGTTTCATGGTCTTTTTGTTGGAAGTTACTAATGTGCCTTTTCAAAAAGTTAGTCCTTTGTGCGGGAAAGAATTTTTTCAAGAATTCTCTTTGCATATCCTGCCATGTTCCTAGCGATCTAGGTCTCAAGGAGTTCAACCATGTTTTGGCTTTATCCTTTAAGGAAAAAGGAAAAAGGTCAATTTAAGGACATCTTCCGATACATTTGGCACTCTAAATGTGATGCTAATTTCTTCAAAATCTTTAAGGTGAAGATAAGGGTTCTCAGATTCCATTCCATGATACTTGGGCAGCAATTGAATTACTCCTGGTTTGATTTCAAAGTGTCCTACATTTTCAGGAATAATCATGCATGACGGTTGACTAGTCCTAGTGGGATGTAAGTATTGTCGAAGTGTCATAACTGGGGGTCTACCTTCATCACCATGGTGACTTCCTACATCATCAGGAAAATTTGCCATCTCACAAGGTGTGAGATACTGCGAAGGAATTTCAAGGATGTGTCCTAAGGGATGATCTAAAGTTGTACGACTTAATCGACCGGTGTCGTCCCTATTCCAACATAGCATACAAAATTTAATAAATTTTTTTTTTAAATTTAATTTTTTTTTTTATTTTTTTATGTTTTTTTTAAAAAAATAAATATAAATGTAAGTACCAACTAAAGATATCCTAAAACTATACCCTAAAACAAAAATCTATTCACAATCAAACATGCAACTAAACATTACACCTCAATTTCTAATGTTTTTCCTAAATTTCTAGACAGCTCCTAACTAGTTTGAAGAGGGCACCTAAGCTTCCAATCCGGTCTAATGAACCGAGTTGACCAGGTAAGCTCCCAGGTAAGTGGAGGGGTCACGATGCGTTCACAAAGGTCCCACTTAAAACCCACTTGCCTCGAACAGATGAACTGTCTCCCTTATAGGGACAAAGCTTGCCTAGACATCAACTAAGCCACAGAGCGAAATTGGTACAACTTTCGGTGGTTTTCGTCCTATTGAGCTCGAATGTCCTTAGGGGCCAACGTCTAGTTGATTTTAATTAAGCTTAGGATATTTATGCAATGGGGTGATTTTTGGGCTGACGAGTGATGAAATCCCGACCTTATCTTTTTAAATGGGTTCAGCCCTTAGAATATTTTATGCTGATGCCATATACTATATGCAACAATCAAGAGATTTTTTTTTTAATATTTTATGACATGACATTAAATTTCATTGAATAGGTGATCAAGCAAATTATTTATTTTTTTTTCTTAAATTTTCAATTAGCAACAAGGGTTAATGAGATATGATAACAATAAAATTCTGATCTAAAATAATTAAATACAGAAAATTCAAAACAGACAGCAGCAAGTTTTCGTATTAATCTGATAGTCTTAAAAGTTTAAGAATGTCAATCAGACCGTTCAGATGAAAGAAACACAGGTCCTGCAGCTGACGACCAAATTTGAGTTCAATCAGACGGTGAATTACTTTGATATCAGAGTTTGATGCAGACTGTACAGGGAATAAAAAAACAGCAATAAAGATTTTTTTTTTTCGAAAGAAAAAGATTAACTACTAAAGTACTAATTAAATCTAAAATTATGCTAATAAATCAGCCGTTCCCCGGCAACGGCGCCAAAAACTTGATGAAAAAATAAAATTGTTCTCCTAAGTGCAGGAGAATCGCACAAGTAGTAAAATCTCGAGAGTCCGAGGTCGAATCCTCAGGGAACGATCTATAGATTATTAGCGTAATTTTTAGATGTAATTTTCAGTTGAATAAATTTATGGATTAAGATGATGTTTTGATTTTCAGAAATTCAAAGCAGAGAATAATAGATTAATAAACAAAGTTCAATGAAATAGAAATGGTTAGGGATCCGGAATCCCCCTTGACAATATTGCGTTCAAGAAATAAACTCGGTAATTCTCGATCAAGGATTATTAAAATAGTTCCAATCATGAAATATATCTTTTGAATATATGAACTCAATGTCTAAGTATTCATCGTGCCAGTTATGTCTACGACAAATCAAATATCAGAGCAATCCATGCATCAATAAATATAAAACATGATGAATCTATCTAATAAAAAAAATATGAGAGAATCAGATCATATGAAAAGATGTAAATCCATTAAAACCAAAGTTCAGAGTTTACTTCAAGAAAGTAACAAGTCAAGGGTTCTCCCATCACCCTTCACCGAAGGAATCAGCCACTCATTTTACGCTTTAGTCCCCCTTCCATTTTTTTTTCTTTTCTTTGGCCCGAAACAGAGTATCTCTTCTCTGTTTTTTTTTCCTTTTCTAATAGCTCATCCTCTGTTTCTTCTTTGAATGGGGACTAAGCTCTGTTTCCGAATGAGGGATTGAGGCTCTGTTCTTCTTCAATCTGGGCTGATGATCCTCCCCCAGCCGAGAGATATATTAAGCTCCTTCCAGCCCTCCTTCCTCGCACGCGGTGGAGATCCGTTGGCTGAAATGAAGCTGTGGATGCGGGAGATTCGGACGATACGCTGGTGGGGAGAAAGATCCGGGAGCGTGTGATCTTGCTGTGACGCTGGGATCACGGTTGCTGGGAACTCGGGGGAGCTGGTTCACGGACGTGGCATGCTGGGAAGCGCGGACGAGATCTGAGGGGGTTGATCACGGACGGCTGGATCGCAGCTGATACGGGCTGAGACGCTTGCGAACGGAAGAGCTGGGATGCGGACGCTGAGATCACGGACGCGGGATGTCTGGGAGAGGCTGGATTGCGGTGGAATCGCCATGGACGGCCGGGAGCTGATCACACGCGCTGGAACTCCGAAGAAGCTGGATCGTTGCACGCGGAGAAGACGGGAAGGAAGGGGGGTGCACGCGGACGCTGGAATTTCGGGATAACTGGTGGCAGAGCCTTTGCTGGGAGTCGGATGGTCGCGTGGATGAATGAATCGAAGGATGGGGCGCGGTCGACTGCTGAATCATATGCAGAGAAGATGGACTCGAAATGCTGGCCGCAGGATGAGATTTGGGTGCTGGGAGGTTGCACGGACGCGATGAGAGATCACATGCTGGGCTCGTAGAAGACTGAAGCTGCGATGAAGTGGACAGCTGAACTTGACCTCCTTCTAGTGTGCAACTGGGGTTGACACAAGCGGTTGGCTGATCACCTGCAGTGATGCATATTTTTGGACCCAATGTGCATTTTAGCTTGATTTCCGATCACCTGCACCCTACAAAAATATAATATTAATACAGCACTTCTATCATTATTTGTTAGCAATAATACTAATTTAAGTGATGTGTAGATCGCAATTTTGTGCTCTCATCATCGGTTCTAACAACGATCTGTTTAGTATATTTTTAGGTAAACAAGAATCGAAAAATCTAGGGCTTGTCAACTAAGAAAACTGACAAGAAGTTCCTTTAAGTCTAAAAATGATGTGTCAACATCTAGGCCCTTAGAATTGCTTCATATGGATCTTTTTGGACCAACTAAGACCACTAGCTTAGGAGGAAAGAAGTATGATTTTGTAATAGTGGATGACTTCACTAGGTACACATGGGTAATGTTTCTAGCACATAAAGATGAAACTTTTCCAATCTTTCTAAAGTTCTATAAGAAAGTCTTAAATAAAAAAGGAACAACCATTATCTCAATAAGAAGTGATCATGGGACTGAATTCGAAAATCGCCTTTTTGAGAAATTTTGTGATGAAAATGGAATTAATCACACCTTCTCAACACCTAGGACACCTCAACAAAATAGGATAGTAGAAAGAAAAAATAGAACTCTAGTAGATATGGCCCGTACCATGCTATGTGAGGAAAATCTTCCAAGATACTTATGGGCGGAAGCAGTAAATACAGCATACTATATTTTAAACAGAGTTTCCATCAGACCAATTCGTAAGAAAACTCCCTATGAGTTTTGAAAAGGCAAAAGACCAAATATTAATCACTTTCAAGAGTTTGGTTGTATATCCTACATACACAATAATGATAAAAATAATCTAGAAAAGTTTGATTCAAAATCAGATGATGGAATATTTTTAGGATACTCATTAACTAGTAAAGCCTATAGGGTATTTAATAAAAGAACACTTGTTGTTGAGGAGTCAGTACATGTAGTCTTTGATGAGAATTCTAGTCAATCACGTAGGATGGATGAACCTGAAGATGAGACAGAAATTCTTGAAATGAGATTGAAAGAATAACTTTTAAAGACTCATCCAATTCCAAAAATAAAGAAGATGTTGAACAAGTTGAGAATGAAATAGTTGAGGAACTAGATCATAATCTACCTAAGGAGTGGAGATATGCAGCTAGCCATCCTAAAGAACTAATTATAGGTGATCCAGCACATCAAATTAAGACAAGGGCATCTCTTAGAAATGCAAATAACTACTTAGCCTTTGTCTCTCAAATTGAACCAAAAACTCTAGAATAAGTAGAAGAAGATGCAAATTGGGTAAATGCAATGCAAGAAGAACTAAACCAATTTATAAGAAACAATGTTTGGGAACTAATTGAAAGACCTAAAAATTATCCCATAATAGGTTGTTGACCTCCTAATGGATTTTGATGAATACAAAACACTAGAGTATAATTCCATTTATCTTAACAATTTAATTGAGGAATTCATGTGATTAATTGGGAATATTGTTAAGAAATGTCTAGGCAAGTTCCCATAATTTTTATGAATTTATTGAAGAATATTTTGAGTTAAAGAAAACAGATCAGGGACAGCCGAGACGTCTCCGGATAGTTTCAGAGACGTCTCTGGCACAAACAGGAAGAACTGGGACACTTGGAGACGTCCCCGGCACCTGCCGAGTCGTCCCCGCGCTAGCGGAGTCGACTCTCTCAGTAGCGGAGTCGACTCTCTCAGTGGCGGCAGAAAGGCAATTTTCAAGAGATATGCGCGAGACGTCCCCACTGTACGCGGAGTCGTCCCCGCAAGTAAAAAGGAGACTTCCCGAGTCGTCCCCAAGATAGCGGAGACGGCTCTCTCAGGGTTTTCCAGAGAATGGTTTTTTCGGTGATAAGGAAGCGGAGTCGACCCTGAGACAGCGGAGTCGTCCCCATGCATAAAGTGCAAACAAGCCGAGACGTCCCCTGAAGGAGCGGAGTCGACTCTCTCAGGGAATTCCAGAGGACATGTTTTTCAGAGATAAAGAAGCGGAGTCGTCCCCAAAGCAGCGGAGTCGTCCCCATTCAAAAAGTACAAACAAGCCGAGACGTCCCCTTAAAGTGCCGAGTCGACCCCAGACAACGTAAAAAGTAAAATCTTGTAGCCGAGACGTCTCTCGTTGAAGCGGAGACGTCCCCGGAGCGCCTGGGACGCGACTGACAGCTTTTCAGGTTTGGATTGAATTTCAAATCCTTTTTACTTTGTCTTTAACGGCTATATTTGCTTTTTTGGGCTATAAAAGGGACCTCTTAAGTGCTTCTCAACAACTCTTCACCAACCCAAAGCTAGATCATTCAAGAGAAAAGTAAGAAAGAAAAGTTCAAGGGAGTGAGTGCATTCAAGTGAAGAAATCAAGTGTTTTCAAGCTTCCCAAGTGATTTCAAGCTCAACCTCTCTCGTACGCTCGGGATTCAAAGCTCACACTCAACCCTACGCGGTCCACATCGGAAGAATCAACATTTCTCACGCTTCCAACGGCAAAAGGATTCTTCCGGGTTCTATTGTTCATAATTGTCATATTTGCTTTTTAGAGCTTTACTTTTCCTTTGTAAACTCTTTCATTGTGGTGCTTGTTCCAGTCAAGAGACTTGGAACAAGGGAAAGACGTCCCAAGCCTAAGTGAAATTGGGGGTTTTAGGGTTTGTTGTGAGCCCGGTGTAAAACAACGAGTTGGGTAGTGAACTCGCAAAACTACCGTACTGTAATCTTGGATTATAATGGAAATTCCCAAAGGTGATTTGGGGAGTGGATGTAGGAGCAGTGGAAGCTCCGAACTACTATAAAACCTTGTGTTTGCGATTGACCTTTCTTATTCCTCCTTCTTTACTTTAGTGCACATATTCGTGTGTTTTATTTTTAATTAGTCAAAAGCTTTTAAAACACCCAATTCACCCCCCTCTTGGGTGACCATCTCTGGGCAACAAGTGGTATCAGAGCGGGTGCTCGTGTATTTCTTGAAAGACCTAACCGTCTTAGCCAAAGATCTAGATGGCAACACCCTTTAACAATGTTCCTGCCGAGGGGCAAGCAACCAATAGACCTCCACTCTTCAATGGGACAAATTATACCTATTGGAAGACTAGAATGAGAATCTTCATTCAAGCACAAGACTATGCCTTGTGGAGGGTTACAGTCAAGGGACCACAAGAACCATCACACATGGTTAATGGCATTCGAGTTCCCAAACCTGAGGAGGATTGGGATGAGAATGATGATAGGATGGCTCAACTTAATTCTAGAGCCATGAACTCATTATTTTGTTCTCTAGATGTAAATGAGTTCAATAGAGTCTCCACATGTACTTCCGCGAAGGAAATATGGGATAGGCTTGAAGTTACCCACGAGGGTACAAATCAAGTCAAAGAGTCTAAAGTGAACATTCTAGTTCACAAGTATGAGTTGTTTAAGATGGAACCCAATGAAACCATCACATGCATGTTTACTCGCTTTACCGATATAATTAATGGTCTAAAGAGTTTGGGTAAATCTTATACTAACCCAGAACTTGTGAGTAAAATTCTCAGGTCTTTGCCGAAAGCATGGGAAGCAAAGGTCACGGCGATCGTAGAAGCCAAAGACCTCAACACTTTGGGATTAGAACAACTACTGGGCTCATTGATGACGCATGAGCTCACAATGAAGCAACATGAAGAAGAGTTGCCGAAGAAAAGGACAATCGCACTCAAGGCTACCTCAAGTGTGTGTGAAGAAGAGAGTAGTGAGAGTGAAGAAGAAAGCCAAGATGAGGACTTGGGTTTGATAGTAAGGAAGTTTAAGAAATTCATGAGAAGAAAGAAACCTTTCCCAAGAAAGAAATTTGGAGGGAGAAATGATTGGGAAAAAGAAAAGAAAAAAGAAAGAGATCCAATCATATGCTATGATTGCAAGAGACTGGGACACGTTCGTTCCAAATGCCCTCAACAAAAGAAGTATTTTGGAAAGGAGAAGAAGAAGGCATTGAAGGCAACATGGGATGATAGTGACACATCATCCTCCGAGGAAGAGAAGGAAGAGACCGCCAATTTGTGCTTCATGGCGTTCGAAGACGACGAGGTATGTCAAAACCCAACTATAAATTTTACTTTAGAAGAATTATATGAAGCTTTTCAAGAACTTATGGGTGATTGTAGTATGTTAGGAGCAAAGAATAAAGAGTTAAAAGCCTCCAATCAAAAACTAAAGGAAGATTTTGAAAACCTATTAATTGAAAAGGAGAGCGTTAAAAATATTAACACTACTAACCTAGAAATCAAAAATTCAAAACTTAGCATTGAAAATGAAAAGGCAAAAACACTAATTAAGGAATTAAATCTAAAAGTAAAATTCCTACTCGATAATAATACCTCACTTGCACAAAATGTTGAATCCCTTAAAAAAGATAAGGAAGAACTAGTTAAAGAAAATTTGAATCTTAAGAATGAGGTACATAAGTACAAACCAATTGTTGAAAAATTCACACAAAGCTCTGAAAAATTAAATCTTATTCTTTCAAATCAAAGAGCTGTTTTCAATAAAGCCGGATTAGGATATAAAACTAACACACAACAAAAATACCTAAAGAATTTCTTTGTAAAAGCAAAAAATGTAAAAACTGAAAAATCTACATGCTTTCATTGTGGGAAGAATGGACATAAAGCCTACTCTTGTATTCAAAGAAAGATCCAAACTAACAAGAGTACATTTGTGAAAGCTAAAAACATAACTAAAGTATGGGTGCCTAAGGGAACCAACCACACTAACCACGAAGGACCCAAGAAAACTTGGGTACCTAAGAGCTTCACATGATCATTTTGCAGGTATGCCTTGCAGCCGGAAACAAAAAGAGAATGTGGTATCTTGATAGTGGTTGCTCAAGGCATATGACCGGTGACAAGAGTCTCTTCGTCACCTTGGAATCAAAAGAAGGAGGAGTAGTCACATTCGGAGACAATGCTAAAGGTCAAATCATTGGTGTTGGTAAAATCTCCATATCACCCTCCTCATTTATTGATAATGTATTGTTAGTCAATGGACTAAAACATAATTTATTAAGTATAAGTCAATTTTGTGACAAGGGATTTAAAGTATCATTTGAATCATCACTATGCATAATTAGTAGTCCAATTGATAATGAGATCATACTCACAGGACATAGGCATGGAAATGTTTACATGGTAGATCTTGATGATCTCACCATGAAGGATGGCCAATGTCTTGTAGCCATGAATCCCAAAGTCAATGAGACTAGTTGGTTATGGCATCGTAGGTTAGGGCATGCTAGCATGGATTTAATCTCAAAATTAATTACAAAGGATCTAGTCAAAGGACTACCAAAAATAGACTTTGAAAAGAATAAAATTTGTGCTGCATGTCAATTAGGGAAACAAACAAGAAGTTCTTTCAAGTCTAAGAACATAGTCTCAACATCAAAACCCTTAGAACTAATTCACATGGATTTGTTTGGACCCACTAGAACTGCTAGTCTAGGGGGTAAGAAATTTGGTCTTGTAATTGTTGATGATTTTTCACGTTTTACATGGGTTTCATTTCTTGCACACAAAGATGAGTACTTTCCCGCTTTTATCAAGTTTCATAATAGGGTTTCAAATGAACTCAGTCTTAAACTAAAAGCAATTAGGAGTGATCATGGTACCGAGTTTGAAAATCAGTATTTTGAAAAATTTTGTGAAGAAAATGGTATCAATCACAACTTCTCGGCACCTAGGACACCCCAACAAAATGGGGTGGTAGAAAGGAAGAATCGCACACTAGTAGATATGGCTCGTACCATGTTGTGCGAATCGGATCTACCAAAGTATTTTTGGGCTGAAGCAATAAATACTTCATGTTATATCTTAAATCGTGCTTTAGTTAGATCCATCTTAAAGAAAACACCTTATGAGTTGATAAAAAGTAAGAAACCTAATATAAGTTATTTTCATGTTTTCGGTTGTCGATGCTTTATTTTGAACAATGGAAAGGACAATCTAAGTAAATTTAGTGCTAAATCAGATGAGGAGATCTTCTTAGGTTATTCCTCATCTAGTAGAGCATACAGGGTCTTCAACAAGAGAACTCTCGTTGTTGAAGAATCCATTCATGTTGTTTTTGATGAAACTAATGGAGATTCTTCTAGAAAAGAAGAAGATGGTGATGTAGGTATACTTGAAGACCAAATGAAGGAACTCTCCACTCAAGACAAACAACATGAGGATGAGATCAAAGAAGATACAAATCAGCGAGATGAAGAAGATCAACCTCCATCAAGAAATCAAGATCTTCCCAAAGAATGGAGGTATGCACATGGTCATCCAAAGGATCTAATCCTTGGTGATCCTTCACAAGGTATAAGAACTAGATCCTCTTTAAGAAACACTAGTAATTATCTTGCTTTCGTTTCACAAATAGAGCCTAAATCACTAGAAGAAGCTGAAAAAGATGATAATTGGATGAATGCTATGCAAGAGAAATTAAACCAATTCGAAAGAAATGAAGTTTGGACTCTAATGAAAAGACCCCCTAATGTTTCAATCATAGGCACCAAGTGGGTGTATAGAAATAAACTAGATGAAGATGGAATAGTAATAAGAAACAAAGCTAGGCTAGTGGCCAAAGGATATAATCAGGAGGAAGGAATAGATTTTGATGAAACTTTTGCTTCTGTTGTTAGGTTAGAGGCTATTAGACTACTTTTAGCATATGCATGCTTCATGGATTTTAAACTCTATCAAATGGATGTAAAAAGTGCATTTTTAAATGGTTATATAATGGAGGAAGTTTATGTAGGACAACCTCCAGGTTTTGAAAATCACTTACATCCAGATTATGTGTATAAATTGCATAAAGCATTGTATGGCCTTAAGCAAGCCCCTAGGGCATGGTATGAAAGATTAAGTAATTTCCTAATTGAAAACAAATTTAAGAGAGGAAATGTAGACAAAACCCTCTTTATTAAAAGAAAAGGAAATGACTTATTGCTTGTACAAATTTATGTGGATGATATAATTTTTGGTGCTACTAATGACAGTCTTTGTCAAGAGTTTGCCAAGCTTATGCAGGGAGAATTTGAAATGAGCATGATGGGTGAGCTCAACTTCTTCCTTGGGCTACAAATAAAACAATCAGAGGAGGGCATCTTCATCAGTCAGTCCAAATACATCAAGAAAATATTGGAAAAATTCAAGATGAAGGATGCAAAGGAAATCAGCACACCCATGGGCTCAAGTTGCAAGCTTGACAAAGATGAAAAAGGTAAAAGTATAGACTGCAAATTGTACAGAGGTATGATAGGCTCTCTACTTTACCTTACTGCTAGTAGACCAGATATATTATTCAGTGTTTGTATGTGTGCTAGATACCAAGCATGTCCTAAGGAATCACACTTGCAAGCTGTTAAGAGAATTTTTAGATATCTAGTAGGGACATCTAATGTAGGCTTATGGTATTCTAAACAATCTGACATAAATTTAATTGCTTATTCCGATGCTGATTTTGCTGGGTGCAAACTCGACAGAAAAAGCACAAGTGGCACATGTCAATTCTTGGGTGCCAATTTGGTTTCTTGGTTTAGCAAGAAACAAAATTCAGTTGCCTTGTCCACAGCTGAGGCTGAGTACATTGCAGCTGGAAGCTGTTGTGCCCAAGTTCTTTGGATTAAGCAACAACTTGAAGATTTCGGTATCAAAATGGATAATATACCAATTAAATGTGATAATACAAGTGCAATTAATTTAACAAAAAATCCTGTCCAACACTCTAAGTCAAAGCATATAGAGATTAGGCATCACTTTATTAGGGATCATGTGCTGAAAAATGATGTGATGATTGAATATGTATGTACTGAAAATCAATTGGCTGATATCTTTACAAAGCCCCTTTGTAAAGAAAGATTCAACTTCTTAAGGAATGCTTTGAGCTTGTATGATCCTAGCAAATGAATTGAACTTGTATTGCATTGTTTTGCTGCGCAAACTAGTAATCAACCTCAAGGTAAACATAAGTGAAAACATGAATTCATGTAAGCTAAATGACGAACTGTTTGACTTTCCGGAGGATGGTTACCCTCCCTTGGACTCTTCATGGAGATATTTTCAGAGCCTATTTCATAGGTATTCGAAATTTGGTCAAACATTCCTCATTTCAATATTAATAATTCAAAAATTATTATCAAATTATTATAGGATGTATCATTAAGGGGGAGGATCACAAACAAATTCACTCTAAGTTTATCAAAAGAGATCATGTTGATTAGGGTGATTAAACAAAAATTGGGAGAAGATAGAATTTAGTCTGAAATTTTTCAGTGCCGGAGACGTCTCTGGCAAATCGCAGAGACGTCCCCCCAGGGGAGACGTCTCGCCTTAGTCGCGGAGACGTCTCGGGGACCGAATGAGGGCTTTTAAAATAGGTCGAAATAGCTCGAGCCGACCCGAGCTTTCTCCTTCATCCCCGACCAAAACGAAAAACCCTAGCCTCCATTTGCTCTCCACCTCAAACCCTAGCCTCCGTTTGCTCTCCATCACAAACCCTAGCATCCATGGCACCAAAGAAGGCTAGGACGACCCGTGGAAGGCGACCTAGGGCAGCGGCCGACGGTGAGGAACGGCGGGAAGAACCTTCCGCGCCGTCTCCTCCGGTTGCTCCGCCAACCACGACTATTTTCTGTGCAAATCGCACAGTCACGACCGGAAGGTACATAGATTTCTCATTTTTAGATCATGAGGGGTTCTCTATTGGAGAGAGACTCCGAGCCTAAGGGTGGGAGCACTTTTGTACCCTCAATACCTCGACCTACCCCGGCCTAGTTAGAGAACTTTTTAGCAATATGGCCTTAGGGGACATAGGGTACACTGCATATGTCCGAGGGACATTAGTAGAAGTCAATGAAGATGTCCTATCCACTGTCTTACAAATCCCTAAGGACGGTGAGGCTCCAACCTCACATCCCCAAAGGGAATCAGCCCTAAATCTACTTTTAGGAAGAGAGGACTGCGGCCCTCTTGATGTTGTCAATTCCCAGGACCTAAATGCAGAGATGAGACTTCTTTTAAGTATTGTCAACCGGGTCCTATTTCCCAAAACCGGTCGCTTCGATTTTGTTTCAGAGCGAGATTTAGTTATAATGCACCATATCCTACTAGGGATACCCCTAAACCTCCCTAGACTTATGCTAAACTACATTGCCCTATGTCATAGGTATTCTAGGTTTAGTTTACCCTACGGCATGATCTTTACCTTAGTTTTCAAACACTTCAAAGTTCCCATTCCAACAAATGAACCTGCAAAGCCCTTGAGAAACACCGACTATTATAATGAGGGCACAATGAGAAGAATGGAATTTCATAAGATAGATGGGTCGTGGGTGAAGGTACCAAAGAGAAAAGCCCAAATCCTAGAGCCCGAGAACCCACATCATGAGTCTGACCATCACTCTCCTCCACCTAGCCACTTGGATATCCCTGATATACCCTCCAGCTCAGCTGGACCTTCCACATCCATGCCACCACCTCCTCCAGTTAGTGGGCCCTCCTTCCTGTCAGAGGATCAGATGCGCACCTTAGCATCTGCCATTTGCCAGCAGATGAGGGAGGAGATGAGATCCATGATCTCTACAGAGTTGGCCCCCATCAGAGCTTCACATGAAGGGCTTCTACAAGAGATGAAGGATATTAGAAGTCAAATTGAAGCTACAACACAAGAAATAATGGGTGTGGGTGCCACCCAAACCATCAGATCAATAGAGCTCAAGGACAGCTTGAGGAGCATTTCCAAGAGTCTCAAAGAGCTGACAAAACCAGATGGCAACGTGGGCACCTTGGTTGCCCAACTCAGAGGAAGAATTGAAATGGCAACCATAGAGTTTGAAGCACTTGTGGCAGGTTTCCACAAGTCACAGGGAGATCAATTTAAGACCCTCATGGATTCCATCAATGCATTCATAGATGCAGCTTGTAAGGTTTATGAACAAAATACAGCTGGTAGGGCCCATGAGCAACGTCGCCGATGAGGGACATTTTGCAGGCTCTTCTTTTTGTAAATCCTAGGCCGTTTTGAAACACTTTTTGTATTAGAAATCAATACTTGTAATGATTTCTTCTTTTGACTATGTACTGGCTTCGAAGATTTACAATGACATATGAATGACATACAATTTCTTTTGCAACCCTGTGTACATTTCCAACTCTATATATGTAAATATGAATGTGCCTCTTGATGTGTCATAAGAATCTCATAACATAAATTATGTATTCAAATTTGCACAACTTATCAAAGCATATGAAATAGGGAGAGCACAACCTGAATATCAAAGGGGGAGTAAAATGAATGCTGAACTCTTTAATAAAGATAACTTGAATATCCTTGAGTGGTTAATTATAATATACTATGAATTGAGTTTTAAGCACCTAATGATAATTTGTCCCCTTCATTGTTGATGACAAAAAGGGGGAGTAGATATCGAATATGGAGATATTGAAAGGGGGAGTAGATATAATTGAAAGGGGGAGTAGATATATAGAAAGAACCAATATGGATATTGAATATGGAATGCAAAATTTATAATCATACTCCAAAGTTGATTTAGAAAAGATAAAATTGAAGAATATTGACTTGCTTCAAATTCAGCATCAATATTTCATTTTAACTTGATTCAAATTCAGTTGATATGCTAAAATTGCTTAAGAGCTATAAAGTTCAATCCCATGCAATTATGCACACTGTATCTAGCTCTAATCAAAACATTATACTTGTACATCTGATCAAATACTGTGTATATGTTTAAACTTCAAATTTTTGCATATACTCAGTGTTTTGTCATCATCAAAAAGGGGGAGATTGTTGATCCCCTAATGGATTTTGATGAATACAAAACACTAGAGTATAATTCCATTTATCTTAACAATTTAATTGAGAAATTCATGTGATTAATTGGGAATATTGTTAAGAAATGTCTAGGCAAGTTCCCATAATTTTTATGAATTTATTGAAGAATATTTTGAGTTAAAGAAAACAGATCAGGGACAGCCGAGACGTCTCCGGATAGTTTCAGAGACGTCTCTGGCACAAACAGGAAGAACTGGGACACTTGGAGACGTCCCCGGCACCTGCCGAGTCGTCCCCGCGCTAGCGGAGTCGACTCTCTCAGTAGCGGAGTCGACTCTCTCAGTGGCGGCAGAAAGGCAATTTTCAAGAGATATGCGCGAGACGTCCCCACTGTACGCGGAGTCGTCCCTGCAAGTAAAAAGGAGACTTCCCGAGTCGTTCCCAAGATAGCGGAGACGGCTCTCTCAGGGTTTTCTAGAGAATGGTTTTTTCGGTGATAAGGAAGCGGAGTCGACCCTGAGACAGCGGAGTCGTCCCCATGCATAAAGTGCAAACAAGCCGAGACGTCCCCTGAAGGAGCGGAGTCGACTCTCTCAGGGAATTCCAGAGGACATGTTTTTCAGAGATAAAGAAGCGGAGTCGTCCCCAAAGCAGCGGAGTCGTCCCCATTCAAAAAGTACAAACAAGCCGAGACGTCCCCTTAAAGTGCCGAGTCGACCCCAGACAACGTAAAAAGTAAAATCTTGTAGCCGAGACGTCTCTCGTTGAAGCGGAGACGTCCCCGGAGCACCTGGGACGCGACTGACAGCTTTTCAGGTTTGGTTTGAATTTCAAATCCTTTTTACTTTGTCTCTAACGGCTATATTTGCTTTTTTGGGCTATAAAAGGGACCTCTTAAGTGCTTCTCAACAACTCTTCACCAACCCAAAGCTAGATCATTCAAGAGAAAAGTAAGAAAGAAAAGTTCAAGGGAGTGAGTGCATTCAAGTGAAGAAATCAAGTGTTTTCAAGCTTCCCAAGTGATTTCAAGCTCAACCTCTCTCGTACGCTCGGAATTCAAAGCTCACACTCAACCCTACGCGGTCCACATCGGAAGAATCAACATTTCTCACGCTTCCAGCGACAAAAGGATTCTTCCGGGTTCTATTGTTCATAATTGTCATATTTGCTTTTTAGAGCTTTACTTTTTCTTTGTAAACTCTTTCATTGTGGTGCTTGTTCCAGTCAAGGGACTTGGAACAAGGGAAAGGCGTCCCAAGCCTAAGTGAAATTGGGGGTTTTAGGGTTTGTTGTGAGCCCGGTGTAAAACAACGAGTTGGGTAGTGAACTCGCAAAACTACCGTACTGTAATCTTGGATTATAGTGGAAATTCCCAAAGGTGATTTGGGGAGTGGATGTAGGAGCAGTGGAAGCTCCGAACCACTATAAAACCTTGTGTTTGCGATTGACCTTTCTTATTCCTCCTTCTTTACTTTAGTGCATATATTCGTGTGTTTTATTTTTAATTAGTCAAAAGCTTTTAAAACACCCAATTCACCCCCCTCTTGGGTGACCATCTCTGGGCAACATAGGTATAAAATGGATCTTCAGAAACAAGTTAGATGAAAATGGAGTTGTCATAAGAAACAAGGCTAGGCTCATAGCAAAGGGGTATAATCAAGAAGAAGGAATAGATTTGATGAAACCTTTGCTCCAGTAGCTAGATTAGAGGCCATCAGGTTATTGCTTGCCTTTGCCACTTCTATGGACTTCAAATTATATCAAATGGATGTCAAAAGTGCCTTTCTAAATGGATATATAGTTGAAGAAATATATGTAGAATAACCTCCAGAATTTGAAGATCACATGTACTCTAATCATGTGTTTAAACTTAATAAGGCACTCTATGGTCTAAAACAGGCACCAAGAGCCTGGTATGATAGATTAAGTAAATTTTTATTGGAAAACAAATTCACTAGAGGACATGTTGATACGACCTTATTTCTGAAAAGAAAAGATAAGGATATGTTGATAGTTCAAATTTATGTAGATGACATTATATTTGGAGCTACCAACAACAATTTATGTTAAGAATTTGTTGATTTAATGCAAAGTGAATTTGAAATAAGTATGATGGGTGAAATGAATTTCTTCCTTGGATTACAAATCAAACAACTAAAGGATAGAATCTTTATTAATCAAGCCAAATATATCAAAGGAATGCTTAAAAAATTTGGTTTGGAGATCAATAAGTCCATAGGTACACCCATGAGCTCATCATGTAGATTAGACAAGGATGAGGCAGGTAAAAGTGTAGATCAAAAGCTCTATAGGGGTATGATTGGATTCCTTTTGTATCTTACCACAAGTAGGCCAGATATTATGTTCAGTGTATGCATGTGTGCCGGATTTCAATCAAATCCAAAAGAGTCACACCTACTTGCAGTTAAAATTTTTTTTAAATATCTAGTTGGAATTCAGCATATAGGGTTATGGTATTCAAAAGACTCTAGTTTGAAATTAATAGGATACACAGATGCTGACTTTGTAGGATGTAAATTAGATAGAAAAAGCACTAGTGGCACATGTCAACTTTAGGTGAAAACTTCATGGTTTAGTAAGAAGCAAAATTCGGTTGCATTATCAACGACGGAAGCTGAATATGTTGCAGCCGAAAGTTGTTGTGCTCAAATCTTATGGATTAAACAACAATTAGAAGATTATGGGATCAAGCAAACAAAAATACCCATTAACTGTGATAATACCAGTGCTATAAATTTATCCAAGAATCCAGTTCAACATTCAAGAACTAAACACATTGAAATACGACATCACTTTATAAGGGATCATGTCTCAAATGGTGACATATTACTTGATTTTGTGTGCACCGATGATCAATTAGCCGACATCTTTACGAAACCCTTGAATGAAGATAGGTTTTGTGCTCTTAGAAGAAAATTGGGAGTAATTGACCCCTTTCAATGATCATGCTTCCACTTCCCTCAATTCATTCCTTCATGACCTAATTCCCATCAAATTGCACCTTCATGATCATTTTCTAAAGATAAAAGTCAATCAAACCAATTCTAGAACTTTTTGGACTATCCATTATAAATGGTTTGAAGAAAAGCTGACCTCGAGCCGACTCGAGAAGAGTCCGAGTCGACTCGCGTGCGAGTCGTCTCTGGCTATTGTGTGAGACGTCTCAAGATCGGACTCACAATGACCTATCTTTGCCGAGTCATCGCGAACTCTTGCGTGAGATGTCTCGAAGGAAAGCTGACACTGTCGAGTCGTCTCGACCCTTACGTGAGACATCTCAAGTTCGAATCGACGTCTTTTTATGTACCCGAGCCGTCTCTTCATTCATTTTTCTTGAGCTTTTTACTTGAGGTCTTCTCCATCCCCGAACTTAGGATCATCCAATTTTCCCAAAACCCTAGGTTCACCTCCAAGTCTAACCTAGGTTAGGTCTCCATGGCTCCCAAGAAATCCTCCAGCTCACGTGGAAAACGTCCTATCGTGGCGAACGAGTCGGAGTGATGGTCAAAAGCAAGGAATGAGCCAAATCCTTCCATGGCTCCTTCCTCTCCTAGACCGGAGATCCTTTGCTCGTGCGACACGAGGGCGGTCACGACTGGTAGAAAGGTCGATTTCCGCTTTCTTTCTCGTGAGGGATTTATCCTAGGAAATCATCTAAAAATCCTAGGTCTAGAACTTCTCTGCTCACTGAACGTCCCTACATACCCAAGCCTAGTTAGGAAATTTTTCATCATCGTAGTAAAGGGAGACGGTGCCTTGGTAGGATGGGTCAAAAATGTCAAGGTGGTTGTGACCAAAGCCCTACTGTCTAGACTATTTTGCCTTCCCAATACAGGGCCTTCACCTTCTTCCCCTCCTAATAGGGCAAAAGCACTAAGGACAATATTAGGACGAGAGCCCATTAAAATGGAGGAAGTTTTCGCCAATCCGCTCTCAGCTGAAATGCAACTGCTTCTAAGTATTATAGGTCGGGTCCTCTTCCCAAAAATGAAAAGATTTGATTTCATTTCTGAAAGAGACCAACAGTCATGTATCACATTGTAAATGAAATACCTCTGAACTTTGCTAGACTGATGTACCTCCACATCCTAGAACCTGTGTCCGAGAATAAAACTAGTCTACCCTATGGCATGGCCTTCACCTTAATTTTTAGGGATTTTAGAGTTCCCATATCTGAAGGGGATACTTCTCGTGAGCTACGACACACTAACTATGTAGATGAGAAGTCCTTTCAAAGAATGGGTTTCATAAAATTAGAAAATGCTTGGGTTAGGAAGCCCGGTCACACTAAGAGGACCTCTCCCTCCAGAGCTCCACCTTCACCACCACCACTTCCTTCTCCACCTCCTCCTCCTACTTCAGCCACAGAACATCCAGAACCTCCTATTCAGATTCCTCCACCCACATTGAGTGATGATCAACTGCGAAGGATGGCCTCCTTCATGGTTGATGAGATGGCCTCCCGAGGTCTACATAGTGGAGCATCTTCTTCGGAGATCATACCCTCTTCAGTGGCTCTCACCCAGACTGTGAGTGAGATAAATGCTGCGTTGACAAGCCTTCGTTGCCTTCTTCAAGCTCAATATCAACGATTTCTAGATATAGAAGAAAACACACGGAGTTTGCAAGTTTCGGTCCGAAGAGATGTGGAGAAGCTAAACGAGAATGCCGAAAAACTTGCCAACCAACTGCTGGAGGAACTGCACAAGAACAATGAGACAATAAGTGAACTCAGTAAGTTTCAACGGTTGGAGAGCTTCGAGATCCTCAAAAGTCTTGAAGATATCCTCACGGAAATCACCCAACTTCTCACAAGTCAACCAGGGTCCTCCTCAAGAATTCATCCCCTATAACTTAGTCTATGTATAGGAAAAAGTTTTTCAGATCTATTGTACCTCATTTTGAATCAGTCATATATACAACTTTTTGATGAAATAAAATGATCAATTTCCTTCTTCATCTTCTCAGTATCTTATGATCATTGCACTCCTCTAATATATTTTGCTGATGACAAAAAGGGGGAGAAGAGTTCGAAGAGAAGAGTTAGGAAGAACTAAATACAAATGGTAAAGGTAAAATAAATGCACAATAAATTCACAAATTTAGGGGGAGCTAAATAAACGATGTTTACACATATGCTCAAATTAAGGGGGAGATAAGTTTCATCATGGATATAAAGACTCGCAATGGTTAAACAAAACAATTCACATAACTACACAATTCTAAGTGAAAGGGGGAGCATTATAATATTGAAGTTGTTGCTCACATCTTTCATATCTTGATAAATTAAAATTGAGCTTACATTCTTGATTGGAGATATTTATGTAATTAATACTTGGTTGCAAATACTCAATGCTTTGTCATCATCAAAAAGGGGGAGATTGCTGAGTAATTGATTGATCCCCTACTTGGTTTTGATGTGCCAAAATATTTCGAGTGCATTCCTTGTTGGACTAACAGTTTTAAACAAGTATTTTTAGGGTAACAATGCTATAACTTCAAAAGAATATCCTAGAAATGGTTCATGGATCTTAGACTCAAGTTTTAGAACCATTCAAGCATTTTTCAGAACTCGAGTCGACTTTCAGGAAGTACGAGTCGACTCCGGCACAAGCATGGCATTCTGGCACACCCTCGAGCCGTCTCCATAAAGCGCAAGTCGATTCTCTCAGACAGACAAAAAGAGGTATTTCGGATCGCAAAGCACGAGTCGACTCGAATCAAGCGTGAGCCATCTCTCATCCCTCGAACAAAGCACGAGACGACTCTCAACTGTTACGAGACGTCTTTCTCAGAGAGACAGAAAGTATATTTCGGATCGCAAAGCACGAGTCGACTCGAGTCAAGCGCGAGGCATCTTCCATCTTTCGGACAAAGCGCGAGTCGACTCCCAACTATTATGAGTCGACTCTCTCAGACAAGGCAGAGAACTCGTTTTCGACGAATCAGGATGCGAGACGACTCCCAAACCGCGCGAGCCGACTCCAACAAGAATCGACCAATAATCTGTCAGAGGGGTCCCGAGCCAGAACCAACTCCAGAATCGTGCGAGATGTCTCCCACTTCAGTCGAGCCGACTCCTGGATGAGCGAGACAACTCCAGTTTCAATGGACATTTTGTCAGAAGTGCCAGGCATGACAGAACGGCTATTCTTCTGTGTCTAACGGCTAGTTTTTCAAACCAGAGCTATAAGAAGACCCGTTCTAAGTGGAACAGTGACACACACGAAAAATCCAAAAAGGGGAGATCAAGCAAATCGTTTGAAACAAGAGCTCAAAGAACATTCAAAGAAAATATTAGGAGAAAGCATCTCTTCATCGAGAACCCATCCTTTCTCCGCACCAGAGCCAAAATAGAAGGATCCTCCACTGCTGACTGATTCAGGAGAGGATCCAAAAGAAAAGAATCAGCATCTCAATCGGCAAAAATTCTCGGAGAAGCTTCTTTTCCTTGTTCTTGTTAATATTGTTTTATCTGCTTTTTAGAAGCTTGTATTTACACATTCATTTTTACATTTGGGTGCTTGATTCAATCAAGGGATTGAATCAGGAGGTCTGAGGTTGTAGTTGGTGATCCTTTGTGAAAACTAACCGGATTGTTTGTGAGCTCGAGTAAAACAAACGAGGTGGTTCGTTGTGAGCCGTTAAAACAACAAGTTTGATTGTGAGCTTGTAAAACAACCGTATTGTAATTCTAGGATTATAGTAAAAATCTTAAGTAGAACTTAGGAAGTGGATGTAGGAGCAAGGTTGGCTCCGAACTACTATAAATCTTGTATCTTTGTGCCGTCTTTTCCTTTATCTCACTGTCTTCACTCCTCTAACTTCCAGACTGTCACTTTAGATTAATCACGAGTTAAAATCCATATCTTTAATTAAAACCCAATTCACCGCCCCCCTCTTGGGCTGCTTGCCGGGCAACAGAGGGGGATAGAGAGACGAGTTGAGAGAGAGAAAGCAAGAGGGCACAAAATCTTTCATCAAAATAAGGATCTCCTATTTTGTTTTGAAATAGAGACTCCCTATTTATTTTTGCTAAGACAAAAGCAATCGCCTATTTTGAAATGAAACAAGCGATCCCTATTTCGACGAGGGCTTTCATGCCCTCTCTCTTGGCCTCTCTCTCTCCCCCTCCCTCTCCCTCTCCATCTCTTCCTCCCCTCTCCTTCTCTCTTCCTCTCTCTCTCTCTTTCTCTCTCTCCTCTCCCTTTGTCGGTATCTTGAAATAGTATGATACAAACCAATACTATGTTGAACTGGTCACTAGTTGGTACCCCCTCTAGCACTGATTCGGTGAATCTTGGTTTCAATAATACTATATAAAATAATGTTAAATCTTTGAAATCCTTTAAACGTCGCTAGATAATTTGAACCTTATAATAATCAAAGTGAAATTTAGAAAATATTTATGGACATTTTCCATAAAAAAGGTGAAGGTGCCTTCCAATCTTGAACCTTCACTTGGATCATATAGACAATTGATGTTTTGGATAATTTTGCTAGGCACAAAATTCATTTAGTTTAGCTCAAATACCCATTAAAAAAAGCTTTTATTGCTATATTCAAATAGTATAATTATAAAAAATGTCATCTCATTATTATGAATCTTGTAAGATTCTGCCTTAAGCTTATTCAAAGCACCGATCTTCTTGAATTACATTACTCAAACACTAGTTACATGAATTGGAAAAAGTATACTTAAGAAATTTCCTTCAATCAGTCAATTTTAAATAGAAAACAATAACAAATATTAATTAGCATTACCTAAAAGTGTCAAGAGACATTAGAAAAGCAAATTTTCTTGCAGTTAACTTGCATACTCATTTTCTTTCTAGACTTGTCTTTTCTTTTCTTTTTGCTTGATCTTGCTTTTGACCTACCTTTGACTATAAGCAAGAATTATATACTTAATTCCTTTTATATTATGTTAATAATTTTTATTGACTAAAATTTACATCTTTCTAAAAAAATATTTTTGACTCCGCCCAAGCCATTATTTTTATTCCAAACAATGTCAATATCTACATGACTATCCGACAAAACCATGACTCGGAACTATCACCTACCATAACAACCACAATTGCCACTATTGGTATTATTAATCAACATCTCTCTTGTTATCAATACCAAATTCTCTATACCTCATGTAAAAAAAAGGTATTTTCTTCTTTATATGAAAATAAAAGTTATTTATAGCATTCTATAGTTCTAAAACTCATTCAATCCAAAGTAGATCTTAGGCATTTTGGATCGTATATTATGGATCATATAGGATAAGAATGCTTTATTTCATGCCAGGATTGCATAATCTTTTGGTGGATGTATTGATTGACTGTGTCTTATGGATAAGCAAATTTTGATCTTATGTTATGTTTGAAACTTCAATTACTCATTACTATTCCACTATAAAGCTTATTCTAAAATACTATAGATATTTCTATCATAAGCTAGTATTTGTAATACATCAACATGATGTAAAGTAATGTAGATGCACATAACAAATTTACAAATACATATCTAGTAAATATTCATATGTTTGCACATGTAAATTTTTATTAGATTACATTTTTGGTTATTGATTTACATATGGCCATATCCAAGTTTTTACGATGAGCTTATCTATTTTTGGAGTCCAATTTTTATTGTCTTATAATAGTCTAGCTCATTGGCTTGCTGGGCACCATTTGTAGCCATGGACTAGACCCACTTAAAGAACATTTGAAGTTCTAAATAGTGGAGGGTTTTCTTCCTATATGAGTTGGATGACATCTCTTTTGGATGACTAACCCTTCCAACAATTTTTTTCCTTCTTATATGAACTTTGGGCTATCTTGTTATTTACGTGGTTATAATTTTGGCTATTTGTATGCTAGCACCTAGTACAAGAGGCTAGTAAGTAATGGGCTACACATTGTGGGTGCTCTTTCCCATATACCCAAAACAATACAAAATCTTAGTGAAGTTGGGATTTAGAAAATGATTTTTGATACAACCAAGAGACTTCACCAAGTTGATAGCAGGTCCTTCTAGCTTTGTCTAATAACTCATTTTACAAACAAATAAGATGCAAATGCCCTATTTTTCTATTTGTTTGGTTCTTTTTTTATTAAGCTTATTTTGGTAGTATTAGTATGATAACTACTCTAAGTTTCATATACTCAGTATGTCAACTAGATGAGGGATAGTCTTGATAAATGAAAGCAATTTGATGTGACTAGTCCTATAGTATTTATAGGTAACCTAGATAAAAGTTGGTTTTACATGGTGGTCTCCATGGTCCTATTCTTCTAACATGGACTTTTTTCCCTTATTTGGCATGAGTTATATTCTCCTGTTAAGCATGTTCTTAGCAAGCCATTTGAAATTAATCATTAATGAATAATTCATATCCTTTCTCAATGATTCACTTCATTAAACTCCTATTTGAGAACAATAAATACTTTTTAGTTTTCACTCTTTATAAACCTAACTAAGATATCGTCAGGATATTCTACAAAATTTTTCATTTACACTTTAATATGTGTTAGTCTGAACTTCAGTCTCATAGACATTAGGATATTTGTTATTGTTTCTTTTCCTTGTCTTAACTTCAGTCTTAAATTGGCAACAGCAAATTACTAGATGGTTTTTTTTATTTAAGTTACTCAAGTCAAAGTTTAAAATGGAAGGCTCAAGTTTACATACATTTTCTTTTTCTTTATCAAGCAACAAGTGCATGATTTAAAATGACACATGAAATCTAAGATATCCTTCATTTATCATCCATAGACTAAGTTACTAAATAAGAAAATAATTTAAATCAACTAATTCATAATAATCATAACAAAGAAATAATGCTAAAGGATTTCATGATAAAAGCTTCCCAATTGATATACAAGTACCATAGAGAAGTTTTATCCTTTTTAGAGAAAATCAAACTACAATATAAGCACAAACAATATATAAATAATACACAAGAGATACTAGAGTTAGAGAGCACATGCATATTCAAAAATATGTAATAAAAAAATAATAAATGAACTAACCACATTATAAATAGAAAAAACATTACTATTGAATTTTTATCTCATAAAAAGATGATATGTGAGTTACCTATTGTAGCTCAAAGAAAATGGGATATAAATTCTCCTAATCCTTCTCCAATTCGTTATTGATATTGAGTTGGTTTTCCGCAAGAAGATACGAAGGCTTTGGATTTAATAGAAACTCTTCTTGACTACATAGGGGCGGACTGCTAGTTTTCGGATACGAGATATCCATCCTAGCCACTATGGACTTTTTATTATTCATATCATGTTAGCATATGATTAACTAGAAAGTTTATTAAAATAGTGTTTCCTTGTCCGTTGCACAATTCACATGTATTTCAATTCTCATATAAATCATTTTTCTGCAACTATTCAAGCTCAGAAGATTACTTTCCCTAAATCATGATCTCTTTTCTAATAGGTAAAATATGAAAATTAGAATTTAAGTTTCAAGATATATATAGGTGCACATAAGTGTCTACAACAAAATCATATTAAAATTAAGCTACATGAAACCGTATGCCTTAAATAATGGAATGCTAATGCAATCAATAAATATTGTTCTAGAAGGGTTATGTCGATTAAATATATCCACTTGCTCATAATTCTCTTACATATAAAATATTAAAAGGATAACTATAATCACGATGAGATATTGCTCAATAGGTAACTTCATTGACAAAAAGAGAAAAAAGAGAAAGTATGAACTTCTTGTGTAGGTTCTTGCATGTGAACTCAAAGAGTAGAACTACTATTTGGGTTTATAAATAAAGTGGTGAGAAAGAGACTAGGAGAAGTGATTTGGATGGTTTCATATATAACAGGATTTAGATCAGGAGTGGGTTTATTCAAATGATAGGAATTTGCTCCTTTTCTTTTTCTTTTTCTTTTTGGTAGGTTTAGGAGTGGTCTTATTAGATATGCTTGTGGATTTAAAAGGTTAAAAAGCATTGACAAATATACATAGTTTACTAGAATTAGGATGGCAAGGATAAGGATTTCTTAATCATCCATTTTTAATCACTATAGCCATGTTCATATCATAGTCATGTAGAGAAACAAATGATGTTATATGCATAAATCAACGTTGAAGTTTAGTTGTTAACAAAAGAAATAATAGAGGGATAAACATCAAACTTATAGAACCACAAGGGAAAAGAAAAAATAGATAGGCATCATCACCTCTATTGGTGCCCTTTGTAATATGATGATGGTTCACCTTGACAGTTGCAGCGTATGCTAAATCCTTTTTTAGTTGTTAGTTTCTCATACCCGATAAGATATTCTTTCTTTGTATCCTTCTCCTCTTCAATATCCCCTTTGATAGTTTTCCTTTCCTCAGCCACCTTCAAAGTCCTTGACTTCTTTGAGGCATGGAACTGGTCGGGTCCCTTTTCTTTTCTTCTCTTCTCATTCCTTTCCTTGCTATGACTGCTCATATGACCTCCATAGGCTTGTGGTGTAGAGAATTGCACACTGCATATGTAACATTTATAGATCCTTTTTTTCTCCAGTTGATTTTGTAACAACCCGGGATCTTACCCAAAATGGCTAGCCGGAAGGTATTGTTTGGGTTCCTTGATCCTGTATAAGTACCCAAGATCTACCCAGCGAATAACCGATGTGGGACTAAACACACGCCCGCACGGGTCCTCACATACTCCCCCTGTTCAAGCCCTGACGTCCTCGTCAGGCTGAGGGTTCAAATCCATTCAAATCTAATCACAAACACCACGATCGGTCCGTGGTCAACCCCAATGGATCCGTGCTGCAGTGTCCCCTAGTCCACATAAGTTATGGGCCGGGTCCGCTCTGATACCATTTGTAACAACCCGGGATCTTACCCAAAATGGCTAGCCGGAAGGTATTGTTTGGGTTCCTTGATCCTGTATAAGTACCCAAGATCTACCCAGCGAATAACCGATGTGGGACTAAACACACGCCCGCACGGGTCCTCACAGATTTGGTGGATGTGTATTAGGATTGGAAGTGCTCATGAAGGGTATGTAACTTGGATTTGGATTTAGGTAAGGGTTGAAGGGGTTGTAACATGAATTCGATGCTTGGATTGTTAAGCCAAAAGAGGATGACTGTCCTAAGATTTGGTGGAGTGGCTGTGATGCAACATCACCTAAAATGTAGTTTGAGTATGGATTAGGCTGAATTGGCATGGGGAGACTTGAAATTGGGACCTGAGATGTGATGGTGGATGGATCTATGGAGATGGGTGTTTTGCTTGTTCTTGGGAAAGCGTCCATTGATCTAAATGCAAGTTCAGAATCAAGTCCTATTAGTTGATTAGGGTTGAGTATGGACATGAAAGATGTAGCTGGAAAGGAGGAAGGTTGATCATATTTTGAAAATGTTGGGTTAAATGGAGTGATGAAAGATGTGTTCCAACTCCCAATTGGACATGCAAGGTTGTTAGTGAGGGTAGATGTCGGTGTCAAAGTAAATGTTGGCAATACGTCTTCTGTTAATGAAGAAGAAAAGGGCTTTGATAGACTAAGAAATGGAGTTTGTTCGGTGAATCACTTGAGCCCTGAGACATTTTCGGTGCCATGGAGATAGACCAGTGAGCTATTACGCTTTCTTCTATGAAAGGAAGAAACTTGAGAAGTCTTTGTCCATGGCGACAGAAGAGAAAGAGGGGAGATGAGGGATGATAGGGAATAAGAAAAGAAGGAAAGCACTTACAGCGATAGGGAAGATGAATCTAGGATAGGGATAGAGGGAATGTATGAAGAGAGCGATGTATTAAGGACAGAAAAAAAGCTAGGTCACATTTAACGCCTCTCTCATATGAACCAATTAGAATGTTTAGGTGGTGAGTATAGGTAGGCTAGTAATAGCACTTTCCTTTTGTATAAATCAAGGTCAACCTATTTTATTGATTGTCATTTTATGTTTAGACACTGTTGGCTGAAAACTTTATTTTCGATCCTCGATTTAATCATTCATTTTTTGTTTAATATGTAGCATATACACATGCACAAGTGTGTAGAAAATACATATTACTATGTAGGCACAGATATGGGTCAAAAATAGGTCTAATTGTGCATTGGGAATATAAGTAAATTGTTACTTGTATAAAGGATTAACATATGATGGCAGTCAAATTGTAGCAACCATGGACCTTATCCTAAGGCTAGCCAAAAAGTATTATTTGGATTTCTTGATTCTGTATAAATACCAAATATTTATCCAACATATAGCGGATATATGACTAAACATATGCTTGCATGGGTCTTCACATACTCCCCTCATTTAAGCCCTAACATCCTTCCCAGGATAAGGGTTCAAATCTATTCCAATTCAATCATAAGTACTACAAATCTAATCACAAACACCAAGAACATTCCATGGTCAATCCAAATAGACCCATGCTATAGTGTCTCCTAGTTCACATGGCTAAGGGCTGGATCCGCTTGAATAATATTTGTAACAACCTAAGATGTCACCCAAAAAGGTTAGCTGAAAAAAGTATTATTTAGGTTCTTTGGAACTAAGTACCTAAGATATATCTAGTGCATAGCTGATATGGGACTAAACATATGCCCACACGAGTCCTCACACAAATAAATGACTTTCAACAAAATAATAACATAAGATGGTAGTCCAACAGTGGAATAGGTCGACACATCAAAGTATACATTCACCATACAAATACATGTTATGTTATTCAGATTAAAGGATGTGATCTAAATTTTGTTTCATTATTTTCCTTTGTTGATGATGATGGAAATAATACTTTCCTTTCTTGTTGTTTTATTTCTAAAATCATAATATGAAAGCTTTCAAATCCTTTTATGCATCAACCTAAGCATTCTCCTTAGAAGTAGTGCATAGTCTAGGGGGCCACAATCAAATTCTTAATTTATATATTTAACAATAATATGCACCAAAAATTTTGAAGCATATGTAAAAGAGAATCACTCTGAATACAATTTCCTTATTAAAAAAAGAAAACTACCTTGAGTTTGTAAAGTTATGTGAAAAGCATGTGACTATCATAAACCTTCCTTCCTAATTATAGATTATAAATGATCGAGTCTTCTATCAAATAATCTCTTGGGGTTAATGAATTCTAACAGAAATAAAAACAAATTTTATTCTTTGCCAACCAAGAGCTATATCAAATGATATGCTGCATGAGATAACCCCGTCAAGGACGGACTAATGTGGGCTTAATCAATTCAAGCATTTGATAATTATGAAATTTCATTAATTACAAGAACATTGTTAAGTCATGTCCATGTTTGTACTGTGATTTTGATTTCCTCTTTTTATTATTTTAAGATGTTGATTTGCTTTTGTATAAGAAGTAGGAAACATCTATCTTATTTTCTTATATTTTACTCATTTTGTGAGATATATGAGAATCCTGCTCCTTTCGCTTAACTTGAGAAGATAATAAAGGGCACCAAGAATGAAAATCCTTGAAAGAAATGTAGCTTCAATTAAATCTATTCATCCCATAAAATATCCTTTGAAACCTTGATGATTTTTCTTCCCTCATTACCATAAATTACAAGAACATTGTTAAGTCATGTCCATGTTTGTACTGTGATTTTGATTTCCTTTTTTTATTATTTTAAGATGTTGATTTGCTTTTGTATAAGAAGTAGGAAACATCTATCTTATTTTCTTATATTTTACTCATTTTGTGAGATATATGAGAATCCTGCTCCTTTCACTCTTGAGAAGATAATAAAGGGCACCAAGAATGAAAATCCTTGAAAGAAATGTAGCTTCAATTAAATCTATTCATCCCATAAAATATCCTTTGAAACCTTGATGATTTTTCTTCCCTCATTACCATGTATAAGTCTCTATGATATGTTTTCTTTTTTGATTGTATTGGTTGTTCTTTACTCTTAGCATTCACTACAACTCTGCATACACACACACATATATATATTTACATATATATATATATATATGTATGTATGTATGTATGTACGTACGTAGTATGTATGTACATACATATATATGTAAAAGTTGGATCTGTGGATAAGGTAAAACTAGATAAAAAAATCTTGAAATAATTCATAAGATTATACTATTATTAGTTATAAAAATACATTGGTTTGTGGTGGCAAGATAAGAATAGTTATATCTCAAGGGTAAGATGAAGCTAAATAAAGATTTTCGAAATGTTGAAATGTTTATAAGATTATAATAAAGTTAGTGAAAGTATGCTATGAACATGATAGCAAGCATTACTTGAGAGAATAGACGAACTTAACAATCTTGAAGCTAGAGGCCATGACAAGGTGCATTGGATGCCAACTTTTCCAATATAAGATTATGGATAGGGTACAAGCTGATGTTTGCATCATTATGTTTGGTAGAGGCTAGTTCTTACACCCCCTGACACCCCCCCCCCCGCCCCCCCCCCCCCCCCCCCCCCCCCGCGTCGCCGTCTCTCTCTGTCTTTGTTTCTCTCTGTTGGTTCTTTTTTCCCTTCCTCTCTCTCTCTCTTGTTATTTCTTCTATGGTGTTTGGGGCTAAGCCCTCTATCTACCAAAAGAAGAAAACCATCTGATGTAGAACCACTGCAGGGAAGAGAAGAAGGAATGAAGAAGGAAGAAGAGGTTATAGAGATGCAGGAAGAAGAGAAGAGGAGGAGAAAGAAGAAGAACAAGAGGGAGGCTAGAATTTTTTCATTCAATCATCCATTGCCTCATACATGAGAGGGTGGTCTTTATATAGACCTTACATCTTGACCAAATCAAGCAATCAATTGGCCAAATCAGTCAATTGACACTGACTAAATTTGGACCCTTACATCAATTAATCCCTTATCAATATTGATCCACTAAATTGATTCAATTACATAAACCCAATTGACTAGTCTAATAACAAAACAACTGACCAAATTGACTTGACTAAGATAAAAGCAAATAATTCAATAAAAAAAATGACTTGGACTCAAATGGACCCAATTCGGGTCTGACTCAATTCGGAGGCTCAGGATCATCTGAATGAAGAGCTCTGATGTCCCTATCAACACCTTCTGGATGGAAAAAACTCGATTCCGTCGAGTACAGGTCTGGCTGGCTGTCGTACTGCTCCAAGAGATTGGATCAAAGCGCTGCAACTGGGCTCTAAAAATCCACGTCACGTCAGACTTTGGTCAACCTTTCCACCGAACAAGGTAACGTTGATAACCACTATTTCTGGTTGACATAACCTGCTCATCCAATATATGTTCTATTTGTTTTCTGCGTGCGTAAAATTTGGAAGGTCGTGGCTCAATAGTAGGTAATGGATTTGGGTGATCAACATGGGCAGGTATATCAATAAAGGGGTCAAACAGCATGAATGTTGTCTTTTTTTATGGGACTAAATCTTCAATATTAAATGTCGCACTAATCCCATAGTCATCAGGAAGATCCACAATATAGACATTCGAACGAATTTTTCATAAGAATTCGAACGGTGCCGTACTACAAGCTTGCAATTATTTGAATGTTTCCAAAAAAAGTCGTTCAAGCCTAATTCTTATCACAACATAATCTCTTTCACTTAGCTCTTTATAACGTCCGTGTAAATCAGCAAGAGATTTATATTTTAAGTTATTAAAGTGAATGCAATTGCTGATTTCTTGATGCAATGAATGTGGATGTGATGCAAATGATTGTGCAGACTCAGAGATTCTATACTGATAAGATATGGAAAACAGGTCTATGGGTTGCCTGAGTTTGTAATCATGTACCACTTCAAATGGACTCATGCCTATGGACTTGTTTACCGAACTATTATACGCAAACTTAACTATCGGTAACATTAAATCCTAGATCCTAGCATATACATTCGGATCGAGCCTATGATGTGGAAAGTTGGAAAGAGATGCTCTGGAAACTAGATCAATTGCGTATTGGATATCATGCATCGGAGGAAGTGCATCCGGAAGATCATCAGGGACTACAGAATGAAACTCCTCTAAAAGGAGAACTACTACAGGAGAATGTTCAAGGTTGGACTCTACATTGGTATCTTTAGCCACAAGTGCCAACTCAGGTGATTGGTTCTCAATATCTTTCACTACCTCTTCCACAGTAGTGATGTGAAGTGGCTTGGTTATACTTAGGTCAATAGTCTCCCTTTCGAAATCATTCTGGACAAATTCTAATCCTGTGGGTTCGTCTTCAAAGTCCTCTACATAGTCTTCTATAATTGGTTCATAGACTTCTTCGACATATTCGGCCTCTTGATTCTTAACTTCTAGTTCAATAATCAGGTAGGTCTTAGTGGAATATTGGGATGCTATGTGCCCGAATTATTGACACCTGGAGCATTGGGTTTGGTGCTTAGGGGAATGGGGAAGAACAACAGATGGTGCGACCAAACTGATTTTAGGTTGGGCTGCAACAGGGGTTGGCAGTTTAGGGGTCCTAGAATTTTGCATGAGCTTATGGATCTCTTGTTTGAATTTCTTGTGTCCAGCCCGTATGGCAGCGAACTGTTCTATGAGAGATCTATAAACGTCGGAATTCATGGTAGCTACAGGAGTTTTAGGTTGATTGAAATAGTACTCCCTATCACTACAAGTTGGCATGCAATAACAACACTATGATGATGTAAAATGCAGTGTCACTACTGAAACCCTAATAAATATGATGCATGACAACTTACTAATGCAATCTATTATGATTTCAGAGATCAGCAAGTTTTTACAAGGCTAACTTAAAGTTTAAATGTTGCTGATTTTTTTACTTTGGTTATTCAGAATTAAGGATTAAGATTATTCAATTTAAGAAATTAGATTGCAATCAAGTAGTACAGTTGTTCTGATCCTAAATCAATCTGATCGAAGAATGTTGAGAAATATCCAATTGCTAGGGTGTGCTAATTTAACATTTAGATTTTAAAAGGCGAATAGGATGGGTTTGAAAGTAGGGGTTCTATGTTCTGAATTTTGATAGCAAAAGTAAGTTTCAAGAATATAGCTATCATGCAAGAGAACTAGAACATAATTAAATGAATAAGCCAAAAAATGTACCTATTCTGATTACTGAAGAGATTCTTAGAGATACCCTTCGGATTCCAAATGATAGAGAAAATAGAGATCACTAAGAAAATAGGAATGAAGGGATTTCTACCATTCTGAATAGAGAAGTCACAGAAGATTGGACTGAGATTAGTGCCAATCAACTGAATGCAGAGATGCGTCTACTGCATCACATGATCAACAAAATGTTCTTTCCGAAGATAGAAAAATTTGATCATATTTCAGAACGGGATATACTAGTAATGCATCATATTTTACAAAGACTCCCACTGAACCTACCTTGTCTGATGCTTAGATACATGGAAGCTCAAGGACAGAGAAAAGGAGCTTCACTTCCTTATGGTATGGTCTTAACTCAAGTCCTTTGTAACTTCAATGTAAATCTAGAAGGGGAAACCAAGAAAGAATTATTGTCTTCTAATGTTTACAATGACAAATCACTGAAGAGGATGGGATTTGTCAAATCTGAGAGAAAATGGACTCATAAAGGGAAGAGAATTCAAGATGAAAGTGGTCAAGACACTCCTACACCACACAAAGGCAAAAGAATTCCTACACAAGCACCTCCAATAGAACCTTCAGTCAGTCAGCCTCCACCTATTCAAAGGCCATCAGATCCTCCACTCAGACTTGAGAAATGGCAATTAAAGTTCATTGGAGTTAACATCATAAATGCAATGTTCAACTCTGGAGTCTGCTGGAATTCGGTTGTTGACCTCATTGACTTGGTTAAAGAAGTAAAATCTGAACTGCAAGGATTGAGGCAACTAGCAGCTAACCAGCAGAGAAGAATTACTGAGATTGAAAAATAGTGGAGAAAACAAGAAAATTCTGTTCAAGGTTCAATACAAGAACTGAAAAAAGAACACAGTCAGCTCACTTGTTCCATCACCACACTAAACAGTAAAATTGACAAGCTAATGGAAGAGCCAAAGGAAGATCAGTCTGGACCTTCATCTTCAAAATCTTGAACCTAGACTGACCTTAGACTGAACCTAACCAAAGCTTAGACTGAAACCCATGTGTTCAAAACATAACCTTGTACTAAGCTGAGTTTCATGATTTTTTTTTGGCACACTTGTATGCTATCTGATACAAATTGATCTCAATTGTAATCTTTTTGATTTATCAAGTGTACTTCATTTATCAAATGTAATGAATGCTTACCCTTCTTGAAATGCAGTGAATGTCTTTATTGGTTTGTATGCTGCTATGATACATATTGAATCAATCCTTAATCCTTAATGTTGGTATCAGAAATTATTTTTAATTTCCTTCCTTTTGTTGATGACAAAAAGGGGGAGAAATATATGAAAAAGAATTCTAAACTGAGAGATAAGAAATGTGAAAAGAATTCAGAATGCAAATCGGGAGAAATATATGGAAAAGAATTCTAATCTGAGAAATAAGAAATGTGAAAAGAATTTAGAATACCAATCTCTACATTAAAGATAATATATAGGGGGAGATTTAAATTATGATGGTAAACAAAACTTAAGAAAAGATGAAGAACAAGAACTCTATATAATTCAAATGTTTATAAGCAAAAAGGGACAAATTTAAGTTGATTCTGATATGTTTGATTTAATGAACACAGTCAATGAGTCGACTCTTGTATAGTTCAAAGTAAACAGAAAGCTTTCACTGCTTGAGACAAAGTCTGAAGAGTCGGCCCTTGTTCAAAATGAGTCGACCTCCGAAATTGAAGAGTCGACCCTTGCGTTTGAAGAGTCAACCCCTGCTCAGTCTCAGCGCCGGCCGAAAAACCAAAGCATGAGCCGACCCTTGTGTTTAAAGAGGCGACTCTTGATGAAGATGAGCCGACCCTTGAGGATAAAGAGTCAACCCTTTGCAAATACCACAGCATAAGCCTTCTCGACATTTTGAAGTGCCGATCCAGAATGAACATGAGTCGATCCCTGAGTTACATGAGTCGACCCTTGTACTGCTGAGACCACAACGGAAAGCTTTGAATGACTTTTGTCTTCTTCTGTAACAAAAAAAGATTCTCATCAGAACGGAAAGAAAAGAATTCAAATCCCACCGAAGAATTTGTCTATAAATACGAGAGTACCTCAGAATGGAAACAACAAGGAAAGAAAAAAGATTCTATTGAAAATAAAAGGTTTTCACTGAGAAAAAGAGAAGAAAAGCTTAACAGTTCATCATCCTCACCAGCATTGTAATCTGAAACTTTCTCTTGTGAGGAGATCAGTCGAAGTTTCTCACTGCATCGTGAAGAGCTGCTGTTCGGACATTGGAACATCCTTCCACAGCCAACTTCTTCATCGGCTTCAACTTTTACTTTCATTGATTTATTTTTTATATGCTCTGAAGCTTTAAATCTTCTAGTTACAGCATTCTTTTAGTTGGATTAATTGCTGTTGTAACAGTTTCATTGATTTGAAACTTGTAAAGGCTCTTCCAAGCCTCGATTGGAAGTTGCTGAATCGGAAATATTCAGCAAGAAAAAAGTTTATGGTTGGTTTATCTGAAAACCAACTGGGTTGTTTGTGAGCCCGGAAAAACAAACGGTGTAAAATTTTTGGTTGGTTTATCTAAAAACCAACTGGGTTGTTTGTGATCCCGGAAAACAAAAGGTTTTCGGTTGGTTTTCTGAAAAAACCAACTGGATTTTGATTGTAAGCCCGAAAAATAATCTGGTTGTAATCTGCCGGGTTATAGTGAAATCTCAAGCTAGGCTTGAGGAGTGGACATAGGTGCTGGGAGTGCCCCGAACCACTATAAATCTTGGTGTTTGTGATTGTGGTTCTTCTTTTCCTTTTCTCTGTATATTCCTGACTGCTTTTCTAACTTTATTTACTATTGTATTTGTGCAATCTCATTTTCGCTGCTGAATCTATAAGATAATAGTAACTCATACTCTCCATACGTTTTAACTTTAATTATTTTTAAAGAGACCCAATTCACTCCCCCCCCTCTTGGGCTGCACCTCTGGGCAACACTTGATAATTTAAAATAGTAAATTATGAATCTATTTGAATTTTTATGGCCTACATGCTATTTTGCTATCCACTAATCTTGATGGCATGTGTCTAGGTTTTTTTTTCTACTTCTAGTAACTAGTGTAGAAAAAATAATGTATAGCATATCTATCATGAGAAATATCTAGACTTTCATCTTCATAGTTTTTAACTATGCAATGTCAGCCTCTAAAGCCTTCCGTGATATACACATGGCAGTTAGTCCATCTTTTTGTACCAAGGAATTCTATAGGCCTATAGCTCAATTTTGCTTGTCCTTATCCCATGTGTTATTCTTATGATAGAAAAATTTAAAAGAGTTTTAACTGTATATCCCACTAAACATTCCAATCTCTCCACCTTTATAACTATTCATACTTTTAATAAATATGCTTCACCTGAGGCAGGGAACAACAGAAGCCAACTTCCAAAGATTCGAGTGTATTAACAAAATACATAAACATAAAACTAATAGAAAATAAGTTTAACATGGAAAGGTCACAATCATCCATCCTCCTATAGCATCACCATATATACTATAAAAGCGTTACTTGTAAGGTATAAGATTAGATGTTGTAAGTTATTATTTGATTCAATATGTTAAATAATATTTTAATTGTTGGAAGACCAGGTGTTGGCTTCTAAATGTTACATGTGTTAACCATAGACATGGGCATAGGAGTTGCATTTTTGTGGTCATTTATAATGTCCTTTTATTTTTTTCTGTAAAAACCAAGCAATAAAAAGTTAGAAGACCAAGCAACTATACTTCAAGAAACAAATGTATGCAGGAAAGTAGTTTACCCTCAATAGAAGCTGAGCTAAGGCCGGTATTAACTAAGGTCACCTCGACCAATTGCTTAGCTAGAGATGAAGCTTCAGTTGAAGAAGGGCATTGGCCATCTATTGCTTGACCTTGGATAGGAGGGTGGAATTCGTTCATGATGGTCTTCCTCAATGCCCCCCAATGTGTATCAAAAGACCACGATAGGTCATAGATAACAAAAAAGGATCAGCCCATCCATCCATAAATTAAGAGTTGGACTAAAACAAACAGTACCCTCTCCTTCAAAAGAGGTACCACCAATCCTTGTCCAAGGGATACTCTTTCAACTGAAAGAATGCTTGGAATATCCTAGTGGAGGGCTAGAATCCTTGGAGCAACAAGAAAGAAACAAAGCCCACAATCATCCACCACGTGTTGGGAACGAGTAGTATGGGTACCAAATGATAGGTGGAAAGGAGGTTTGTAAAGAAAAAGGGGATACCGAGCCGCAACATAGGCCGTGGAGTTTTCTCATACAAGCTAGGTTGCTCAGCTTAGTTTGATGTTACACATCTAGAAGAGCCAAGCAACTCCAAGGAGAAATTATGAGCAATAAAAAACTTGGCTTAGATCCACTCTAGGTCGCTCTCCCACAGGATGGTATTCTCGGCATTTGGGGTGAAGCCGACCTTCAAAGAGAACCCTCCCAGGGCCTCGGATGCTTGGTTAGGACATGGTCGAGCTGTAGCCTCATGGTCTATAGACCATTCTTCGATTGACAGACTCATGGTTCCTGACCGAGGTGGATCAAATAAAGAAAAAAGAAGAAAGGAAGGAGACAAAAGTAGGAGAAAAAGCTACAAAAAAGGAAACAAAAATTCTAAAAGAGGTGAAGAAACCCTAGAACTACTGAAATAGAGGCAAAAGGAAAAGAACCTGGAAAAGAATACCTACTGGAGAATCTAAAAGGAGGATGGTCGGAAGATGAAGAAATTAACTTCCAACCACCAGCCTTGACTGCAAAAAAGGAGGGGCTCTAAAGAAGAAGTGCTCCCTCACTTTCATTTTGGATGTTTTGATTGCAAAAATACCAAAAATGGTGGAAGAAGGAAGGCAGCTTGCCTTATATAGAGCCTCGGATGGCTTGTATCAATCTGACCATTTGAATGCTCTGCTTGATCCCCCTCCACATGTCGCTCTAGCATTTGACCTTGGGCAATCATGCAGATAATCATTATTGAGGAGTCTAATCATGGCCTTAGAAATCCCACTATAAATAATAATATCTCATGAAGGTCGGTTGACACCACTAGATAATAAATGCATTCCCCAAAACTATCAAGAAAACTCCAAAATAACTCGTTAAAGTGACCTCAGGTTGACTCAATAGGTCATCTCAACATGTCGATTCAGCAAGAATAGCACAACTACTTCCTTTTGCCTGAGCTGAGCAAGTCAGCTCGACCTCGAAAGTGATGGAAAACTAATATGCCTTAGATCTAACCTTGCTAACATCAGCCAACCGACCAATAGGAATTCGTCGTGTGGCCTTCATTAAAGGCACTATAAAGCCACTTAAATTCTTTTCCACAGGCGATGGTTACAGCACAACCCATGATCACGTGTAGTTAAGCCGACGCATGTAATGGGCGAATGGTTACCTAGCAGTTAAGGCACATGTTCGCCTTAGTCAATTGCAGAGGCCAACCCGTACTATAAATAATCCCTGTGGGACCTCTAAATATGCTTCCTACACTTTTTCTCCCACTCTCACACCCACGGCACTCTCAAATCTTCACTACTTCCTCAAAATCTCTTTCTCACTTAAATATTGGAGGGTCCTCCATCGGACAAACTCTGGCAAGTAGACTTTTTTTTAAATTTTCAAGTCAAACGACCAGCACCAAGCAAGTTTGTTCATCCGAGCATAGCCACAACCGACCATTATTGCCAGCCAACATCTTTAACTCGAAGCTCGTGTGCTCATCCGACCTCTCTAAGCTTGGAGCTTGAATTTTGGCAGCAGCAATACACATGTATATTATGTATAAATAGATACACATACATGTACAACTTGACCATACAAGAAAACATCATGGTCTGGACATGCACCTGTACCAAATATGTAGAGTAATTTTAAGAAAACACCATTAATCTTAGTCCAGAAATGTGGGACCAAAAGTCATGATGTTAAGTAAAGCATCTAGAATTGGAACTTGCATGCATCAGTCCTCAAGATAAATTAATTTAGGGTATATTTGGTTGGGGATAGTTGGACTCTAGAATGGGAATGCAAATGATTAACTCCATTCCAGCCATTTAGTTGGGGCGGTCCCATTCCTATTCCAATTCCAGGAGGGAATGTGAATACTCCAATTCTCCAAAATCCAATTCCAACTCTCTTCTGGTATTCAAACTCTATTCCAAATCTGACTCCAATTCCGGCCATGAACCAACCATGTTGAGGGATGTGGCCATTTTATTCTTCATTCGAATCTACTACAATTCTGATTTTGATCGCAAACCAAATGCACCCTAAATACTATAGCATATTATATCAAGTAATATCTCTCTCCCGGAACTCCTTGGTAGCAAGCTTGAATCAACTGGGAAATTTTTATGTCACTACCAACCCTTTAGAAGTGGGGAGGTGACAGTTCATGGTATCAGAAGTCTTCAGTCACCTATGAACAAATTAGTTAGGCGGTCATGAACCAGTTTTAATTAATCTCATTCAAGAATAGAAAACTTCATTTTAGTGAATATATGGCATCATTGTTTCAATGACTAAAATCAGTGAGTCAATACCCCCACATCTTTAAACAGACTTTTACTTTGTGATGAGCTAATGAGATCTTATGTAGACTATAGATTTGAGAGGGAAGGAGACTTCCCCGCCCATGTCTCATTGCCTCACGCTAATGACATCATCTTCTTCATAGAAAAATAGATGGTGAGAAGGTGGCAAACAGTTCACCTCGGCCTTCAGTGAACTATCCAGCAGTAACTACACGTTAGTTGTTCAAAGTTAGATGGAAAAAGAACATATTTTAAATAATTTTAGTCAAAAATAGAAAAGTTGATTGTTCTTAATGACTTAATGGATAGCATGTGGCATCATTATTTCAATGATTAAACTCAAAGTCCTTACCACGCATCTTCTTTAACATTGCATAGTTTTTCCAATGTATAGTTAATGGAATCTTATGTAGCCTATAGACTTGAGAGTGAAGGAGACAACCCACCTTCCCAAACAACCCCACCTCTTGCCTCATGCTAATGATATCATCTTCTTTAGTAGAAAATAAATGGTAGTGATATATCATCCACCTCCAGCCTTTTTAGAAGTGGGGAGGTGACGGTTCATGGTACCAGGAGTCCTCGATCACCTCGGTCTTCCGTCACCGATCAAAGATACAATGCTTTGCACGTTATTTGTTCAAAGTTAGATGGTAAAAGAACCAGTTTTAGTTAATTTCAGTCAAAAATAGAAAACCTCAATTTAGTTTATGTATGGCATCATTGCTTCAATGAATATACTCTGTGAGTCATCACCCACATGCCTTCTTTAAAATTGCAAAATTTTTCCGTGGTGATGAGCTAATGAAATCTTATGTAGCCTATACTTTTGTAAGGGAAGGAGAATCCCCCCTCCTCTGTCGCTACCTTATGTTAATGTTATCATCACAGAATAACTAGCAACAACCGAAGTAGCATTTGCAACACCAAATAGGTTTACAATGAGAAATTTTTAGCCATTTGTTCTTGTGATATGTACAGAATTTGATCCCTGGACTTCCTCAAGATGAGCTTCCAGAGCAGAGATGCCAATCAACTAAACTAACAGTTGTTGGTAATTGGTAATCAACTTTGATATGATGGTTAAGAAAGTTGATACAGGACAGGTTTCTTCCGTGGAATAGGGCCGTGGAGCAGGGGCGCCAATCGTGAATGCTGCAACTGTGAAGATCAATCCGTGGACGTGGAAGACTCCAGGAAACCCGAAATAGATGGGGATGAAGATGCTGATTGTGAAGATGTTGATCGTGGTGATTGAAATCCAGCCATGGAGCATTGATCAAGAGTCCTTTTTGAATCTGAATTCTATTTTGTTGAGTCTGGTATAGAGCCTTTGTTTGTTGCTGAATTAAGTCTGTTTGAGTCAGAGTTAAGTTGGGATTAAGAGTCCATGTTGGTTTAGGATTTGGTTTTTATTGAGTCCCATTGTTTAGGTTTAGGGTGAGTTTGCAATACTATATAAGAATTGCTAGAAGAGCCGTGCTCTTCTTCTTGAAGTCCTTGTTTTTAGTCGCCATGGAAGGAATGAAAAAAAGCTCTGTTCTTTGAGCACGTTGAATCCCCTATTTTCTAGGTCCTTGAAACAGGTTCTTCGTAGGAGGGTTTTGGTCATCTTCAATGCTGTTCTTGCTCTGTTTCGAGCCAGCAAACAGGCACTGTTTGTGATTCGTAGTTGTCCCCATAATCTGTTCCTCAGATTCTGCAGGGCTTGTGAATCTCAACTTTCACGCTTCCCCGCATCATTTGGTATCAGAGCAGGCTTTTCCTATGGCGATGGCAAACGATAGCATTGGGTGTCCATCCCATCAACGGTGATCGTAGGATGCGGCCCTTTGGGCGGCAGTTCGCGACCTTGAAGGCACCGTGCGGAACATCCATGAGGTGCTCCAAGAATTGCAGATCAAAAACACAAAGGAACCTAGCCGAAATCGAGTGCAGGACGGCAAGAACTTTTCTCATGGCCAACCGGTGCCGGCATGTGAGCCTCCCTATTGTCGTAGGCAGCAAGTCTACCCGGAGTTGTCCGACGAAGAAGACAAAGGATTGGCCTTCGATGAGTTCGGCAGGCTGCAATAAAGGCCCAACGCAAATCCAACGGGTTACAGGCCCGAAAGGATTGATCGGAACTGAGTCACCCCCGATTACTGTTTGAAGATAGATCTGCCTGCTTTCAGCGACAATCTATACATCGAAGGTTTCCTAGATTGGGTGGCTGAGGTCGAAAAGTTGTTCAATTACACGGAGGTCCCGGATCAGAAAAAGGTGAAGCTTGTTGCATACAAGTTAAAGGGTGGAGCATCCGCATAGTGGGAGCAATTGCAACACAATCATCTGCGGTAAGGAAAGATGTAGATTACCACATGGCGTAAGATGAAGCAACATCTGCATGGTCAGTTCCTTCTGTCCGACTACGAACAAACGTTATACCACCAGTATCTGCCAACAGGGCCCTCAGACAGTGACCGAGTATGCCGACGAATTCATCCATCTCAATGCCCGTAACAATCTGTCGAAGACGAAAAATCAGCAAGTGGCAAGGTACATTGGAGGATTGAAGCCGACGATCCAAGATCAGGTAGATCTACATCCGGTGTGGAGCTTATCTGAAGCTACAAGTTTGGCCTTAAAAATCGAGGCATAGGCGGTACAGAAGGCGAACCAGCCCATGAGTTGGACAGTTTTCTCGGGCTCGACCATGGCAAAGCAAAAGGTTGCTGATGTGGCAGCCACTTCGAGCCAACCACCACCAATGTCCATGACCAGAGGTGCTGAAAATTTCAGCAAACAGCCGGCGACCCCGAAAGGGAGCAGCAACCCCTACGAAAAGCCTATGCCCATCAAATGCTACAGGTGTCAGGAGGATAGACATCAATCTAATGAGTGTCTAAAGCGGCGATCTGTCCATATGATTGAGATAGCTGAAGAAGAAGGAGAAATCCACGAGGTTGAAGGGCAAGAAGATGAGGAGCAGTCCGAGGACGACGACATCATGGTGATGGTGGCTGATCATGGGATCCCCGCTTCCTTTGTTATTCAGCGCATTTTTTTCTCTCCGAAAAGGTAGGAGATATGGCAGCACCATAGCATCTTCAAGACCCGTTGCACCATCAATAATATGGTGTGCAACGTGATCATCGACGGCGGCAGTAGCAAGAACATGTCCCTTCAGCACTAGTCCGGGCCATGAAGTTGAAGACGGATAAACACCCATCTTCTTATAAGATTGGGTGGATCAAGAAGGGTGCAGAAACGAAAGTGGACAAGTTTTGCAGAGTGCCACTGTCGATCGGCCAATATTACAAGAACGAGGTGGTATGCGACGTGGATGCATGCCATGTGCTACTCGGGCGTCCGTGGCAACATGACACAGATGTGATGTATAGGGGCCGAGATAACACTTACATGTTTCAATGACAAGGTAAGAAGATTCTACTAGTGCCAATGAATGAAAGATCTACCCCCGAAGCTTCTAAAGTAGAGGGGAAGTCTTTTCTCACTGTACCAGAGGAACAATTTGTAAAAGATCTCAAGGAGACTAATGAGATCATGGTGTTGGTCGACAAAGGAGAGGACACCCCTACCCAGCAACAAGTACCAAAAGTTTCTAAAAAACATATTATGGTAGGAACTTACTACAAATGGAAGCTAAGAAAGTATGGAGAAGAGTTGTATCCAAATGCCAACTCGAGGACGAGTTGTTTTCGAGTACAGGGAACTGATACAGGACAAGTTTCTTCAAATTTCTTTCGTAGAACAGGGCCATGGAGCAGGGGCGCCAATCATGAACGCTGCAGCCATGAAGATCAATCCGTGGACGCAGAAGACTCTAGAAAATCCGAAATAGATGGGGACGAAGATGCTGATCATGAAGATGTTGATCATGGTGATTGAAATCCGGCCATGGATTATTGATCAAGAGTCCTTTTTGAATCTGAATTCTGTCTTGTTGAGTCCCATTTAGAGTCTTTATTTGTTGCTGAATTAAGTCATGTTTGGGTCAGAGTTAAGTTGGGATTAAGAGTCTATGTTGGTTTAGGATTTGATTTCTATTGAGTTCCATTGTTTAGGTTTAGGGTGAGTTTGCAATCCTATATAAGAATTGCTAGAAGAATCGTGCTCTTCTTCTTGAAGTCTTTGTTTTCAGCCTCCACGGAAGGAATGAAAAAAAGCTCTGTTCTTTAAGCACGTTGAATCCCCTATTTTTTGCGTCCTTGAAACAAGTTCTTCACAGGAGGGTTTTGAGCATCTTCAATGCTGTTCTTGCTCTGTTTCGAGCCAGCAAGCAGCCACTATTTGTGATTCATAGTTGTCCCCACGATCTAAGTTTCTGTTCCTCAGATCCACGCTTCCCGCATCAAAAGTTAATTAGGAATGAAAAAGAAACGAAAAACGTCCACCTTAAGATCATGTGTCGTTTATTTTTCTAGTTTTTATTTTATTGTTTGAGACTGATTACTTTCTAAAATTCCAAATTCATTGACTGTTTAAGTTTAGTCAATTTGGGGGCAGGAACTTCAGAAAAATGTTTTGAATAACTCCACTCTAAAATCTTATCTATCTTTTGATTCTTTTCAACTATTGTGGTTTTCTCCTTTTTTTCTTTTTACTTCCATGAATTTAAAATTGAAATTAGGATTTTTTATATTAGGATTTGTAATTTGAATGGGACAAGATGATTCATCAAGATAAATCGATCCAATTTGTACCCTAACCAGTTTCAAGCTTCTAGCCAAAAAAATCCTGCTAATCATTTTGTGGTTCTGTGTGGATGAGACCGATGTATATGGCAGTTCTAAATTATATCCTTAAATGCAATTTTTCTATTAGCTTTAAAAGTTTTTAGTACATTTTTACTATAAAAAACATTGTGGGCACTATTGGCATTATGGATATTGTGGGCTCGTATAATAATGAATTAAGGCTTTGTCCACATTTTCTTTTTTTGCTAAAAATGAAAGTATCATACATAACGTATACGGATATAACCAAGAATTTATCCACATTCTTTAACAATGTACCGTGGCAATTGTTTTTCCCATTCCTTCGCTTGTCCCCATGTTCTACCATATGTGACATTTATGTGAATGTATTGCTTGTTTTGGTTTCATGCATCTATTATTCTTCATATACATTTATTTATACTGTTCTTTTTGTCTTGTTGTTGTTATGTCAAATCCTAGTGTGGTTCCTTTCCGGGTGCATCATGGGAGAAAATTTGTTGATAAGCCTCATAATAGGTACATTGAGGGAAAGATAAGATTTTATTATGATTTTGAAAGAGATCTTGTATCATATTTTGAAATAAAGGGTATTGTAGAAAATTTTGGATATTTAAGAAGGGATCAGTTGTACTACTTGTTGCCACACAAGCCAACTCAAATTGGTGTTAGGCTTATTAAGGATGATAATGATTGCATGGAGATGGTAGCATGCCACGAAGATAGAAACTTGATTGATATCTGATACACCTTGGAAACGACCTGTGCTGACAAGACGAACCGTCCAATAAAAGCTCGCCACCTAGTCATGGGCTGACTAACCGAAAGCTTGCTATGTGGCTGATCCAAATATGTGTGGAGAGTCCTATGGATCTAAACTCTCTCCTATAGCTGGCAACAACTTGGCCGTGTCGCTAACTATTTCCTAACAAACATGATACCCGAACAATCCCACTACTGAGAAACATGAGAGAGATTTACGAGCGAGATACGATGTTTGTTGCCTTATCAACCAACATATAGCCCCAAACTACTCGGTGATGGATTCTATCCCTTGTCTCTATATTGCAATCTCCGGGGCTAGCTAGATAAGTTCACTTTCAACTCTCTTGCACTACCTCTGTGCCCATCTCAGGCCTCCTCCAGTTTTCTAAAAGTTGTGTCTGACTTAGGCATCAGAGAGTCTCCCATTGGACAAGCTCCAGTGGGTGGACGTCTTTATTTTTGCTGTTTTAGGTCGAAGTTAGCATTGCAGTTCCATTTGAAGCCGTTCTTCGACCATCCAACGCCAACTCATGCGTGCTCGATGCCGGGATCACCGCCGATCGAGCGCAGCAATCCACTGGAGCATCATCATGAAGGCGTGCAGTGATCCCATCCAATCTCTCATATCTAGAGGGAAGACGAGCTGGGATCTCTAAGGACCCCAACCAACTCGGTGCATAGGTCTGATCAATTCTCACCGAAAACAAATTAGCGCTAGAGGAAGAGCCATTGATCCAATATTTGGAGGTTTGATCAAACAAGCAGACGATACATAGCCATGAAATCAATGAGAACTTAGGCAGAGACTTCAGCCGCCCAACAAGATGTGGTCCTGGAGTCAGCAGCTCTTTGAGAGTCGTCAAGGGCTCCTCCTCAATAGGAGCTACAGCATAACCCACTGGTCACCATTAAGCAGTTCCGTCTGCTCATGTAGCAAGTCCAGAAGCTAACCACTTCCATCCAAAAGCTACAGTAGATGGCTGCTAATTAGCATCAACAATGATTGTAGCTATAGCAACCACCGTAGTAGACTCGTATACCAAGAGATTAGGAGGACCTAGTGTAGTTGATTCATCATTCCCATCCTAGAAGTCCAGGATGGGCCTGACATAATCACTATTCTCTCCACGGAGCATAAGGTAAGGGAGGAGATGTCAATCCCCAAGTTCACAGTCTCAGGAAGAACCGATGCCATGACATTCATCCTACCACCATTCAGAGAGGATCTCCAGGAGGAAGGTCAACCTTGGCTGTATATTCGAGGAGATGAATAGACGTCTCGAGGCCTTAAGAGGCTGCAATGCCGAGCTTAAGGACAAAGTTAATTTCACAATTGACCCTTCCTTATCGACTAAAATCATGGAGGAACCCCTTCCTCCTCAGTTCTAGATGCCCCATTTGGAGATCTACAATAGGACTACCGACCTCTGGACCACCTGAAAAGTTTCAGAACCATCATGGTACTCTAGAAGGCCACCGATACAGTGCTTTGTCGAGCCTTCCTAGCTACTCTTTGGAAGGCAATTCAGTTGTGATACACCAAGTAGCGGCTGAACTCAATCTATTCCTTTGAACAGTTCAGTTGACTATTTGCAGTGTACTTCATTAGCAGCCACCGATAAAGGAAGTGCTCGGAGTACCTATTCCCCATCAAGCAACAAGATAGAGTCTCTTTAGGACTATGTCAACTACTTTAATACGACGACTTTAGAAGTGCGTGATCTGGATCATTCGGATGTAGATCTACATTGAAGTACGGCTGAAGACCTCTAGGTTGCTCTTCTTCATCAAAAAGAGGTTTCCTAGAAGTCATTTGGAGCTTCTCGCTCGAGCTGAGAAGTATATAAATGTAGAAGAAGCTATGACAGCTTGACAAGAGTCAGACTGGAACAAATCTATCAAGAAGAAGAATAAGCAGGTTTGGGAGGATAGAAATAAGCCCAAGAAGAAGCAAAGGATGGGTAATCGAGGTCCCCATAGATCGAGGAGTACACCTCAATAATTTGAGAGGTACACCCCCCTTAGTACACCTTGAACATAGAACCCGATGGAGATCGAGAACCGAGAATACATGATTAGTCTTGGGAGACGAGGGAAGCTGTTAAGAAGGATAAAAGTAAATTTTGTGAATTCCACTAAGACTTTGGCCGAGATACCAAAATTATTAGTAGCTGAGATCGAGGCCCTTATCTAGCGAGGATATCTCGGGTGCTTGGCGCTTTATCAATCACCTGCAAGATTGAAACAACATTGGGTGAGAACTTGTGGAGTGATTGATTAAAACCCTATTTGATTTTGATGAGCTCAAAGCATTTGAGTATATTTCTTGTTTACTAATGAATTCAATTAAGTGTTTCAGTGAAAATCTTGTCTAAGTGTCTCAAGACTTGGTTCATAATTTTTGGATAAGTTAAGAAGTCAGCTTGAACCAAAGTCTGAGACTCGAGTCGACTCCAGAGTATCACGAGTCGACTCCAAGCGTATCAAGTTCACTGGCACGAGCTCGAGTCGACTCCGGATCAGTACGAGTCGACTCCGACTGAGAACAGACAGACGAACTGAAAGCTTCAACTCAGGACCTGTCAACGAGTCAACTCCCGAAGTGTGCGAGTCGACTCCGAGGTTCACCGAGTCGACTCCAAGGTAGTAAGAGTCGACTCCAAGAGGAATACAAAGAAAAAGTCAGAGATCAGTTTTCGGGTCTGAGATTCGAGTCGACTCCAGTGGAACGCGAGTCGACTCCGATGGTTGGCAGGTCGACTCCAAAGACAGCAAGAGTCGACTCTCAGCAGTACACAAAGAAAAAGTCAGAGGGCAGACTCTGGACTCTGAGATTCGAGTCGACTCCCGCATTACGCGAGTCGACTCCGAGACTCCGCGACCACAAAGAAGACAGAAGACCAAGTTACTGCCTCTGAGATTCGAGTCGACTCCCAGACAGCTAGAGTCGACTCCAAGGCAGCTTCACATCAAAAGGGCAGAAGACCAAGTTTCAGAAACTGAGAGCCGAGTCGACTCCCAGGACAGTCGAGTCGACTCGAGTGGACCAAATTCAAAAATACGTCCACGGACTTCATGGGATGAGCCGACTCCGAGAAAGCCAAGTCAGCTCCAGAAGTTGGCGAGTCGACTCTGGGTCAAGACGAGTCGACTCCCAGTCGTGAAGGCAACTTTAATTCAAATCTGGAACAGTTGCAGAGTCGACTCCGGAAAAGTATGAGTCGACTCTCGCTACAGACGAGTCGACTCCTGATCGCACGAGTCGACTCCAACCCACCAACGGACACATTGTCAGACTGTACAGAGTGTGCAGAACGGGCAGAAAAAGCTCTCTAACGGCTAGTTTCCGTGGGGGTTGGTTTAAATAGCCACAGAGGACTGTAGCAAGAGATAGAACAACCATTCCACTCCAAGTAATCAAGCTTTCAATCTCTGCAACTTGTTTTTCAACGAAAAAGAGGGAAGAGCAGCATTAACTGCATCCACCTACTTCTTTCCAACATTGAAAGAGCCTTCTCCTGCATTCAAGTCGACTACACATTCAAGAGGAGACCCGAAGTTCAAGAAGCCCTTCCTCTTCTCCAACTTAAAAGCGTTTGAGGGCTCTTAACTTCGTTATTGTTCATATTGCCATTTATCTGCTTTTGAGAAGCTGTATTTTTCTGTTTGTCTCTTTTATCTACACCTTTGTCTTTGCTTGGTTCAATCGGGGCATTGAATCAAGAGTATTGAGGTTGGTTGGTGAGCCGAGTGTAAAACCAACGTGTAAGAGTTCGATTGTGATCCCGGGAAAACAATCGGGGTTGGTTCTAGTCGGTGAGCCTGGAAAAACCGACCGAGTTCGTTGTGAGCTCGTAAAACAACAAGTTTGGTTGTGAGCTTGGAAAACAACCGGCTGTAATCCAAGGGGTTATAGTGAATTCCCAAGAGAGACTTGGGGAGTGGACGTAGGAGCAAGGGTTAGCTCCGAACCACTATAAAAGCTTTGTGTTTGTGATTGCTTGTCTCTTACCATTACCCTCATTTCATACACATCACAGCAACTAATTAATCATCTTGTAAAAAGCATTAATTAGTCACCCACAAACGCTTTAATAGTTAAAATTATTTTAAAACCCAATTCACCCCCCCTCTTGGGTTGTCTATCTGGGCAACAAGTGGTATCAGAGCCTAAACTCTTCCACCCAAGAGTAAAAGATCAAAATGACAACCCCATTTGGATCTTCCCACATTGAGGGTCAGTCCACCCAAAGACCCCCATTCTTTAATGGATCCGACTACTCATATTGGAAGGCTAGGATGAGAATATTCATCCAAGCCCAAGACTATGAGATGTGGACCATTGTAGTAAATGGCCCATACATCCCATCCATATATGTAGAGGGTGTCACGGTACCCAAACTAGAAAAGGATTGGGATGAACATGACATGAGGAAGGCACAACTAAACTCTAAAGCTATGAATGTGCTTTATTGTGCCTTAGATAGAAATGAATTTAATAGGGTCTCTACTTGCAATTCTGCAAAAGAGATTTGGGACAGACTTGAAGTGACCCATGAGGGCACGAATCAAGTCAAAGAATCCAAAATAAATATTTTGGTTCATAAATATGAACTATTTAAAATGGATTCTAATGAAATAATTACATGCATGTTTACTAGGTTTACTGACATTGTCAATGGCCTAAAAAGCCTTGGCAAGAACTATACTAACAGTGAGCTTGTCAGGAAAATCCTTCGGTGTCTACCAAGGTCATGGGAAGCTAAAGTGACCGCAATCCAAGAAGCCAAGGACCTGAACAAATTACCACTTGAGGAGCTTCTTGGATCCCTAATGACGCACGAGCTAACCATGAAACAACACAACGAGGAAGAGTCCTCCCATAAGAAAAAGGTAATAGCTCTAAAATCTACTTCAGTGAAGAAGAAGAACATGAGGATGATGATGGTGAGGCACTTCTTGTGCGCAAATTCAGAAAATTCATCAACCACAAGAAGTCCTATCATCAAAGGAGAGGCCCTTCAAATTCCTACCGCAAGGACAAAGGTAAGGAAAGGGAAAATGAGGGGATTGGCTGTTACGAGTGCAAGAAGCCGGGTCACATAAGAGCTGAGTGCCCTTTACTGAAGAAGGGGAGCAAGTACAAGAAGAAGAAGGCTCTTGTCACGACACTATCCGACTCAGACTCATCATCCTCTTCATCGGATAAGGAACAAGAGGAAAAGGCCAATTTCTGCTTCATGGCCAATGAAAATGAGGTAACGCTCGAATCGCCTTTAGATTTTACTTTTGATGAGCTTTATGATGCCTTTAATGAACTAATGATTGAATATAAGGCTATAAATGTTAAAAACAGAGAATTAAAAGTAACTAACCAAACTTATATCCGTAAGTATGATTCATTAGTTAAGGATAAGGATTTAATCACCAAAGAAAATATAGACCTTAAGACAAGCAACCAACTTTTAACTCAAAAGACTAATACCTTAACTAAGGATAATGAAAAACTAACTAAGGAACTCTCAGAACTTAAAAACCATAAACAAATCTTAAACAAGGATCTCACAAAAGAACTAAATGATCTAAAGGCAGAAAATCAAACACTAACCAAAGAACTTAACAAATACAAACCCTTAGTTGAAAAATTTACATATAGCTCAGAAAAATTGAATATGATACTAAATAGTCAACGAGCAGTATTTAATAAAGCGGGTTTAGGATATCAACCAAGAAATAAACAAAAACTTCTTAGTAACTTCTTTGTTAAAGCTGGGGAAAGTAAAACTAAGAAAATAACCTGCTTTTGTTGTGGAACTATAGGTCATAAAGCAAATGTGTGTAATTTTAGGAAAGGTAAAACAAAAAGGAAAATTAAAAGGGTATGGGTTCCAAAAGGAACCAACTTGACTAACCATGAAGGACCCAAGAAAACTTGGGTACCTAAGATGACATGATTTGCTTGTGTAGGAGTGTCTTGCAGCCAAGGTCAACAAAAACTGCTGGTATTTGGATAGTGGCTACTCAAGACACATGACGGGTGATAAGGATCAATTTTTCACCCTTGAAGCTAAGAAGGGAGGTGCTGTGACTTTTAGAGACAACAACCAAGGTCACATCATTGGTATTGGTAAAGTTCAAATCACCCCTTCTACTTTTATTGATAATGTTAGATATGTTGATGGTCTTAAGCATAACTTGTTAAGCATTAGTCAATTATGTGATAAAGGGTATGATGTTATGTTTAAACCATCACTATGCATTATAACAAACCCTAATGACAATAGTTTAGTCTTTAAAGGAATTAGACGTGAAAATGTGTATGTTGTAGACCTTGAAGATCTTGCAAAACATAACCAATGTTTAGTTGTTAATGAAACTAAAGATAATGATGCTAGTTGGTTATGGCACCGTAAGTTAGGTCATGCAAGCATGGACACAATAACTAAACTAGTTAAAAGAGATTCCGTGATAGGTTTGCCAAAATTAAAATTTGAAAAGAACAAAATATGTGAAGCATGTCAATTTGGCAAACAATCTAGGAACTCATTTAAATCCATAAAATGTGTCTCTACCTCTAGACCTCTAGAATTATTACACATGGACCTATTCGGACCAACTAGAATAACAAGCCTAGGTGGAAATAAATATGGTCTAGTTATTGTAGATGATTATTCTAGGTACACTTGGGTTATGTTCTTAGCACATAAAGATCAAGCTTTTTCAGTATTTAAAAAGTTTCATAAGGAAGTAACCAATGCTAGAGATACTTCAGTAATAGCCATTAGAAGTGACAATGGTACCGAATTTGAAAATCAGTTATTCAATGAGTTTTGTAGTAAAAAGGGAATAACTCATAATTTTTCTGCACCTAGGACACCACAACAAAATGGAGTTGTGGAGAGGAAAAATAGAACTCTAGAGGAAATGGCTAGAACTATGTTATGTGAAAGTAACCTCCCTAAGTACTTTTGGGGAGAAGCCATTAATACTTCTTGTCATATATTAAATAGAGTTTTATTAAGACCCATTATAAAGAAAATACCTTATGAACTTTGGAAAAATAGAAAACCAAAGGTAAACTACTTTCATATTTTTGGATGTAGGTGTTTTGTTCATAATAATGGGAAAGATAATCTAGGTAAATTTGACTCTAAATCTGATGAGGGCATATTCTTAGGTTACTCTACGACTAGTAAAGCCTATAGAGTCTTTAATAAAAGAACCCTAGTTATAGAAGAATCTATACATGTTGTATTTGATGATTCTAGTGACATCTCCTCTAGTAAGAAAGTTAACCTTGATGATGATGCTGAAATTCTTGAAGAAAAGATAGATGAAATGACATTACAAGATGATAATCAAAAATTGATTGAAGGAGCATCATCAAGCCAAGAGGCTATTGTGGATCATGGGCTAACTAAAGCTTGGAGGTATGCTCACGGGCATCCTAAGGAACTAATTCTAGATGACCCATCTCAACCGGTTAGGACTAGAGCATCCCTTAGGAATTTAAATAACCATCTAGCATTTGTCTCACACTTTGAGCCCAAACATATAGAAGAAGCCGAAAATGATGTAAATTGGATAAATGCAATGCAAGAAGAATTAAACCAATTTACTAGAAACAAAGTGTGGAATCTAGTTGAGAGACCTTCTGAATATCCAATTATAGGTACAAAATGGATTTATAAAAATAAACTAGATGAAAATGGAATCGTAATAAGGAATAAGGCTAGACTAGTAGCAAAGGGGTATAATCAAGAAGAAGGTATAGATTTTGATGAAACCTTTGCTCCTGTAGCTAGACTTGAGGCTATTAGATTATTATTAGCATATGCATGCTCTAAGAACTTCAAACTATTTCAAATGGATGTAAAAAGTGCATTTTTAAATGGGTATATTAATGAGGAGATATATGTAGAACAACCTCCTGGTTTTGAAAATCATCAATACCCTAATCATGTTTATAAATTGAACAAAGCACTTTATGGTTTGAAACAAGCACCTAGAGCATGGTATGAGAGACTTAGCAAATTCCTATTAGAACATGAGTTCTCTAGGGGTAATGTAGATACAACTCTTTTTCTGAAAAAGAAAAACCAAGATATGCTGTTAGTACAGATTTATGTTGATGATATTATTTTCGGTGCTACTAACAATCGTCTCTGCGAAGAATTTGCTAACTTGATGCAGAGTGAATTTGAGATGAGCATGATGGGAGAGCTGACTTACTTCCTTGGACTCCAAATCAAACAATCTGAAGGAGGCATCTTCATCAATCAAGCCAAATATATCAAGGAGATGCTCAAGAAGTTTGATATGGAGGGAAACAAATCAATCAGCACCCCCATGAGTTCATCATGCAAATTAGACCAAGATGAATCAGGTAAATCTGTAGATCAGAAACTGTATCGAGGTATGATAGGATCCTTATTGTATCTTACTGCAAGTAGACCTGATATTATGTTTAGTGTTTGCATGTGTGCTAGATATCAGGCTAATCCTAAAGAATCACATCTAGTTGCAGTTAAGAGAGTTTTTAAATATTTAATAGGAACTAAGAATATAGGGCTATGGTACTCTAAAGAATCTAGCCTAAACTTAATAGGATACACAGATTAGACTTCGCTGGATGTAAGCTTGATAGAAAAAGTACCAGCGGGTCGTGTCAATTTCTAGGAGAAAACCTTATCTCATGGTTTAGCAAGAAACAAAACTCGGTTGCATTATCTACTGCTGAAGCTGAATATGTAGCAGCCGGGAGTTGTTGTGCTCAAATCTTGTGGATTAAACAACAACTAGAAGATTATGGCATTAAACAAGATAAAATTCCCATTAATTGTGATAATACAAGTGCCATTAATCTAACTAAAAATCCAATTCAGCATTCAAGAACTAAACATATTGAGATAAGACATCACTTCATAAGAGATCATGTATTGAATGGTGATGTGACACTCCAATTTGTTTGTACTGATGATCAATTAGCAGACATTTTTACAAAATCCCTAAGTGAAGAGAGGTTTAGTGTGCTTAGGAGGGGATTAGGAGTGATTGATCCATCCTAGTGGTAGTTTCCACTAGATTCATTGATTTTGATGATTAGTTTGTGGTTAAAATAGAGTTTCTCTTCAATGATCATCAAATCAGATCCTAATTTAGTGATTTTTCCTCGTTTGGCACAAACGAAGCATGATTTTTAGGTGCGTGCCAAAGTTAGAGACGACTCGAGTAAGTTTCAGAGTCGGCTCCTAAGGGGGAGTCGACTCGCGCATTTGCGGGAGTCGACTCGCAAAGATGGCAGCAGAGGGGGAGACGACTCGCATATAGTCGGGAGTCGACTCGAAGTCTACAGGCGCATAAGGAGAGTCGACTCGCGCATATTCTGGAGTCGACTCGAGGTCGAGTCGACTCGCGACTCAGTGGAGTCGACTCGCAGTCGGGATCCGACTTTTTAACCCTAGATTTGTCGTTTCGAAAACACTTTTCTCTCAAGCCGCCACTGTTCAAAAGCCCTAGAGCCGACTCCTAGGTCGTCCCCGATCGTCTCCAACTCCTTTTCCGTCGATCTTTCACCGGTTCTTCGGTTTTTTCATCCCTTCCTAGGTCGCCCCCGGTCGGTCCCAAGCCTCCTCCGTCGACCTTTCTCCGTCCTTTAGGTTTTTCATTCCGTCTAGGTCATAATGCCGCGTAAGACCGTTGTCCGGAAGAGGTCCCGACCCGAGGCCGGTCCCGAGCGGCGCTCCAAGGCGCGGCACGATCCCGCGAGGCAACCACCTCCGGCTCGTTCCCCGCCTAGGGCGGTTCCCGCGAGGCCATTGGCCGGGAAGGCCGTCACCACCGGGAGATATGTCGACTTCGACTATCTCTCCCGGGAAGGGTTCACCATAGGTGATAGGCTTAGGACACAGGGATTAGAGTACTTCCTCACTTTAGATCTCCCCACTTACCCTGGCCTTGTTAGAGAGTTCTATGGTACCGTCCATCGGGGAGATGGGGGTATCGAGGGCACAGTAGCCGGTGTCCCTCTGTTTGTTACGGAGGATCTTATTGCCCACATACCTCCACCTTCCATTAGTAGGGGTGGCTCCCACACACCCTGAGGACAGGGTTGAGGCCCTTATGGCCGTTCTAGGGCATCCACCCCAGTCACCTCTAGACGAGGTTTCTGCTAGCTCACTTCCGATTGAGGTGAGAATCCTTTTGAGTATACTGTCTAGGTCCATCTTCCCTAAGACAGGGAGATTTGATTTTGTAAATGAGAGAGACCTAGATCTTATGTTTTATATTCTTCAGGACACCCCGATCAACTTCCCCAAACTCATCTATAGGTATATGTGTGAGCCCCTAGATAGACCTAAGCTCACCCTCCCATACGGCATGATATTCACCCTTCTGTTTAGGGAGTACGAGATTCCCATTCCTGAGGGGGAACCCTTTCGCGCATTGCGATGGACAGATCGCATGCGAGCGGGGACCCTACACAGGATGGGGTTTCGGAAGAGAGAGGGGATCTGGGTTAGGAAGTCATCCATCACCACACAGACCACCAGACCTTCCCCCAGTCCTGAGCCCGATTCTGACTTTCCCGACGTACCAGACTTTCCATCCACTTCTGCTCCTACCACCTCCGCCGGACCCTCCTCCTCAGCTCCACCCACTCAGCCTATGTAGGTCCGGATCTCGTCTGAGCAGCTCCGGGAGCTGCGGCAGGAGATAGTCCGAGATCTGCTCCAGGAGCTCCGGGGTTCGGTGCCTACTCCCTCTACTGCGCCCACATCTTCCGCATTGGTCCCTTCCCTGACAGCCGTGACAGACATGACGGCTGAGGTGCGGCAAGAGATATACAACATGAGGACCTTGATACAGGCCCAGTTCCACAGCATGAGTGAGGTCACGAGCACCACTCGACAGATGCGGGATGACATCGGCCGTGACATGTCCACCACCACCGCAGGGGCCGAGCGCTTGTCGAATGTGCTCATCGACAAGCTGGACGGACTGCAGAAGTCAGTACTCGAGCTGGATACGACACAGAGCAGGGCCATCCAGGCCATCATTCGCCAGCTAGAGAACGTGACCAATGCGGTCCAATCACTCGTGGAGCGCATGCCTTGAGGAGATACATCCTCGAGAGGAGGAGCCACATCCTCGAGAGGAGGAGTCACATCCTCGAGAGGAGATACATCCTCGAGAGGAGGACCTACATCCTCGAGGAGACCGTAGCTACTTTTTGTATTTTGCTTTGATATGTATTGCTTTACGTTACTTATTGTATTCTGAAATGTACTTACATACAAATTAATACAATGAGTAGCCGCATTTTTCTTCAATAATGTGCCTTTTGATCTATGGTTGATTGTGTGTTCTGTTTACCTCCTTTTTGATATGATGACAAAAAGGGGGAGAAATATGTAAAAGGAAGAAAAATATGTATAAAATATGTAAAAGGAATCAATGGAAATCAATAAAAAGATAAACTCTTAAAACACACAAATTTGTTCTAAGTGGATTCGGTACCCCGAGGCTCATTATCTCTCTCTTGGGGCTCCTAATGGAGTAATCTCCAGAATCTATTCAAGGGATGTTCGGAGATTAGCTGAATCCTACTCAAGAACAAATTGACAGATTTTCCCTCTAAAAACCAAAATTTCAGTTCAAAAACTTCAAAGCATTAAAAGGAAATTCAAAGAATCAAAACAAAGTAGAATGCATATGTTGAGGGGGAGAATCTGAATTTTTAAGAAAGCTAAATCATTAAATATATATAAGCCAAACAATTGATTGCATGATATGAAGGCTTATATAATTCCAAATGAAAGGGGGAGCTTTAACTCCGAAATTTATTGTTTCACTCCTCTCAAGCTTGGATAAATTGAACTACCAGACATTTGAATTCATTTATGGATTTTATTTCATTGTTTATTGTGCAATTCACTTTACATATACTCAATGTTTTGTCATCATCAAAAAGGGGGAGATTGTGGAGTGATTGATTAAAACCCTATTTGATTTTGATGAGCTCAAAGCATTTGAGTATATTTCTTGTTTACTAATGAATTCAATTAAGTGTTTCAGTGAAAATCTTGTCTAAGTGTCTTAAGACTTGGTTCATAATTTTTGGATAAGTTAAGAAGTCAGCTTGAACCAAAGTCTGAGACTCGAGTCGACTCCAGAGTATCACGAGTCGACTCCAAGCGTATCAAGTTCACTGGCACGAGCTCGAGTCGACTCCGGATCAGTACGAGTCGACTCCGACTGAGAACAGACAGACGAACTGAAAGCTTCAACTCAGAATCTGTCAACGAGTCGACTCCCGAAGTGTGCGAGTCGACTCCGAGGTTCACCGAGTCGACTCCAGGGTAGTAAGAGTCGACTCCAAGAGGAATACAAAGAAAAAGTCAGAGAGCAGTTTTCGGGTCTGAGATTCGAGTCGACTCCAGTGGAACGCGAGTCGACTCCGATGGTTGGCAGGTCGACTCCAAAGACAGCAAGAGTCGACTCTCAGCAGTACACAAAGAAAAAGTCAGAGGGCAGACTCTGGACTCTGAGATTCGAGTCGACTCCCGCATTACGCGAGTCGACTCCGAGACTCCGCGACCACAAAGAAGACAGAAGACCAAGTTACTGCCTCTGAGATTCGAGTCGACTCCCAGACAGCTAGAGTCGACTCCAAGGCAGCTTCACATCAAAAGGGCAGAAGACCAAGTTTCGGAAACTGAGAGCCGAGTCGACTCCCAGGACAGTCGAGTCGACTCGAGTGGACCAAATTCAAAAATACGTCCACGGACTTCATGGGATGAGCCGACTCCGAGAAAGCCAAGTCAGCTCCAGAAGTTGGCGAGTCGACTCTGGGTCAAGACGAGTCGACTCCCAGTCGTGAAGGCAACTTTAATTCAAATCTGGAACAGTTGCAGAGTCGACTCCGGAAAAGTATGAGTCGACTCCCGCTACAGACGAGTCGACTCCTGATCGCACGAGTCGACTCCTGATAGAACAACCATTCCACTCCAAGTAATCAAGCTTTCAATCTCTGCAACTTGTTCTTCAACGAAAAAGAGGGAAGAGCAGCATTAACTGCATCCACCTACTTCTTCCCAACATTGAAAGAGCCTTCTCCTGCATTCAAGTCGACTACACATTCAAGAGGAGACCCGAAGTTCAAGAAGCCCTTCCTCTTCTCCAACTTAAAAGCGTTTGAGGGCTCTTAACTTCGTTATTGTTCATATTGCCATTTATCTGCTTTTGAGAAGCTGTATTTTTTTGTTTGTCTCTTTTATCTACACCTTTGTCTTTGCTTGGTTCAATCGGGGCATTGAATCAAGAGTATTGAGGTTGGTTGGTGAGCCGAGTGTAAAACCAACGTGTAAGGGTTCGATTGTGATCCCGGGAAAACAATCGGGGTTGGTTCTAGTCGGTGAGCCTGGAAAAACCGACCGAGTTCGTTGTGAGCTCGTAAAACAACAAGTTTGGTTGTGAGCTTGGAAAACAACCGGCTGTAATCCAAGGGGTTATAGTGAATTCCCAAGAGAGACTTGGGGAGTGGACGTAGGAGTAAGGGTTAGCTCCGAACCACTATAAAAGCTTTGTATTTGTGATTGCTTGTCTCTTACCATTACCCTCATTTCATACACATCACAGCAACTAATTAATCATCTTGTAAAAAGCATTAATTAGTCACCCACAAACGCTTTAATAGTTAAAATTATTTTAAAACCCAATTCACCCCCCCTCTTGGGTTGTCTATCTGGGCAACAGAACTATTTTTTCTTGAGCAATAAATCGATAATCGGCCTACTACAGACATTATCAATACTATCTTGGGTGGTCCAGCGGTAGGAGAATGAGCTCGTCTACATGAAGAAACTATGCATGCTCTACCCAAGCAAGAAGCTTTTATTCGAAGTGACAAAGGACAGATGAGGTGATTTCCTTCTCGAAAGCTAACATAGAGCATGTACAGACTCCGCATGATGACATAGAGTAAACTGACTAGGGACTTCGAAGCAAGCAATTGTGATGCTTGATTTCTTGGTCATGAAAGTCCTCTTGATGCATAGTGCTATTTGAGCTAACCTAGGTTGAACACCCTTCGTGCGGTAATATCTACCTACAACTTAAGAGGTTTCCAACCGAACATAGCGCAAGCGAAGTCCGCGACATCAAGCATTGGCTTGTTGGTCCTATGTAGCAGCTCTCTGAGGAAAGAAGCCCATGGAAACAGTCCAAATTGAAGGCTTCAATACTCATGATGAGCAAAAGCAAAAGTAAGGAGAATCTGCTGAGGACTCCTCCAAGTTTCTCTCAATGAAGTGGACCCGAGTAGGATAGTGTAGATAGAGCCTAGCTGATAGGTTTTCTCCGAACCAATATCGATGTTTTGGCTTGGTCAGCATCTGATATGCTAGGTACAAATTCTGATGTGATTGTCCGCAGTTTGAGTGTGGACCCAGCATTTAAACCAATTTGGCAAAAGAAACGAAGCTTCACTTCTGAGAGGCAACAGGCCATTGACGAGGAGGTGGACAAGCTCTTGTAGCCGGCTTCATCCGAGAAGTCTCCTATCCTTATTGGTTAGCAAACATCATCATCATCATGAAGAAGGCCAACAGAAAGTGGCTTGTGTGTATTGATTTCACCATCCTTGTGAAGAAAGCCAACGGAAAGCTTCCCACTACCAAGGATTGACTAGCTTGTTGGTGTGACATCAGGGTACTAGATGTTAAGCTTCATGGATGCATTCTTCGGCTACAATCCAATATAGATGGGATCCGAGGATGAAGAAAAAACCTCTTTCATTACTGATAAAGAGCTATACTACTACAAGATCATTCCTTTTGAGCTAAAGAATGCTAGAGCCACTTACTAGCACTTGGTCAATAAGATCCGTCAGGACCATATTGATTGCGACATGGAGGTCTATGTTGATGACATGCTATTCAAGAGCAAGAAAGTCAAGTAGCATACGACCGAGCAGCATATAGCCGACCTATAGGAGGCATTCACTCCATTAAGAAAGTACCGTATGAAGCTCAATCCAAGCAAGTTTGCTTTTAGAGTCACTGTGGAAAAGTTTCTCAAGTTTATATTTGCTCAGTGCGGGATTGAACTATCTATGTCCTAGTTTTTTTTTTTTTTTGATGAAAACGGCATTTCATACAACACGGGTACGAATACACCCAATAGAGTCAGAAAACAAAAGGCCCCGAAGTGCTCCGGGCAACTCACTCTCCCCAGACCATAGGGTACCTCCTGAGTGGCTCGCAATATATGCCGCCATCCAATCGGCCGCCCCATTGGCCTCACGATATACATGAATGGCCTGGAACGTAACCTCCCTCGCCATATCCCAAATGTCATGGAGTAGAGGGTGAACTCCCCCATAGCTGCACGAGCCCTTTCGGACCCAGCTGATCACAGTAGCAGAATCTCCCTCTAGCAGGACTGAACTCGCCTGAAGCACTCGCCGCACATAACACATACCCATTCAGGCCGCCCGCAGCTCTACCCCAGAAATCGAGGTGTCAAAAATCTGACAGCCCTCTGCCACCACCACACCAGAGCTCGGCCCCCTGATAACGAATCCAGCCCCTCCTCTCCTACCTCCATCCAAGACTGAGCCATCAAAATTGACCTTGAGAAAACTCGGGGGTGGGGGCTCCCAGGTAAAAATACCCTATGTGGAGCTGCCGAAGCAGTATAGGGGCCCCAGATGTCCCGAGCTGTCAAAGGTCTATGGGCTAAATCTACATGTATAATCTCTGCTGCCTGAGCTCTGGCCCGCTCCATCACGAACCGCGGTGACGGGCTACCCTCGCCAAATACACGGGCGTTCCTGGCCAACCATATCTGATAAGCTGTACAAGCTGCCCGAATAGCCATGCTGCGCATCTGAGGAATGCCAGCCCATCCAAGACTGAGCCATCTATGTCCTAGTTCGAACATGATTCGATGAATATCGGACTAACCGAGGTATCAGGCACTCCCGCTTGGTTAGCCCTGTAATGATGTTAGAATTTAAGTTTTTATATATTATGATGAAATTTTAAGAAAAAATATGATTTTTGGATATTAGGCTCTGAAAAGAATTTTCGGAATTAATTAGATCTATTAGTTGGATTGCATTCATAAGCTAAGCAATGTATCACTTTTTCTAAACTTAGTGACATACCGCCAGTAGATCAGCAATCCTAAAGAACTTTGCTACAAGATGATGCACAGCTCACCGCAAGAAGATTAGTCGGTGTTATGACCCTACCATAGGGAACATGTAGTTATAGCTCAGGATTGATAAAATGAATTTAATATTTAAAAAAATTGAATTCATGAATAAAATTTAATATTTTAAGAAAAATTTGATTCGCATATATGCTTATTTTCTATAAATTATTATCTATCTGATTGTCTGATTTTTTTAGCTAAAGTGATCGTTACTTACTGAGCTGTGTAGCTCATTATATGATTTTTTTTTTACAGATTTAGAGAACCAGCCTACCGGAGTTTTCAATATGGAAGAGCAACCAGAAGAACTATGGCTCAAGTTACCTTAGATTAGAGTTTATTTAAATTAATATTTTATCTTAGACTAATGTTAGAATTGTGAGACATTGTAAGTTAAATTAATTAATGAAATAAAGTTTGCATATTATTTGTTAAATTATTTCACTGCATATTTATTATATCATGTTGAGATGTTTTGCATGCTTGTCGGGAGAGTTCCCTATGAGCATGTTATGATAAGTGCTAAATAACGCATAAATTAACTTTTTTTTAGTAGCAATTATCATTATTTTTATGCACATATTTTGTAAATATAACCAGAAATGATGCGTTCCCCTTTACCATTGCATTTCAATAAATTATCAGAAGTAACTCAAGTTTGATTGATTTTGTCATATTGGTCGAGTCTAATGTGTGCAGGTCTAGTCCAATAGTTCCCAAGTCATCCACTATGGTTTAGTTTCTCCCATATCCAATTGAGTTCAACCTTTAAAGATTAGTTTCATCCTCTCCACGTTGCACTATTTGAACCCATACCACGACCATCCCATTTGTGAGCAGCCACTCAAAATCCTACATCCAAACTAATCCAGTTTTCTATAATTCCTCTCACATATCTAGATTGACTCCAGCCGATTCACAGCTGCAAGTCCAACAAGCCTCCCATGCTAGTCTTCCCATGTCCACGTCCTCACCCAGCCTGCAAGATCTTTCTCCGCTTCCCTTCACGTCATTTCTTTCTTCCCTTGTTTAGGAACAGAACCACATGTACAGGATAAGCTCTCATAGCCAAACTTCCCCTTCTTCCGGATCGTTCTCACGTTCATTCCGTTCATAACTTCATCCAAGCGTATCTCCCAAACGTCCCACGATGAATCCATCGTCCGCAAATCAAGCAACTAGCCGTGAACATCAGCCGCGGATTGGATTAAGCAGCATTTTCGTGTGCATCCCAAGTTTCACGGCATTCCTTCCGTCCGGATAGACTTCATCGCCCATGAAATCCAACCCGTCCCAGCCCCCCTGTTCTGACTTCATCCTTATTCCATATCCCCTGTTCCGGATCAACCTCATCCAGTTTCCTCCCACGATACATGCCAAGCAAACAATCTTCTAAACCATGTCACCTTCTTCCCAGATTTTTTCTTAGCCGTGGGAAATATTCTAACTTCTGGATGAACTCCACCATCTGCGATTCATCTTCATCTCCCAGATTTCTTCACAGCTGCCAGCCGTCCCAGCTTCATCTCTTCCGAATCCTGAATGTTCTTCCTCACATCCCGCTCGGACTAACTCCACGGACAAGTTTATCCCCTGTTCCCAGGCGCTCCCAGCAGAATCTAGCATCCTCATCCTCTCTCATCTACAAATTCACCCCAGATCCCAGCCTATCCACTACTTCCGAACCAGCCAGTGTTCCGCATTAATCCCAGCATCCGCGATTCAAGGATCATCTCCCAACTCATCTTCCCACGCGTCTGGTTCATCTCCCTTGCTTCACGTCCCACAACCTTCCCATGCTTTGGGACATATCTGAGATCTTCTCCGCATCCTCCCCTGCTCATCCCAGCATTCCGGATCACTTTCTCCCAGCAGAACAAAGTCACACGGGATAAGCTCCAACTCCAACTGCATCCGGGATATGATTGAGATCATCACCTTCTTCCGCGTCGTTCCCGCTCCTAACAGCATATCTTCCGTGTTCAAGGATCAAGGATCAAGAGATATCGACTCTATCCCGCAGTCATTGATCCTTATCTACACTCGGAACAGGGAGGTGGGAAGTCTATTTAAAGGAGTCGGACGTGAAGACCAAGGCATTCCTTCTTCCCCACCGGGGGCTGCTCCCATCAAGCTCACAGGCCAAGTTCCCACAGGGTGCATGAGGGAGAGATAATAGTTTGGTTATTCTGGGAATTACTTCCCACGAAAAAAAAAGAAAAGAAAAGAAATGATAAGAGGGGAGTCGCCGAAGGAAGAAAAGGAAGGAATGGGAGCCCGCTGCTGTGCCACTGTTGTTGTCGCCCACGACTCCATGGAAGGCTGATCTCCTCTCTAGGGCCGGATGCAACCCTAACAAAGGGCCAAGGATTTTGTATTTTTGATTTTTATTCTTGGAGTTGTATAAACTTTATTTTGTTCTTAATGAATATTTTATTTCATCTCATATTTAATTTTTGTGATTTTAAGTATGACGTTTATACAACTGTTCTTCATGATCACTAAGTTAATAGAAGATCACCCATGCTTAGGGAAGATGCAGTGTCCTACCACATTAGTTTAGGGTAGACATTTAACGCCAACCGAAGATGGATGTTCCTAAATTACTTTTGTGAGATTTTATTTGAATGCTTATTAGGATTGTAGCCAATTTGCATGTTAATCCAAGAATAAATTAAAATACAATTAACCCTTGTTCCGATGTTAGTGGTGAATTTCTTGCCCTAGGTTCTCCCAAACTGGTATCATTTTAATTGCATTTTGTTTATTAAAATTTCTTAGTTTAATTTTTCTTTACAAACTCTTCTTTTTTAAATATTTTTAAGAAAACAACTGTACCCCAATCCCTGTGGATCGATATCCGTAATCACTATCCTACCAGATACGTGCTATTGCGTGGTCTTTAAAGTTGACTATCAATTTTTGGTGCTGTTGCCGGGGATTGCTAACATTGTTGTTTTTCTTTTCATATATAAAAAAAAACTCTTTAAAAAATATATATACATATATATCTAAAATAAAATAAAAATATTTTCTATTTTTTTTTACTTTCCTTATCTCCTTCTTCTCTCTTACTAATTTTTGAATTTTCTTTTGGTATTATTTGTTCAGGAATCAAAGAAGAAATTTGGGACGATCAAAAAGGGAACTGCTGGAAAAGGAATGCTGTAGAGGTTTGCTTTAAAAAAAATTTCTGGAGAAATTTTCTTTGGTAACATCTGAACCTTTCTTATTTAGATTGAGTCTCAATTAGCCTGAAATTTTGTGGTGATTGTTTGATTTTAATTTCAACAAAAGTGTGAATGCTTGCTTGATACACATACACCAATTAATCCGCACATAGTAAGGGCAATCACCTCAACAAGATAAGAACTGGATTTCATCACCAGATTCTTGCGCAAATTAGGTGAATCAATTCTCACATAGTTATCACTTTAATTAAAATCAATTAGACGTTAGCCCCTAGGAACATTCAAGCTCAATAGGACGAAGATCACCGAAAGTTGCACCAATTTCGCTATGTGGCTCAGTTGATGTCTAAGCAAGCTTTGTCCCTTTAAGGGAGATAGTTCATCTGTTCGAGGCAAGTGGTTTTTAAGTGGGACCTTTGCGAACGCATCGTGACCCCCCTACTTACCTGGGAGCTTACCTGGTCAACTCAGTTCATTAGACCGGATTGGAGGCTTAGGTGTACTCTTCAAACCAGTTAGAAGCTGTTTAGTGATTTTAGGGTAAACACAAGGATTTGATGTATATTTTCTTCTTAGTGCATGCTTAACTGTACTTGACTGACTAGAAGAGTATTAGTGTATGCTAGGGTGTCGTTCCACATCTTCTGAATTAGTACCTTTTGATTCTGAGATAGAGCGTTCTATTAGGGCCCTTCGAGCTGAAATCCGCACCTATAGAACCATAGGATCTGCTCCACCTGTCGAGATGGCTGAAGAACAACCCAAACTCTTGAGGGAGTACTTTACTCCTACCATTTACACTTCTCCATCTTGCATTCGATTACCTGAAGTAGCAGCTGTACAATATGAAATAAAGTCTAGTGTGATCCAAATGCTCCTATCTTTTTACGGGCTCACCAACGAAGACCCATATAAACACCTAGATGAATTCCTTGAAATCTGTACCACTGTCAAGATTCAGAACTTTACTGATGATGCTCTAAAACTTAGATTATTCCCCTTCTCCCATAAAGATAGAGCCAAGCAATGGCTGAATTCTTTAGAAGCCGATTCGATTCGTTCCTAGGATCAAATGCAACAAGAATTTCTTAAAAAATACTTTTCCGTAGGAAGAACGAACCAGTTTAGACGTGCCATCACAAGCTTCTCCCAAACTGAGGAAGAAGAATTTCATGAAACCTAGGAGAGATTTTGGGACCTAATCCATAAATGCCCGCATCATCAGATACCCAAGTGGCAATTAGTGCAATGCTCTTATGACGGATTGTCTGAACGAAACCATCAGATGGTTGATGCTTCTTGTGGGGGAACTTTCATACTTAAAAATGAGCATGAAGCATGGGAATTATTTGAAAATCTCAATGAAAACTCCCTCCACCATGTTTCCTGTTCTCGTCAAGCACCCCCGAGTTCTCAAAGAAAGGGGACCATATGTGAAATATAGGAGGACATGTCGTTAGCTCTTCCCTAGCACAAGTGTGTGCTATCTGTTCTAGCCCATCCCACCCTATTCATGAGTGCCCTTCAGCACCCCAATTTCCCGAACTCGTGCAAGAACACATCAATGCTGCTCAAACCAGCCCAGACTAAGTAATGACCCATTTTCCAATACATATAACCCGGGATTGCGGAATCATCCAAACTTTTCTTGGAAGCAGCAAGCTTCGAATACTGCCCAACCCTACTCCCAAAATTTTCAAAAACCTCAGAATTTTCAAATTCCATAAAATATTCATCCCTACCATCCTTCGACTCAATTTCAACACACTCCTCCTCCACCCCATAGAAACACAACCTTTGAGGAGAAAGTGTTGACCGCCCTTCAAGGTTTGAAAACCATTACACAATTGGTGCACTCTCACACACAATCCATCGCCAAGCTAGAATCCCAAATGGGGCAACTAGCTAATGCACTGAACAAGCGAGAGGAAGGAAAGCTTCTAAGCCAACCAGTGAGTAATCCTAGGGGACAATACATGGCTCAAGAAAATCAACTAAATACAATTCATCATGAACAAGCCAATACTTTGACTATCCTAAAGAGTGGACGTGTAGTAGACAATAAGATTGGGGAGGATAACAATAAGGAAGGTGAAGAAGGGGATAGAAATGTGTCAAATGAAAATCTAAAACCTTCTTCTTCTTCTTCCGCTAGTCCAACTTCTGCCAAAACTCACATTCCAAAAGTCCCATTTTCTGACGCTCTTAATTCACCCTCTCCCTTTGGCAAAAATGAAACTTCACTAGAGGAGATGATGAAGGTTTTCAAACAAGTCAAAATCAACCTCCTGCTTCTTGATGCTATTAGATAAGTTTCCTCCAATGCCAAATTTTTCAAAGATCTTTGCACCCAAAAGCGAAAATCTAGGACATATGTGCCTAAAAAGGTCTTCCTAACTGAGCAAGTGAGTTCTATTCTCCAACACAACATCCCTCCGAAATTCAAAGATCCTGGTGCTCCCACCATCTCCTGCATCTTAGGAAATAATTTCATTGATCGAGCACTCTTAGATCTAGGGGCAAGTGTCAACCTTTTACCTTACTCAGTTTATGAGAACTTGGGTTAGGTGAGTTAAAACCAACCTCAGTATCCCTTCAATTGGCTGATCGATCTGTAAAAACACCACGTGGGATAATTGAAGATGTCAAGGTAGACAAATTCTATTTTTCAGTAGATTTTATCGTCCTTGATATGGAACATGAGCCTAATCCTAAGAAACAAATCCCCGTGATCCTTGGGCATCTCTTTTTAGCAACAGCCAATGCGTGCATCAATTGTAGAACGGGGGTAATGAACATATCATTTGGGAACATGAAGGTAAAATTAAATGTGTTCAATACGGCCGACCAACCCACAAGGAAAGTTGAGTGCTTCCTAATAGACAAAATGGATGATCTTGTAGAAGAAGCCCTTTCCTATATTTTGGTAGATAACCGATGAGAGCACAAAAGTGCAATTGTCAGACCATTTTAATTAGTATTTTAGCTAATCATTAATAATAAAATTAACTAATTAACGTGGTATTTGTGTTTGAGTGCAGTAATCCAAGAGACCCAATAACATTGGGTTTAAGCCCAATGCCCGGCAGCTCGAGCTCAATAAATTCTCCAACTGCCATGCAAGCATGAAATCTCAGCCATCCAGCCAATCATCAACAACCCATTCCATGATCCCCTGCTCCCATTTCTTTCGCCCGTGATGCAGAAACAGCTCCCCATCCCAGCGTATCACACATCGCGGCAAGCTCCATTCCGAACCATCCCACGGCCAAAGAAGGAAGGCCACATCCCCAGTTTTTTCCATTTCCACCGATCCCTTCCTCCACATCTTCCTCCCAGCCTCTTCAACCGTGCCAGCAACCGTGCCAGCAACGCCCGCGTTCTTCACGCGCTGCCAGCATCCCAACCGCATCCCAGCAAAGATCCCGCAGTGCATCACCGCCCTCTCCTTCCTCTCGAGATCCAGGCTCTCCCTAATTCATGATTCGCCCTCAAATCCCAGCTCTTCTATGAACGGCTCCTCCCCGTCGATCCCGCTTCCAATCCGGCACCCAAAGAAGGGAAGAGCACCCCAGCATCCTTCCTCATCCGCGTGCGATCCCGGACGATTCGCCTCCCAGCAAAGATCCCGCAGTGCCCCAGCCACGGATCACCATCCAGATCAGCTCCCTCCGCCTCATCCGTGTGCGATCGCCTCCTTCCAGCGCCCGGATCCGCGTCTTCACCTTCCACATGCGTCCCAAATCCTTCCGCAGATCATGCGCCTTCCATCCGCGTCGCTGCCAGCTCCTCCCGTCGATCCCGCAGCCTCCGACGCCGCATCCGAGCTTCGCGATCACCGTTCCCCCCAGCAATTTCAACATGTCTCCAAGAGCCTATAAGAAGAACGGAGGAGAAGCAGGGAGGGTGTGCTCGGTGGAGGCTAAGAACCAGGGGGGAGAGATCTCAAATCGGTGCGGGCTGGTTCAAGAAGGAACAGGGGAGAGTTCGGTTTGGGGAAGAAGAAGAGAAATGCTCTGTTTTCTCTTTTGAAAACAGAGCATGTTCTGTTTGTTTTTTTATTTTTTATTTTTTTGGTTTTATTAAGAGTTTTATTTTGAGAACAAGTGTTTTGGGGTTTTTAGTTTTATTCATGCTAAAGTTGTAATTTCTGTTGTTTTTAATTTACGTTCTTCAAATTATGCAATCTTTTAATTTTTCTTTAATGCAATATATTTATTTTTTTTTATAAAATTTATGTTCCAAGCTTCAATCTTCCTAGTGTTGTCTATTTTAATTTATGCCAAAATTCTTCTTTGATTAATTAAATAAAAGCTTTTCGAATCTAAGCACCCGTCTTTTAGTTAGTTTCAATTAGAGAATTATTCAACATCCCCAAAATAATGTTTTTCTTCTATCATTCAAAAATCGGTTTTTAATCCGAATGAACGTTTTAATTTTTTTAAGCAACTCCAATCGCCTCCCTGTGGATCAACCTCTTACGACCACTATTCTTCGAGTAAGAAGGTAAGAGTAAAATTAAATTAAACTTTGTTTGTCGGTTCTAACAACGATCTGTTTAGCATATTTTTAAGTAGACAGGAATCGGACGAACAAAATTTTGGCGCCGTTGCCGGAGAGGCAAATCGAGAAGCAAGAACGATCACGAAGATCAAATCAGATTTTGGATGCCCGGAGTGAACGCACTCCGGTAGTAAGTTTTTACTTTTATTTTTATTAATTTTTCTTATTTTGATAATTTCTAGTTAATAATTTCGTAGTTATTAAATTCTGAAATTTGAAATTCGAAATTTAAAATTCAAAAAAAAAGAGAAAATTAAAAAAAAATTCCAAAATTCAAAAATTCAAAAAAAATTTAAATTCAAAATTTGAATTCTGAGATTCAAAATTTGAAGTTTAAAAAGAAAAAAAATTAAAAAAATATTATTTTTGCTAGTAATTGATAGGGTGCAATCTCCCGAGGTTATCATACCTCTATTGGGACTCCTCACGGAGTAATCTCCAGAGCTTATTCAACGGGCATTCGGAGATTGACTGACGCATAAGGATTATGTTTAGTTTACATTCAAGTTATTGCTATATAAAAAATAAAAATAATAATAATAATAATAATAATAATTTGCTCATTTAATCAGTACAACCTAATGACATTGCATAAACTTTAAAAATTATTGATTATTTGCTGCATTTAGTATTAAGTATTTGCATAAAATAATTTAAGGGCAAAACCCACTAAAAAGATAAGGTCGGAAAGTCATTACCTGTCCTTAGCCCAAAAATCACCACCTTGCATACATATCCTAAGCCAAATTAAATTAAAATCAAATTAGACGTTGGCCTTAGGGTTTTCGAGCTCAATTAGGCTCTTGAAAAGAAGCGGCTGAAAGCCACTCCAGTGAGAATTTAGTAATTGGTGATGTCTAGGAAAGTTTTACAACAGTGAGAACTGTTACGGGTATTGTGGTATCGGTGTATCCCTTCTGGCACCACCACACACCCCGGGACTTTCCTGGTCACTGGTTACTGGATCGCTTAACTGGTAAGCTCAAGCTTAATCTGAAAGGGAGATTAGGAGCTGTCTAATCTAGGAGAGAATTTCAGAAACTTTTTAACCTGATAAATCTCTGTGCAACTAGATTAAAAGCTACTAAACCTTCTTTAACCTCAAGATTAAAGAGCCAATCTATTGTGTGGTGTTGATTGTGGTCATCTTGGTCTAGCCCTTCTTCTTATCTTTTAGGATTTCGTTTAAAAATTGAGTCTAATTAAGTTGCGGAAAATGTATGCATGGTAGAAGGTCATTAAGGGATAACTTAACCCCATTTGATCCTGAGATTGATAGAACTTTTCATTACAACCTGCGAACTGTAAACCAACCGTCAATATCTACAATGGGTGAACATATCAGAACTTTGAATGAGTTGTTTGCACCCGCATCTGCTAGTCCCCCTACTTGCATAGTATTACCAATTAATAATGCAGCCCAATTCGAGATTCGGGCTGCAACAATAAACATGTTACCCAAGTTTCATGGGTTCGAGAGTGAACAACCCTACATTCATCTAAACAAATTTTTGACAATCTGTCAAACGTTTAGAAATCAAAACTTAGATGAAGAGGGGATTAAATTAAGGTTATTTTCCATGACTTTAGAGGATCGTGCTGCTGCATGGCTGTATTCCCTTGCTTCAAATTCCATCACATCATGGGAACAACTATCTAGGAAGTTCATGGCTAAGTTCTATCCCATGGTAAAAACTGAAAAAATTAAGGATGCCATCAGAACTTTTAAAGGAAAATCTGAGGAGGAATTTTTCCAACTTTGGGAAAGATTCCATGATCTTTTGGTCAAGTGCCCACACCATGGGCTTGACAAGGCTGACCTAGTACATTTCTTTTACAAAAGACTACCTTCGGCACATAGAAACATGATTGAGTCCATGCACAAGGGTAGGTTCATGAACCAAACCCCGGATCAAGCCTATGAATTTCTTGTTGACTTAGCCGAGAACGCCCAAAATTGGAGTAGCTATGGTGAGGAAGTAAATAGAGATGAGTTCGGGTCTAGAAAACCAGGTAATTATGAAATGAAAGCAGACCCAGAACTCAAAAATGTCATGTCCAATCTGGTGACTGGAATGAACAACTTAAGCAAAAAGTTTGATGCTTTCACTGTTTCCACTAGCTCAAGTTCATATAAAGAGTTAAATCCCATCATGAAAGTGGATCACGAGTCACAAAGTTTATGTATCTTGTGTAACAGTTCTGAGCATCTAGTGGAGTATTGTCCTAGTTTACCCAACATTAAGGCTGAGCAGGCAATGCTCTAAACTCATATAGTACCTTCAAGAAGCCCACTCCCAATTCATTCAGCCCAGTCTACCACCCTGATAATAGGTTCCACCCAAATTTCTCATACAAGCAATATGAACCTATTCAGCATCAAGGTGGTCCACCAGATTTTCAGAAGAATTTTCCCAGGATAGGTCCATCACAAATAAACCAATCATTGGCTCCACCTATTCCTACTTATAGTGCCCCTATCCCTCAGCAAACTACATCATTGGAAGCCATGATGGCTAACATGATGAAGCAGCAACAAGACTTCATCCAACAACAACAACAGACCAACATGGCTCAAACCCAGACTAACCAATTCCATGCGCAAGCGATTGCAAAACTTGAGGTTAGTCTGAGCCAAATAGCCAACTCTCTAGGAGATAGGAAAAAAGGTGAATTGCCCAGTCAGCCAGTATCTAACCCTAGTAGACAACAGAATCAAGGGCCGAGAGGCCAGTTTCAGATTGATTCTAATGGAAACCCTACCCATGAAGTCCAGGAAATTACCACTTTACGGTCTGGCAAGCAAGTGGACAACAAAGTCCAACTTCCTGTGCAAGAAAAAGAAGAAAAGCATGAACCAAACCCCACCCAGAAAAAGGCACAAGAACAGGAAACACAAGGAATAGAGGAGAAACCAATAGAGACGTACACACCCAAGGCTCCCTTTCCTAGTAGACTACAAGACTCAAAGAAAAAATCTCAGTACGATGAAATCATGGAAGTCTTTAAAAATGTCCAAATAAATTAACCCTTCCTAGATGCCATCAGACAGATCCCCTCCTATACAAAATTCTTAAAAGACTTAACCACGGTGAAAAGGAAAACCAGTATTCCTAGGCAAGCTGTGATGGCGGCACAAGCCTCATCTCTTATTCAACAACAGATTGCCCCAAAATACAAGGACCCTGGTTGCCCTACTGTTGAAATTAAAATAGGAGAAACCATCATTCGGAGAGCCCTATTAGACTTAGGAGCAAGTGTGAACCTATTACCCTATTCTGTCTACACCGAACTCGGTTTGGGGGAATTAAAGCCCACAAACATTACTTTGTCATTAGCAGATAGGACTGTGAAGTATCCTAAGGGAATTGTAGAGGATGTAATTGTAAAGGTAAATGAGTTTTATTACCCTGTGGATTTTGTAGTCCTCGAAACTGAACCAGTGAAAAACCTAGGTAGTCACATCCCGGTAATCCTTGGTAGACCATTTTTGGCCACTTCAAATGCTGTGATCAGTTGCCGAAATGGGATAATGACCTTAGCATTTGGAAACTTGACCGTCCAACTCAATATCTTTCACAGTAGTAATCAACCATCTGAGATGGACGATTTAGAAGAAATTCACATGATTGAAAACATAATCAGTAAGTCCTTCGAGGAATCAAGTTATTCTGATCCACTAGAAAGATGTTTGGCCCAATTCAGTCAAGATTGTGAGGAAAGAGAGTCAAATCAGGAGGTTAATGCATTGCTAGATTCCATTCCTGTAATGGATACTAGCAGATAGGCTACTAAATTTGAATCATTACCTATACCTGAATCCCAGCTAATACCTTCAAGTGTCAAACCTCCACAGCTTGAACTTAAAGATCTGCCTGAAAACCTAAAATATGCATTTCTAGGAGACAACAACACCTTACCTATTATTATTGCATCAAATTTAACTGAAGAACAGGAAGAGAAGTTGTTAAATATCCTTCAGAAAAATCAAGAAGCGATCGGCTGGTCTATAGCTGATATTAAGGGGATTAGCCCTTCTGTGGTCCAACATAAAATTCATCTAGAAAAGGATGCAAAAACCTCTAGAGAACCACAAGGGCGACTTAACCCAGTCATGAAAGATGTGGTTCTAGCTGAAATCATTAAACTCTTAGATGCAGGGATTATATACCCTATTTCTGATAGCCAGTGGGTGAGCCCAGTTCAAGTCGTACCCAAGAAATTTGGAATTACTGTGATCAAGAATGACCAAAATGAGTTAGTCCCAACTCGAATCCAAACTGGATGGCGAGTGTGCATTGACTACAGAAAGCTGAACGCCATGATTAGGAAAGACCACTTTCCACTACCCTTCATTGACCAAATGTTAGAACGTCTAGCTGGCCACTCTCATTACTGTTTTCTTGATGGTTATTCTGGATATAACCAAGTTCCAATTGCACGTGAGGATCAAGAGAAAACCACATTCACCTATTCTTATGGCACTTTTGCCTATCGTCGCATGCCTTTTGGGCTATGCAATTCACCGGCTACATTCCAACGGTGTATAATGAGTATTTTCTTCGACATGGTGGAGAAATTTTTAGAAATTTTCATAGATGATTTTTCTGTATTTGGATCCAATTTTGATGAATGTCTGCACCACTTGACACTTGTTGTAAAACGCTGTAAAGAGAAAAACTTAGTTCTTAACTGGGAGAAGTGTCATTTCATGGTAGAATCAGGTATTGTTTTAGGACACATTGTGTCACAAAGGGGAATCGAGGTGGATAAAGCCAAAGTAGAATTAATTGCCAAGTTACCACCTCCCAAAACTGTTAGGGAAGTCAGATCCTTTTTAGGGCATGCGGGTTTTTACCGCCGCTTTATCAAGGATTTTAGCAAAATATCAAAACCCTTATGTGATTTGTTGGCCAAAGATACTGTTTTCAATTTTTCACCAACTTGTGTAACTGCTTTCGAAAGACTGAAGTCTGAATTGACTTCTGTTGGGAACCCGCCCATGCCGCTGATATTTCAAAAATTTTTCAGATGGCAGCGGAATCGGCATGCACGAGTTCGACGTTCATCTCATGAACGTTGTTTCGAGACCTTTCGTAATTAGGTAAGAATTAAATCCTTTTAAAACTAATAGGAAGATCAAATCTTCACCTTGCGCGGGTAGATGATCACCGCGAATCTGAATTCGTGGTTTTAGGAAGAGGGTTCGCTTGAAGCCGTTCAAACGTCCGGCCTCTACGGGTATCCACACGAAGCAGAGGACCGATCAAAGCTTTCTCGTCTCCCCGGGGTGCTAGCTCCCTTGCAGAGACTTCCTTTGATGGCTGATCTCCTCTCTTTCTTTCAACTCTTGAAAGTGCTTGAGAGGAGGAAGAAGAAGAAGGGACTCAAGGAAGAAGAACACAGCTTCTGCAGCCTTCTTTCTTTTCCCTGTGTTGGAAGAAGGATTGGAGGAAGAGGATGACGCCAACGCTTGGACTTTGCTCTCCCTTTGCTTGCGGCTGAACCAAGAGAGGAGGGGGCTGGTGGCGGCAGCAAGAGGAGGAAGAGAGCTCTTGGCTAGGGCGCCGGCCTCATGCCTCCTTATAAAGCCATCTAGGGCTCCTACAATCTAGGAGCCCTAGACATATTGCCTAAGAGGGAAGGGGGGCGCCGGCCCTTCTCTTCATGCCGCACTCAAGGAGAGGAGGAGGGGCGTGAACCCTCCTTCTTGTGATGCCCTAATCCTCTTCCAAAGAGGATTGGGTGCCTCTCTTATGGTTTAATCCCAATCCAATTAGGATTAGCCAAATTGGGTTCAATCTATGCTAGTCCTAATCCAATTAGGATTTGAATGAACCATGACTCAATTGAACTCTTCAATCCTAATCCAATTAGGAGTCATGTTGATTCATTAGATTAATAATTAATTTAGACTTAAGGAATCCTAATCTAATTAGGATGTATTTAATTTTAGTCCTAATCCAATTAGGACTCTATTTGAATCCGAAGTCCTAATCCAATTAGGATTTCTAGGAATCCTACTCCAAGTAGGAATCCAATTTTAATTCAAAATTCCTAATCTCATTAGGATTGTAGGAATCCTATTCCAAGTAGGAATTCCAGTCCTACTCCAACTAGGATTCCCAGCCCTAATCCAATTAGGACTCTAGGAATCCCTCCCGAAGTAGGATTTGTGTTTAAGTCTAATTAATTAATTCCCTTTGTTTCTTCTTCAACTTCTTATCAATCAAATTGATTTCTTGTGATTCCTAATCACGATTTCAACCATCGGATCGGTCAATACTTCTAGTGTGTGTGACCCCATAGGTTCTATTCTGACTGGTAGTGAGATATATTGTGATCTCTATCACTATATCATTGAAAACTCCTTTCAATGGGTTGGAACGATTCCAACTCAACTCATTAGGGTTTATCGATCATCAAGATAATCCCTATGAGTCCCACCATCCACCAGTGACACCTAGCAGCATGTAGTGGCTACCCAGCAGAATGGAATGATGAACCTCTAGGTGCAGTTAACATGTGATATAGTCCTACTATCGTGGATCCCTACAGGACGGAGGTCATGGACAACTCGTCAAACCCCATCGTCTGTCATATGTCAAGATTTATTCGTCTCGAGTTCGATAGTGAGAAACTCTTTCTCCACTGTGTATACTGCCCCGGCCGAGGTCTTACGAACTCAGTCTTATAAATCACATAGGATCTCTCCTTATCTATCAAGGTCGATAGATTCCATATAGGTGCATACCCTACTCCTACAGTGAACTTACTGCAGCCAATCTACACTGCATGGACCCATATGGCTAGGGACCATGTATGTGTGCAGTCAAACTACAATAACCCCACTGTGAGCAGCCGAAGCACCGCAGGTCAAAGGACCAGTCACACTACTGCAACATCAAGCAAGTCACTGACGAGTGGATAGACATCCAAGTGACTTCTTGTATTGGTCACGCTCAGTACCCTTGTTCTCTAACAAGCACCTGCACTATCACTTCAGTGTTCCTACACTGTGGACTCAAGTCTCGTCCATCCAGAAGGAGAGTGATCTGTGCACTGATCGGATCGATCACCGTCCTCGTGATGATCCTTTGATCAGGAGCATTTAGAAATTAATCACCAATGATACATGGCTCAAATTCTCAACTCTTGAGAATATGTATCATCATCTTATTAATTTCTTGGACGATTCATAGACACATAAACAATATGAATGAAAAGATGCCTTTTATTTATTCAATAATAAATAGTCAAGTACAAAATTATGTCCCTAGAATCAATAATGTGTCAGCCAAATTGGCTTCTAGGGCATACATCTAACAATCTCCCACTTGCACTAAAGCCAATTGGTCATATATCTTAGGCCCATCTTCTCAAGGTGGGCTTCAGTCTTTTGCTGACTCAGCTGCTTAGTGAAAGGGTCTGCCACGTTATCCGCGGAGTCTACTCTCTGCACCTCTACATATTTCTTCTCCACATAGTCGCGTATGAGGTGAAAGCGCCGCTCTATATGCTTAGACTTCTGATGAGACCTTGGCTCCTTAGCAAGGGCTATGGCGCCATTGTTATCGCAGTAGAGTGTTATGGCATCTGATGTCATCACATCCAGCTCTGCAATGAATTTCTTGAACCAGAAGCCTTCCTTAGCAGCTTCAGAGGCGGCGATGTATTCGGCTTCCATAGTCGAATCAGCAATGATCGGTTGTTTAGAACTCTTCCAATTCACCGTACCACCATTGCACAAGAACACGTATCCAGATGTTGACTTCCTGTCATCGACATCAGTCATGAAGTCTGAATCTGTGTACCCTTCTACCTTTAACTCTGATGATCCTCCAAAAACCAAGAATAAATCTTTAGTTCTTCTCAAGTACTTAAGAATATTCTTCACAGCTGTCCAGTGTTCTTCACCTGGATTCGACTGATATCTGCTTGTGACACTCACAGCAAGAGCTATATCAGGTCGTGTACATAGCATGGCATACATGAGGCTTCCTATTGCCGATGCATAAGGAATCTTGCTCATGCGTTGAATCTCCTCAGGTGTGTTGGGGCACATCTTCTTGGAGAGATGAATTCCATGCCTTAGGGGTAAGAGACCCCTCTTGGAGTTTTCCATGCTGAACCTCTTCAGCACCTCCTCTATGTACATTTTCTGTGACAGGCCAAGCATCCTTTTAGATCTATCTCTATAGACCTTTATTCCCAAGATATAGGATGCTTCCCCAAGGTCTTTCATGGAGAATTCTTTTGACAACCAGACCTTGACCGAGGTTAGCATGGGAATATCATTCCCAATCAGGAGAATGTCATCTACGTACAGTACGAGAAAAGCGACAGCACTCCCACTAACCCTTTTATAAACACATGGTTCCTCCTCGTTTTTGATGAAATCAAACGTTTTGATTGTATCATCGAAACGAGTGTTCCAACTCCGAGAGGCTTGCTTTAGTCCATAGATGGACCTTTGCAGCTTGCAGACCTTGTGATCTCTATCACTGGAAGTGAAACCCAAAGGCTGTTCCATATAGATATCTTCATCAAGATATCCATTCAGGAAAGCAGTTTTCACATCCATCTGCCAGATTTCATAATCATGAAATGCTGCAATGGCAAGCAATGTTCGGATGGATTTTAGCATGGCTACAGGTGAAAAGGTCTCCTGATAGTCAATGCCTTCGCGCTGACTATACCCTTTCGCCACAAGCCTTGCCTTATAGGTCTCTACCTCTCCATCCGAACCTATCTTCCTTTTGTAGATCCATTTGCATCCAATAGGTACAATACCTTCTGGTGGATCTACTAAGGTCCAGACTTGGTTGGAATGCATGGAGTCTATCTCTGACTTCATAGCTTCCAGCCATTTCTCGGAATCGATATCAGATATCGCCTCGTTGTAGGTTTTGGGATCCTGTATGTGATCCCTATCTCCCACTAGGAACATTTCCTCAGTATCCTCTTCAAGTATACCTAAGTATCTATCGGGAGGATGGGAGACTCTACTAGATCTACGAGGTGGTTGAGGGACATCGTGTACTGGTTCCTTATGAATGGGTTCTATAGGATCCATGACTCGTTGCTTTTCAGAGACTTTCTCTTCAAGCTCAATTTTCCTCCCACTGCCTCTATCAAGGATAAACTGATTTTCCAAGAAGATGGCATGACGGCTCACAAACACATTGTGATCCTCTGAGACGTAAAAATTGTATCCTAATGACTCTTTAGGATATCCTATAAAACGAGCACTTATGGTCCTAGCCTCTAACTTGTCCGCCTGTAGTCGCTTGACGTGGGCCGGACATCCCCAAATCTTGAGATGACCCAGACTTGGTTTCTTACCATGCCATATCTCATACGGTGTGGTAGGAACGGATTTAGAGGGAACTCTATTCAATAAATAAATCGCTGTGAGTAAGGCATCTCCCCAAAGGAACATAGGTAAATCAGTGAAGCTCATCATGGACCTGACCATATCCAATAGGGTCCGATTTCTCCTCTCTGACACCCCGTTGAGTTGAGGTGTACCCGGAGGTGTCCATTGTGAGACTATGCCGTTTTCTTTGAGATAGTCCCGGAATTCCCCACTAAGGTATTCTCCTCCCCGATCTGATCGAAGAGCCTTAAGAGGTTTTCCAGTTTGTTTTTCTACTTCATTCTTGAACTCTTTGAACTTTTCAAAGGATTCAGACTTGTGTCTCATAAGATACACATACCCATACCGTGAATAATCATCGGTAAAGGTAATGAAGTAAGAATAACGTCCCCTGGCTAGCACATCGAATGGGCCACATACATCTGTATGTACTAGGGTAAGTATTTCAGTGGTCCTCTCCCCATGTCCTACAAAGGGTAGTCTAGCCATCTTTCCTTGAAGACAGGACTCGCAAACTGGATATGACTCGGAAGTCAATGAGCCTAAGAGCCCATCTTTATCCATTTTGTTCATTCTATCTTCTCCAATATGGCCAAGTCTGAGGTGCCACAAATATCTTTGGTTTATCTCATCTCTGGATCTTTTGGATCCTTTGGCACTCACATCTTGCTCGGTAACATTCACAGATACATCCATATGTAAATGGTAGAGACTGTCAATCATAAAACCACGTGCGACTATTTTATTTCTTAAATAAATAGAACAGCAGTCTTTGTCAAATGTAAAAACATGACCTTCCTGTGCTAGACATGAAACAGAAATCAAATTTCTGCTAGCAACAGGTACATAATAACAGTCTCTAAGTATTAAACTAAATCCAGACGGTAGTCGCAGATGGTAGGTGCCCACAGCCACAGCAGCAACTTTTGCCCCGTTGCCAACCCGAAGGGTTACCGCACCTTCCGCCAGCCTTCTACTTTCCTTTAGACCCTGCATGGTAGTGCACAAATGAGCACTAGAACCAGAATCTATAACCCAACTAGAAGTAGAAGAAACCGTTAGATTAGTTTCAATAATGAGCAAGTCTATACCTTCTGAAGGTGTGTCACCTTTCTTGTTCTTTAGGCTCTCGAGGTATGAAGGACAGTTTCTCTTCCAGTGGCCTTCGACATTGCAGTGGAAACATTTTCCTTTGTCGTTAGCCTTTTTCTTTTGAACTTCCTTCTTTGGCTTCTTGTCTTTCTTCTGCTTCTTTGCAGGCTTCTTTTTCTTCCAAGTAGACTTTCTCTTGGAACCAGAAGTCAACTCAGCAGCGAGGACATTGCCCCTTGAACCTTTCAAGGCTCCCTCAGCAGTTACCAACATGTTGATTAGTTCAGTCTTAGTGCATTCAATCTTATTCATGTGGTAGTTTACTATAAACTGACCAAATGAATCAGGAAGTGACTGTAGGATCAAATCCACTTGCAATTCCTTGTGCATGTCCATACCGAGCTTCTCAAGCTCCTCTAGGTCCTTGATCATGGTCAGACCGTGATCATGGACAGACTGCCCTTCGCGCATCTTCGCTTTGAAAAGCCTCTTGGACACTTCAAAACGAGCTGTGCGACTCTGCTCACCATACAACTCTTGTAGGTGTGCCAGTATGTCCCTAGCAGTCTTTATATTTTCATGCTGGCATTGGAGTTCATTAGACATAGATGCCATCATATAGCATTTTACTCTAATGCCATCGTCCAACCACTTTTTATGCATCTCACGCTGAACATCAGTGGGACGTGCTGGTAATGTGGGGATATCTGAATCGAGTATATAGCCTATCTTCTCACAGTCCAAAACTATTTTGAGATTTCTAAGCCAGTCCTTGTAATTGGTTCCGGTCAGTCGGTTGGTCTCAAGAATACGGGTCAAAGGGTTTGAAGCCGACATTGTATCTGCAGAGAGTAAAGATTCTAGTTAGACTCTTGTACTTGATCCTAATCTGTCCTAAGGTCTTTTAGAACAAATATGACTCCCACTATTTTCTCGAATTCCTCACACTCCCTTGGTAGGAAAACGGAAATCCCACACGACTAGGGTTTCTAGTGGGTACTGCGGTCCCACCAATTCACATGCCACCTCACCTAACAGTTATTGGTGACACATAGATGGATGAGTGTACAACTCTTGTACAATGCTTCTCAAGCATGTTGCAGTGCAACTTGGTCTCTAAGCCATGAAGACCTCACCTAACAGTTATTGGTCCCATTTCTTAGTTAAGTCAGACCCACCGTATAACCGTAGGTATAAAGTCGTCATTGGGTCCTCACCTAACAGTTATTGGTGCCCAACCCCACCTTTACCCTACAACATCTCATGTCTATAGAGAGGTCCAGCCCCCCAATGCAACTTGACCACTGTATCCAGCCGAGACAAGTCAACATCAGAAAGGCCTTAGCAGCTCTACTACAGTGGAAGACCTATTGACTTAATATTGGTTAATCAGGTCTTAGTGTTTGCAACTTGAGCCTTTCATAAGAGGTAATCGAACAATTGGCCAGGTAAGCAGGTGGGAGGCTCCCCTTACTCAGAGAGTAAGGTCCTAATTAAGTAACCACCTTTCATGCTTTCCTAGACACCAATTAGATCAATTAATCTAATATGACTTGCTCATGTCGGTTCACTCTCGACTTGATTGAGGAGGTTTTAATTTAGGTCTCAATTGGGTTTGCTACATCACATGTAGACCTATCTACCCGACTCTCATTCACATCACATGCAAACGGCGCATTGCAGGCAGTTATAATCGCGGCATCAAATTAAAGCTAAACTTTAACTAGGTGATGATCATGGATTCTAATTAGGTCGTATTACAAGCACATGCACATCAATCGATCAAGTGGTCTTCAACTCTTGAATTGGATCCAAGCTTCCTTGATTCGATCCTTGATCAACTCTTGATCCCATCGCCATCAACCGCTTAGACCCCTGTTCATCTCATGCATCGTCTTCGACTTGATCGTTGATGTACATTACATCACAGAAATACAACCAGATGTAAAATAAAAATAAAAATAATTTACATCTCTTTTTAGGGGGCACGCAGGCCTCTCAAAACATCAAATAAGATGCATGCAAGCATCTGAAAAATTACATGACATCGCAGATCACATCGCAGGTCATTACATTTGATACCAAAAGAGGTTGAATCCTATGATCATCACCGTATGCTACAATTATAATTTTCAGATCTGAAACTTAACTGATTATATCATGACATAGGTCGCTGATCATGCTAATCATGATTCTAAACTTTGTAATCCCATTAACAATGCAATTAGAATCATCTTTTTATCACATAAAAATCAGCATGTAAAAATTCAGCACCCCTGAAAAATCTGCATGCAGAATTTTTCAGCATGCATGATCAATCAATTTTCAGATCTAATAAGCCTTTAAATATTTAATTCTTACCTTAATCTACGAAGCCTAGGCTCTGATACCACTGTTGGGAACCCGCCCATGCCGCTGATATTTCAAAAATTTTTCAGATGGCAGCGGAATCGGCATGCACGAGTTCGACGTTCATCTCATGAACGTTGTTTCGAGACCTTTCGTAATTAGGTAAGAATTAAATCCTTTTAAAACTAATAGGAAGATCAAATCTTCACCTTGCGCGGGTAGATGATCACCGCGAATCTGAATTCGTGGTTTTAGGAAGAGGGTTCGCTTGAAGCCGTTCAAACGTCCGGCCTCTACGGGTATCCACACGAAGCAGAGGACCGATCAAAGCTTTCTCGTCTCCCCGGGGTGCTAGCTCCCTTGCAGAGACTTCCTTTGATGGCTGATCTCCTCTCTTTCTTTCAACTCTTGAAAGTGCTTGAGAGGAGGAAGAAGAAGAAGGGACTCAAGGAAGAAGAACACAGCTTCTGCAGCCTTCTTTCTTTTCCCTGCGTTGGAAGAAGGATTGGAGGAAGAGGATGACGCCAACGCTTGGACTTTGCTCTCCCTTTGCTTGCGGCTGAACCAAGAGAGGAGGGGGCTGGTGGCGGCAGCAAGAGGAGGAAGAGAGCTCTTGGCTAGGGCGCCGGCCTCATGCCTCCTTATAAAGCCATCTAGGGCTCCTACAATCTAGGAGCCCTAGACATATTGCCTAAGAGGGAAGGGGGGCGCCGGCCCTTCTCTTCATGCCGCACTCAAGGAGAGGAGGAGGGGCGTGAACCCTCCTTCTTGTGATGCCCTAATCCTCTTCCAAAGAGGATTGGGTGCCTCTCTTATGGTTTAATCCCAATCCAATTAGGATTAGCCAAATTGGGTTCAATCTATGCTAGTCCTAATCCAATTAGGATTTGAATGAACCATGACTCAATTGAACTCTTCAATCCTAATCCAATTAGGAGTCATGTTGATTCATTAGATTAATAATTAATTTAGACTTAAGGAATCCTAATCTAATTAGGATGTATTTAATTTTAGTCCTAATCCAATTAGGACTCTATTTGAATCCGAAGTCCTAATCCAATTAGGATTTCTAGGAATCCTACTCCAAGTAGGAATCCAATTTTAATTCAAAATTCCTAATCTCATTAGGATTGTAGGAATCCTATTCCAAGTAGGAATTCCAGTCCTACTCCAACTAGGATTCCCAGCCCTAATCCAATTAGGACTCTAGGAATCCCTCCCGAAGTAGGATTTGTGTTTAAGTCTAATTAATTAATTCCCTTTGTTTCTTCTTCAACTTCTTATCAATCAAATTGATTTCTTGTGATTCCTAATCACGATTTCAACCATCGGATCGGTCAATACTTCTAGTGTGTGTGACCCCATAGGTTCTATTCTGACTGGTAGTGAGATATATTGTGATCTCTATCACTATATCATTGAAAACTCCTTTCAATGGGTTGGAACGATTCCAACTCAACTCATTAGGGTTTATCGATCATCAAGATAATCCCTATGAGTCCCACCATCCACCAGTGACACCTAGCAGCATGTAGTGGCTACCCAGCAGAATGGAATGATGAACCTCTAGGTGCAGTTAACATGTGATATAGTCCTACTATCGTGGATCCCTACAGGACGGAGGTCATGGACAACTCGTCAAACCCCATCGTCTGTCATATGTCAAGATTTATTCGTCTCGAGTTCGATAGTGAGAAACTCTTTCTCCACTGTGTATACTGCCCCGGCCGAGGTCTTACGAACTCAGTCTTATAAATCACATAGGATCTCTCCTTATCTATCAAGGTCGATAGATTCCATATAGGTGCATACCCTACTCCTACAGTGAACTTACTGCAGCCAATCTATACTGCATGGACCCATATGGCTAGGGACCATGTATGTGTGCAGTCAAACTACAATAACCCCACTGTGAGCAGCCGAAGCACCGCAGGTCAAAGGACCAGTCACACTACTGCAACATCAAGCAAGTCACTGACGAGTGGATAGACATCCAAGTGACTTCTTGTATTGGTCACGCTCAGTACCCTTGTTCTCTAACAAGCACCTGCACTATCACTTCAGTGTTCCTACACTGTGGACTCAAGTCTCGTCCATCCAGAAGGAGAGTGATCTGTGCACTGATCGGATCGATCACCGTCCTCGTGATGATCCTTTGATCAGGAGCATTTAGAAATTAATCACCAATGATACATGGCTCAAATTCTCAACTCTTGAGAATATGTATCATCATCTTATTAATTTCTTGGACGATTCATAGACACATAAACAATATGAATGAAAAGATGCCTTTTATTTATTCAATAATAAATAGTCAAGTACAAAATTATGTCCCTAGAATCAACAATGTGTCAGCCAAATTGGCTTCTAGGGCATACATCTAACAACTTCAGCACCCATCATAAGGTGTCCTGATTGGAGTCGTCCTTTTGAAATCATGTGTGATGCATCCGATTATGCCATAGGTGCTGTCTTAGGTCAACGAGTAGAGAAGCTTCCCCATGTTATTCATTATGCGAGCAAAACTCTAAATGACGCCCAACTTAACTATTCCACCACTGAAAAAGAATTGTTGGCAGTTGTTTTTGCCCTAGATAAATTTCGTCCCTACCTGATAGGATCTAAGATTCTTGTTTATTCTGATCATGCCGCCCTTAAGTACCTTCTCACAAAGAAGGATGCTAAGGCAAGGCTCATTCGTTGGATCCTATTGCTCCAAGAATTTGATCTCGAAATTCGAAATAAAAAGGGATCTGAAAATGTAGTAGCTGACCACTTATCCAGACTGATTGTTGAGTCATCTGCAGAATCCTTACCTATATCCAAAACTTTTTCGGATGAATAACTAATGATGATTTTTCATACCAATGTTCCATGGTATGCTGACATAGTCAACTACCTCGTTACTGAGCAAATGCCCAGATCTTGGACCAAACAGGAGCGATTTCGCTTCATAGCTCGTGTAAAGTGGTATTTTTGGGATGAACCATACTTATTTAAATATTGCCCTGATCAGATCATCCGACGGTGTATCCCTGAATACGAACAAAGGAAAGTCCTTTCCTTTTGTCATGACCACGCTTGTGGTGGTCATTTCAGTGGTAAAAAGACGGCTGCAAAGATTTTGCAGTGCGGATTCTATTGGCCCACACTATTTCATGACTCACACGAGTATTGCAAAGCATGTGACCGATGTCAAAGACTAGAAAAAATTTCAAGAAAAAATGAGATGTCCCGATCTTAATTGTAGAAATCTTTGATGTTTGGGGTATTGATTTTATGGGTCATTTTCCTATGTCATTTGGGCACCAGTACATACTCCTAGTTGTTGACTATGTATCTAAGTGGATTGAGGCTATCGCGTGTAAGACCAATGATCACAAAGTAGTGATCAAGTTTCTTAAGGAGTCTGTCTTCGCTCGCTTTGGCACCCCTCGTGCTATCATTAGTGATGGGGGGAAGCATTTTTGCAATAGAATTTTTAAAGCCCTTGCTAGGAAGTACAACATCACCCATGTGGAGTGATCGATTAAAACCCCGTTTGATTTTGATGAGCTCAAAGCATTTGAGTATATCTTGTGATTACTAATGAATTCAATTGAGTGTTTCAGTGAAAATCCTGTCCAAGTGTCTCTAGACTTGGTTCATAGCATTTTGGATAAGTTAAGAAGTCTGCATGAACCAATGTCTGAGATACGAGTCGACTCCCGAGTTTCACGAGTCGACTCCAAGCGTATCAAGGTCACTGGCACGAGCTCGAGTCGACTCCTGATCAGTACGAGTCGACTCCGACTGAAAATAGACAGAAGGACAGAAGAGCAGTTTTTCAGGTCTGAGATTCGAGTCGACTCCAGTGGAACGCGAGTCGACTCCCAGCGGTACACACAGAAAAAGTCAGAGAGCATTTTATGGACTCTGAGATTCGAGTCGACTCCAGTGGAACGCGAGTCGACTCCCAGCGGTACACAAAGAAAAAGTCAGAGAGCGTTTTATGGACTCTGAGATTCGAGTCGACTCCCGCAGTACGCGAGTCGACTCCGAGACTGTGCGACCATCGACAGACAGAAGACCATGTTACTGCCTCTGAGATTCGAGTCGACTCCCAGACAGCTCGAGTCGACTCCAAGACAAGCTTCACGTCAAAAGGCAGAAGACCAACTTTCGGAAACTGAGAGCCGAGTCGACTCCAAGGAAGTTCGAGTCGACTCCAAGACTGGATGAGCCAAAAGACAGAGAATCGGGAGTTCGGGCTCTGAGATTCGAGTCGACTCCCAGGACAGTCGAGTCGACTCGAGTGGACAAAATTCAAATTTGGATCCACGGACTACAGAGGATGAGCCGACTCCAAAATTGCCAGTCAGCGCCAGAAGTTGGCGAGTCGACTCCGGGTCAAGACGAGTCGACTCCCAGTCAAGACGGCAACTTTAATTCAAACTGGGAACAGTTGCCGAGTCGACTCCGGAAAAGCTCGAGTCGACTCCTGCTACAGCCGAGTCGACTCCTGATCGTGCGAGTCGACTCCAACCCACCAACGGTCACATTGTCAGGCTGCGCAGAGTGTGCAGAACGGCCAGAAAAAGCAGAGTAACGGCTAGTTTCCGTGGGGGTTGGCTTAAATAGCCACAGAAGACTGTAGCAAGGTAGAGAACACACATTCCACTCCTAGCATTCAAGTCTTCAAGCTCTCTAAGTGCTCTTCAACGAGAAAAAGGGAAGATCTGCATTTACTGCTCCACCAACATCTTCCCAGCATTCAAAGCTTCCTCCTCCTGCTTTCAAGTCGATCACTCTTTCAAGAGGAGACCGGAGTTCCAGAAGCCACACCTCTTCACCATCTTAAAAGCGTTTGAGGGCTTCTAACTCCTTTACGATTATATTGTTTTAAATCTGCTTTTTGAGAAGCTATTTTCTGTTTTCTTCTATCTCGTGTATTTACTTGATTCAATCGGGAGATTGAATCAAGGGGATTAAGGTTGGTTGGTGAGCCGGTTTAAAACCAACGAGTGTAAGGGTTTGATTGTGAGCCCGGAAAAACAATCGGGGTTGGTTCTAGTCGGTGAGCCTGGAAAAACCGACCGAGTTCGTTGTGAGCTCGTAAAACAACAAGTTCGGTTGTGAGCTTGCAAAACAACCGGCTGTAATCCAAGGGGGTTATAGTGAAATTCCCAAGTGAGACTTGGGGAGTGGACGTAGGAGCAAGGGTTAGCTCCGAACCACTATAAAACTTTGTGTTTGTAGTGCATTGTCTCTCATCTTCTTCCCCACACATTACTCACAGCACTTAGCTTTAATTAAATAACTGGCTATAGTATTTAGTTAATCATCCACAAAGTTTTAATTAGCTAAGTTAATTTAAAAACCCAATTCACCCCCCCCCCCTCTTGGGTTGTCTATCTGGGCAACAACCCACAAGGTCGGTATACCATATCACCCACAAACGAGTGGACAAGTTGAGATTTCCAATAGAAAAATCAAGACCATCCTTGAAAAAACTGTCAACCCATCTCGAAAGGATTGGTCCCTTAGGTTAACAGATGCATTGTGGGCATATCGAACGGCCTACAAAACACCAATTGGAATGTCTCCATATAGAACTGTCTATGGCAAGGCCTGCCATTTACCTGTTGAGTTAGAGCACAAGGCCTATTGGGCTATTAAACATTTAAATTTCAATCTTGACAAAGCAGAAGAACATCAGAAGCTTCAGCTCGACGAGCTTGAAGAAATTAGGAACGATGCTTACGAGTGTGTTAAGAAGTACAAGGATCGCATGAAAGTCATGCATGATAAAATGATTACTCGTAAAGAATTTCACCAAGGACAAAAAGTCCTTCCATATGATTCTCGATTACATCTATTCCCTGGAAAACTTAAATCTCGCTGGACTTGCCCATACATAGTAGAGAAAGTGCATCCGCATGGTGCAGTAGTAATATGCAATACCAAGAATGGTAGGTCCTTTCAAGTCAATGGACATTGTTTAAAACCATACCTTGAGTATCTGAGTCCAGAAGTTGAGGAGACACTTCTGACCGACCCTGTCTATCATGAATGAATTAGAATTGTCTGGCTGAAGACATAAAACTTAGCGCTCTTGGGAGGCAACCCAACATGTAAATATCTTCTAATTAAAAATAATAATAATAATAATAATAATAATAATAATTCAATAAATTACTAACATGCAGGTTTGAGGAATTTTGCCCCAACCTTCAATTTATCCACCCATATCAGGTAACTTCTCCTCTGTCCTCTTACTACTTTAAATTTTCTTTAACATTGAGGACAATGTTAGATTCAGGTTTGGAGGTATTTTTAAGCATTTGGAATTTTATAAAAAAAAAGTTTTTAGTTAAAATTTAAAAAAAATAAAAAAAATAAAAAAAAATTAAAACACACAAGGTATATAAAATCTAAGAGCCTAATGACTAGTCGGAAGTAGTGCAAAGTGAGTTTTTTTTATTAAGTTCCTTTTAGTGAGTTGTAAGCTAATTAGTACTTTGAATATCACAAAACATCTGGCCTGTATTTTCTAAGGTATAGGTTCGATATTGTGTTGAGAATATGGTAGCAACCTCGAATTCTGATGAACCATCTTTTTCTGATCCAAAAAAAAAAAATTATTTGGTGGATTTAGTCAGGTACATCGAAAAGGGCTACCTATTGTCAAAAGTCAGCAGGCTTGTGATGAGGAACCCGAGCATAAGTCCGTAGGGGAGTCTTGATGCCCGACACCTCATACCAACTGGTGTGAGAATTGTCGACTAATTGCTCGCTACATGGAGGAATCATCACAGGAGTAAAAGTGCACAATATAAACATGTTCATGTTTCCAAAAAAAAAGGTAAAAAAAAATTATATTTTGACCTTAAGAAAGACAATAGTGCATCCACAGCTCTCGAAATCCTGCAGAAAAGATGATTTTGAATCAGCAAATAGGTCTTGTCCGACCAATTCTTGGAAACTACTAATATTAGCGATATTTTGGAGATCCAAAACTTTAGCTTGTGCATGGTCCAAACTTCACTGAGCACTCAAGTATAAATAAGTCTTACAACTCCCTAACGGGAACTTAATGACTTCAACTTAAATTGCATACTAACCTAGAATTTGGGCTACTTAGTAATTAAAACCTTATGTGCTTTTGAAATTCTTATCAGTCATGTACTTGAAATTAGACTTTAATTTCACAAACCAAATATTATTTTGGGATTGAAGTTTGTAGGTAACTTCACTGCAAACCCTCACGAGACAACACTCGTCCACTAGGGTAACCTAGGGGTTTAACGGCTTGTTGCACGTGCTAAGTGCAATCGTAATGCTCTACGAAAGTGAGTATTTATCTTAGTTCATGTATATTTATATATATATAATAAATAAAACTTTTGCACTCTCATTTTATCATTGTCGCATTAAATTGCTAGAGACTAGCAATAAGCTGGTTGGGAGGTGTAATGAGAGCACAAAAATGCAATCGTCAGACCATTTTAATTAGTATTTTAGCTAATCATTAATAATAAAATTAACTAATTAACGTGGTATTTGTGTTTGAGTGCAGTAATCCAAGAGACCCAATAACATTGGGTTTAAGCCCAATGCCCGGCAGCTCGAGCTCAACAAATTCTCCAACTGCCATGCAAGCATGAAATCTCAGCCAGCCAATCATCAACAACCCATTCCATGATCCCCTGCTCCCATTTCTTTCGCCCGTGATGCAGAAACAGCTCCCCATCCCAGCGTATCACACATCGCGGCAAGCTCCATTCCGAACCATCCCACGGCCAAAGAAGGAAGGCCACATCCCCAGTTTTTTCCATTTCCACCGATCCCTTCCTCCACATCTTCCTCCCAGCCTCTTCAACCGTGCCAGCAACCGTGCCAGCAACGCCCGCGTTCTTCACACGCTGCCAGCATCCCAACCGCATCCCAGCAAAGATCCCGCAGTGCATCACCGCCCTCTCCTTCCTCCCGAGATCCAGGCTCTCCCTAATTCGTGATTCGCCCTCAAATCCCAGCTCTTCCGTGAACGGCTCCTCCCCGTCGATCCCGCTTCCAATCCGACACCCAAAGAAGGGAAGAGCACCCCAGCATCCTTCCTCATCCGCGTGCGATCCCGGACGATTCGCCTCCCAGCAAAGATCCCGCAGTGCCCCAGCCACGAATCACCATCCAGATCAGCTCCCTCTGCCTCATCCGCGTGCGATCGCCTCCTTCCAGCGCCCGGATCCGCGTCTTCACCTTCCACATGCGTCCCAAATCCTTCCGCAGATCATGTGCCTTCCATCCGCGTTGCTGCCAGCTCCTCCCGTCGATCCCGCAGCCTCCAACGCCGCATCCGAGCTCCACGATCACCGTTCCCCCCAGCAATTTCAACATGTCTCCAAGAGCCTATAAGAAGAACAGAGGAGAAGCAGGGAGGGTGTGCTCGGTGGAGGCTAAGAACCAGGGGGAAGAGATCTCAGCTCGGTGCGGGCTGGTTCAAGAAGGAACAGGGGAGAGTTCGGTTTGGGAAAGAAGAAGAGAAATGCTCTGTTTTCTCTTTTGAAAACAGAGCATGTTCTGTTTGTTTTTTTTTTTAGTTTTTTTTGTTTTATTAAGAATTTTATTTTGAGAACAAATGTTTTGGGGTTTTTAGTTTTATCATGCTAAAGTTGTAATTTCTGTTGTTTTTAATTTACGTTCTTCAAATTATGCAATCTTTTAATTTTTGTTTGATGCAATATATTTAATTTTGTTTTATAAAATTTATGTTCCAAGCTTCAATCTCCCTAGTATTGTCTATTTTAATTTATGCCAAAATTCTTCTTTGATTAATTAAATAAATGCTTTTCGAATCTAAGCACCTGTCTTTTAGTTAGTTTCAATTAGAGAATTATTCAACATCCCCAAAATAATGTTTTTCTTCTATCATTCAAAAATTGGTTTTTAATTCGAGTGAACGTTTTAATTTTTTTAAGCAACTCCAATCGCCTCCCTGTGGATCGACCTCTTACGACCACTATTCTTCGAGTAGGAAGGTAAGAGTAAAATTAAATTAAACTTTGTTTGTCGTTTCTAACAACGATCTGTTTAGCATATTTTTAAGTAGACAGGAATCGGACGAACAATAACCCTCTGAAAACATGCTTGGCCCATTTTAACTTTGCTATAGACAAGGCCATAGAAGCAGTCAACTCCTTGTCCGACAATCAGTCTTCCACAAATTTTTTTTCTTAGAGAACTCGGCATGAACCCAGTATGATTTGATAAGGATGCGTTGCATCTGGCTGAAGACGTTAAACTTAGCGCTTGTTGGGAGGCAACTCAATTCTCGTAGGTTATTTTTGCATATTTTCTTGTCGCATTTTTTTTTGTAATTTCTTAACAGGAGTCCTCATATTACTGATGCAACTAAGATAAAATGCTTCTATGCTCCATATGCATCATATTTTCGTCCAAAATAAAATAACATAAAATAAAATAAAAAATAATAATATAATATTTAAAAAAAATAAAAAAACATTGAGGATAATGTCTGATCTAGGTTGGGGGGGTATAGAATTCAAATTTTTGAAGAAATTTTTTGTATTTTTGAATAAGTTTTTCAAATTTTTGATTTAAAAAAAAACCTAATTTCTATGCTTTAGTGCTGAAATGATAAACACACAAAGTATATAAAATATAAAAGCCTAATGATTAGTCAAGAGTAAGACAATTTGAGTTCTTTTAATTAAAAGTTCTTTTAGTGAGTTGTAAGATAATTTTTTACTTTGGAATTTCACAACACACATGGCCTGCACTTCTAAAGGTTAGGTTCAACATTATGTTGTTAAGTCTGGTAGCAACCTTGAGTTTTGATGAATCATTCCTATCTAATTCACTATTATCCCATATTTATTTTTTTAAAAAAAAAGAAAAAAAAAGAGTGAATTTAGTTAGGTACATCGAAAAGGGCTACCTATTGTCAAAGGTCAGCAGGCTTGTATGAGGAATCCGAGCATAGGTCCGTAGGGGAGTCTTGATGCCCAACACCTTATGCCATCTGGTGTGGGAGTGTTGACTGAATGCTCGCTACACGGAGGAATCATTACAAGAGTAAAAGTGCGTAATTTATTTATAAATTTAAAAAAAAATAATATTGATCTTGAAAAAGACGATAGTGTGAAAGCCGTCGTTGTAAAAATTCGAGTAAACTGAAATATTACAGATAAAGCCCATGAGGTATTAAAATAAACATCCACAACTCTCAAAATCCTGCAAGATAAGATGATTTTGAATCAGTGAATAGGTCTTATCTGACCAATTCTTGGAAACTGCTAACTTTAGCAGTATTTTGAAGAATCTAAAGCCTTAGCTTGTGTATGGTTCAGATTTCACCGAGCACCCAAGTATAAAAAGTCTTACAACTCCCTAACGAAAACTTAATAACCTCAACTTGAATTGCATCTTGACCTAGGACTTGGGCTGACTTAGTAATTAAAACTTTGTGTGCTTTTAAAATTATTGATACTTATGTATTTGAAATTAGATTTTATAAAATAGTAAAATAAATTCTTTAGGTAGAGACAGCAGTTTGTGGGTATCTGAGCCGGAAACCCTCACGAGACAAAACTCGTCCACTAGGGCCACCTAGGGGTTTAAAGCCTTATTGTATACGGTAAATGCAATCACGATTCCTGCGAAAGTGAGTTAGTTTTTTTTATTTTGCTTGAGGACTAGCAAAATGTAGGTTAGGGGGTGTGATAAGTGCTAAATAACGCATAAATTAACTTTTTTTAGTAGCAATTATCATTATTTTCATGCACATATTTTGTAAATATAACCATAAATGATGTGTTCCCCTTTACCATTGCATTTCAATAAATTATCAGAAGTAACTCAAGTTTGATTGATTTTGTCATATTGATCGAGTCTAATGTGTGCAGGTCCAGTCCAATAGTTCCCAAGTCATCCACTGTGGTTTAGTTTCTCCCACATCCAATTGAGTTCAACCTCTAAAGATTAGTTTCATCCTCTCCACGTTGCACTATTTGAACCCATACCACGACCATCCCATTTGTCAGCAGCCACTCAAAATCCTACATCCAAACTAATCCAGTTTTCTATAATTCCTCTCACATATCTAGATTGACTCCAGCCGATTCACAGCTGCAAGTCCAACAAGCCTCCCATGCTAGTCTTCCCATGTCCACGTCCTCACCCAGCCTGCAAGATCTTTCTCCGCTTCCCTTCACGTCATTTCTTTCTTCCCTTGTTTAGGAACAGAACCACATGTACAGGATAAGCTCTCATAGCCAAACTTCCCCTTCTTCCGGATCGTTCTCACGTTCATTCCGTTCATAACTTCATCCAAGCGTATCTCCCAAACGTCCCACGATGAATCCATCGTCCGCAAATCAAGCAACTAGCCGTGAACATCAGCCGCGGATTGGATTAAGCAGCATTTTCGTGTGCATCCCAAGTTTCACGGCATTCCTTCCGTCCGGATAGACTTCATCGCCCATGAAATCCAACCCGTCCCAGCCCCCCTGTTCTGACTTCATCCTTATTCCGTATCCCCTGTTCCGGATCAACCTCATCCAGCTTCCTCCCGCGACACATGCCAAGCAAACAATCTTCTAAACCATGTCACCTTCTTCCCAGATTTTTTCTTAGCCGTGGGCAATATTCTAACTTCTGGATGAACTCCACCATCTGCGATTCATCTTCATCTCCCAAATTTCTTCACAGCTGCCAGCCATCCCAGCTTCATCTCTTCTGAATCCTGAATGTTCTTCCTCACATCCCGCTCGGACTAACTCCACGGACAAGTTTAACCCCTGTTCCCAGGCGCTCCCAGCTGAATCTAGCATCCTCATCCTCTCCTCATCTACGGATTCATCCCAGATCCCAGCCTATCCACTACTTCCGAACCAGCCAGTGTTCCGGATTAATCCCAGCATCCGCGATTCAAGGATCATCTCCCAACTCATCTTCCCACGCGTCTGGTTCATCTCCCCTGCTTCACGTCCCACAACCTTCCCATGCTTTGGAACAGATCTGAGATCTTCTCCGCATCCTCCCCTGCTCATTCCAGCGTTCCGGATCACTTTCTCCCAGCAGAACAAAGTCACACGGGATAAGCTCCAACTCCAACTGCATCCGGGATATGGCTTATAGTTTTTCATACCGAAAAAGAGGCGGCATTGAGATCATCACCTTCTTCCGCGTCGTTCCCGCTCCTAACAGCATATCTTCCGTGTTCAAGGATCAAGGATCAAGGATCAAGAGATATCGACTCTATCCCGCAGCCATTGATCCTTATCTACACTCGGAACAGGAAGGTGGGCAGTCTATTTAAAGGAGTCGGACGTGAAGACCAAGGCATTCCTTCTTCCCCACCGGGGGCTGCTCCCATCAAGCTCACAGGCCAAGTTCCCACAGAGTGCATGAGGGAGAGATAATAGTTTGGGTATTCTGGGAATTACTTCCCACAAAAAAAAAGAAAAGAAATGATAAGAGGGGAGGCGCCGAAGGAAGAAAAGGAAGGAATGGGAGCCTGCTACTGTCAGGGGCGGCCCAATGTATTTTGGGGCCTAAGGCGAACTCACTAAGAGAGGACTTTTTAAAAATAATAATAATAATAATAATAATAAATTTTTAAGAAGAGAAAAATTATAAGAATTGTAACAAAATTAGATGAAGTAGAAGCAGGAGATTATAAATTAAAAAAGTATGTTTCTTTAGAAACAAAAAATAGCGAAGGAAATTTTATTGGAATAAAAAGGGGATCAAACTATCCTAGTATAACAGCACCTGGAGCCCATTCAATCAGAAATTCTCCCTTCACTGCTCCAGAAGATTGTTTTCGTTAGTTATAATTCTATGTAAGTTGTGGAGGCCATACATGAGATGATAAGTCAATAGTTGCAAAGCATAAGAATGTTCATGCTGTTTTCCATCAAATTCTCCTACTAACTATTAACAGCTTCTACTAACAAATAACCTATTTGCTCGAGGTGCCAAGGCTGCAAGGCATATCGATCATAAGAAGGATCCCATGAGCTCTCCAAGCTGACCAATTTTATAAAGAGAAAATGATTAAAATTACATGATAGATGAATCCAATGGACTTTCGGACTTTTCCATCCTTTGCCTAAAAAACAGAAAGAAATAACATATGGTTTACTGGTTTAGGCATTTCATCAAACATCTTTAAGCCAGAGAGAGACTTACAAGTTACAACTCAAATGCAGTGCAGGCTGCAGCAGCAAGCGCCGAGCGGGTTGACGACCTGATCTGCTGATCACCTGACGTGAGGAAATCAAAAAGATGGGGTCGCAGTGTCGCACCGTCGTCCGTCGCAATCTCACAGACGTGAGTCAGGGGACGGCCGGACGGGAGCCTGGAGGGAGGCGAGGAGGTCGCCGGTCGCGGGATGCCAGGGAGGCGGGGACGACGGGGAGGCAGAGCCGCAGAGGAGACGACCTCGCCGGCTCGCTGGTGCGGCGAAGACTTACAGGCAGCCGGGAGGGAGGCGAGGAGGTCGCGGCCTCGCGGGATGCCGGGGAGGCGGGGCGGGGAGGCGGAGGAGATGACCTCACCGACGAGGCAGCGAAGAGGATTTTAAAGTTTAAAGGCTTGGGCCGATGTTGCAGAGGATTGAGGAATGAGGAGGAGTGGAGCTGTGGAGGAGGATGATGAGGATTTTAAAGAAAAAAAATGATGAGCGATGGCCGATGGGATTGGGACGGGAGTTACCGTTCACGGAATGGCGTCGCGGCGAGACACCCTCACTCCCTCAGTAGCTCAGGCCTCAGGCGTCTTGTCGTCGAGGTAGCCGTTGCCTCCTGCCGTCCTGCGGCTCTGTACTGTACACTATGGGCTGTAGCAGTGTAGCTAGGAGTGGCCGAGACTGCCGAGTGGGACTGGGTGTGGGAGCTGGAGCCTGGGACGCTAGGATTAGGAGTCGTGGTCTGCGGCATGACGGCATCTGCCGGTCTGGCGGGGGCCTTCCTTCAAGCCGGGGCCTTGGGCGACCGCCTAGGTCGCCTAAGGCTTGGGCCGCCCCTGGCTGCTGTGCCACTGTTGTTGTCGCCCACGACTCCATGGAAGGCTGATCTCCTCTTTAGGGTTGGATGCAACCCTAACAAAGGGCCAAGAATTTTGTATTTTTGATTTTTATTCTTGGAGTTGTATAAACTTTATTTTGTTCTTAATGAATATTTTATTTCGTCTCATATTTAATTTCTGTGATTTTAAGTATGACGTTTATACAACTGTTCTTCATGATCACTAAGTTAATAGAAGATCACCCATGCTTAGGGAAGATGCAGTGTCCTACCACATTAGTTTAGGGTAGACATTTCATGCCAATCGAAAATGGATGTTCCTAAATTACTTTTGTGAGATTTTATTTGAATACTTATTAGGCTTGTAGCCAATTTGCATGTTAATCCAAGAATAAATTAAAATACAATTAACCCTTGTTCCGATGTTAGTGATGAATTCCTTGCTATAGGTTCTCCCAAACTGGTATCATTTTAATTGCATTTTGTTTATTAAAATTTCTTAGTTTAATTTTCTTCACAAACTCTTCTTTTTTAAATATTTTTAAGAAAACAACTGTACCCAATCCCTATGGATCGATATCCGTAATCACTATCCCACCAGATACGTGCTATTGCGTGGTCTTTAAAGTTGACTATCACTGATTGTTAGTGTATTCAGTGTGTTGAACTGAATGTGCATATGTTCGGTGCATATTGCTTCAATATTCAAGCTTCAAGGTGAGGAACTGAAATCAGGGCATAACAGGATTTGTTTAGCTTCAATGAAATCAGAACTGAGTTTGTTGGGGCTTTAGTGCATAACTACATTTGTCCATGTTATTTCTATGTGCGAATTGAATGTTAGTTGCAGCCATTGAACAATTGAACACCATCAGTTATATTCATGCCATTGAATGTTCAAAGCATATCAGGACTTGTTCCAACCATTGAACAATGGAACTGAATGTTCAGGCTTTTATTTATCAAAGTAGAAGTGAATGAAAAAAAAGATTCCATGGGAACAGAGGTTTTACAACAAGCAACAAAACAGGGCGATTGATTTTCATTTGAGTATAATTGAAACACATTCCTCTTATAACTTAAAATGATTGCAATTTAAATATAAGGAACTGATTTTCATTATCATTGACAAGTTCCACAAGAAGTTAATACAATGCCATGGTAAGTAAGGTTGAAAAATAGATGCATTAGGCTTATATGCTAGGAAAATTACAATAATTGTGATAATCCAAGATAAGGTTATAACTCTATTTTATCTTCCTCTCTCTCTCAATTTTTCTTCCCTCAAGATAAATTGCCTTTTTAGCTCAACAAGGTGATTTTCAAGCAGAAATTTCTCTTTTTTTATACTTTCCTTCTCAATCCAAACCAGTCGCTTCTCATTCTCCAATTTATCAATTTTTTTCTGTAACTTGTGTGGGTTATAAACTAGCTTACTATTTATGCATGATGATATTATTTTACAAATTTTCAATAAAAAATTCAAAATGTTTGTTTCATTAAATACCGAAATAAAGAATCTCCTAATGCACCATCTTCGATCTTTATAATCTTACTCCGGGATATAACATACCCTAGCACTCTTCAATGCCTTTTAACATGAACGCACAGAAGGCAGTCACTAACCTCGTCTTCTACGTTTTTACCTTCGCTGGGGTTGGTGATCATGGGTTGGGAACTCTCACACTCCAACTACCAATCTTCAACGAGAAAGTCACGTGTTGGGCCATCCACCGAACCTCGCCCCGACCGGCCTCGCCAGAACACCATGTTCCAGCCCATCCACTCCTATAAATCCTCGCTACCTTCTCCCATGCTTTCACCCACAGCTCTCTGTCTCCCACCATTCCAAGCTCTTTCTCTTCCATTGCTCTCCTCTTTAGCTAACTTTCGGTTCAAGAAGCCATGTCGAAGACTGTGGAGGAGATTCGTAAGGCTCAGAGAGCCGACGGACCTGCGGCGGTGCTTGCAATTGGCACCGCTACCCCTGCTAATGTCGTGTACCAGGCCGACTACCCTGATTACTATTTTCGGATTACCAAGAGCGAGCATCACACCGATCTCAAGGAGAAATTTAAGAGAATGTGTAAGTCTATGGCAATATCTGTTTATGTCCAATAAGCTTGCATGCTTTCGTTTTCAGTTTTAGTTGCAAGAAGAGCGAGACAGCATGGCGTGGAGAAGTAATAAAAAGAGTGCATAGACCGATGATTAGGAGGAGGGAGTGTACGGGACGGTCCCAATCTTTCAAAGAAGTGTGCCTTTTGTGATATTAACTAAGATTAAGATAAGAAAGAGTGAATCTGTACTAGGTGGACTTGACTTTAGGCCATCCAAGAAGCGTGTTTGAATGGAGAATGAGTCGTTTCACAGGGATATTTGGTTAATTAGATCTATTAGCTTCCCCAAAAGATTAAAACTTTAGATAATTAGATCATAAATGGTTGATACATATTTGGCAGTCGTTAAAACGATTAGTTATTTAACTGGTTTGCTCATATATATATGGATAAATACGATTTTTTTGCAAAGTTATACTGCTACAGATGCTATTATTCCTACACAGGTAAGGGAGAAAAGGTAATTTTCTTCCATATAACTTATTTTTTTTAAAATCCGAAGAGTCTGAAAATAAATTAAAGAAAGAAAAAGAGAACTCGTTCTCTGTCTCATAAGTAGGAATATTAAAATCTATGAAGTGCTGTGGATAGATCTTTACTGAAATTGCAACAATTCATCGATGCAGGTGACAAGTCAATGATCCGCAAGCGCTACATGCACGTAACAGAGGAGATCCTCGAAGAGAACCCCAACATGTGTGCATACATGGCTCCATCACTCGATGCCCGGCAGGACCTGGTGGTCGTCGAGGTCCCCAAGCTCGGCAAGGAGGCGGCCGCCAAGGCCATCAAGGAATGGGGCCAGCCCAAGTCCCGGATCACCCACCTCATCTTCTGCACCACCAGCGGCGTCGACATGCCCGGGGCCGACTACCAGCTCACCAAGCTGCTCGGCCTTCGCCCCTCCGTCAACCGCCTCATGATGTACCAGCAGGGCTGCTTCGCCGGTGGCACCGTGCTCCGCCTCGCCAAGGACCTTGCCGAAAACAACCGCGGCGCCCGGGTACTTGTCGTCTGCTCCGAGATCACTGCAGTCACCTTCCGGGGCCCCTCCGAGTCCCACCTTGACAGCCTCGTCGGTCAGGCGCTCTTCGGCGACGGTGCTGCAGCGCTGATCGTCGGTGCCGACCCCGACGTAGCCATCGAACGACCGCTTTTCCAGCTCATCTCAGCTAGCCAGACAATCCTCCCTGATTCCGAAGGCGCCATCGACGGCCACTTGCGAGAAGTGGGGCTTACCTTCCACCTACTTAAGGATGTGCCCGGGTTGATATCGAAGAACATCGAGAAGAGTTTGGTTGAGGCTCTGGGGCCGATTGGGATCAACGACTGGAACTCGGTGTTCTGGGTGGCGCACCCGGGGGGGCCGGCAATACTGGACCAGGTGGAGGAGAAGGTGGGACTGAAGAAGGAAAAGATGAGGGCCACAAGGGAGGTGCTCAAGGAGTATGGGAACATGTCAAGTGCTTGTGTGCTGTTCATACTCGACGAGATGAGGAAGAAGTCGGCGGAGGAAGTGTTGCCGACGACCGGAGAAGGCTTGGAGTGGGGAGTGCTGTTTGGGTTCGGCCCAGGACTGACGGTGGAGACTGTGGTGCTGCACAGTATGCCCATTGCTTCCCGCTGAGCTTTCTAAGCTCTTCCTGTTTCCCAATGAATTAATGGCTCCTACTGTGATGCTCTGCTAGGGTGTGCTGCACTTCTAAGTGGTGCAGAAGATGGAATTTAAGCAATCATGTGATGTATGTTTTGGTAATTAAGTGACAGAGAGAGTGTTAAGCTTTAATTGTTATATGAAGTATGAAATTTAATAAGACTTGTTGAGCCCAGTTGGCGGCTTATTGCTGTTAATGTTTGTTCTTCTCCATGTTTTATTTACTATTATCATGGAATCTTTCTTCCTCCACCTGGCTCCCTAGTGTCTCAAGTGGAGCTGAATAAGAGTAAAGTATCCGAGATGATTTCGACTGGCTTATCAGTTTTCGCTCATGCGAAGTGGTTCTTTTGTTAGCTTTCCTTCTCTAGAGTTCTAAGCGGGTGATGAACTAATGATCCAAACAGATGGCACATGTTATAGAATCAAAACCTATTAAATGATATTAGAAGTCGTCATTTTTATTCCTACAATGCAAGACAAAGAATTGGCCTGAAAATTCTGCTAGATAGATACTTGGCAGCAGCCACAATTGTTCCATCTTGTAAAGCGTCAAACTTAGCAGATCTTTTTACGAACCAAAAAATAAAAAAAGAAAGAGAAAATCGATAGATTCTCTTAATTTGAACTGCTCAAAACAAGAGAAAAGTTTTTGGAGCTTTACAGTAATCATTTTTCAGCTGCCCGGATTTGTGTTGACCAAACTAGTCAGCAAAGACAAGAAAACCATATCAGGCCTTCTGGTGGAGGCTGCGGCACATTCCATCAATTGGAGAGCACCAATCTGAAAAGGACCAAATGAAAAGGACTCATAACCTTTTCTTGCTTGCTACTAACAGGGTTTAAGCTTTGGAAAAATTGTGGATTCGTGATGATTTGAACAAGGCTCTCGCAGAATTAGGCCCGTCAAAGAAGCCGACGAGCTGCTTCCAAGCCACCGTGTTCAAACTTCAAACTACATTATTTGACTCTGATAACCAAGCGAGCCCAACTAGAACTAGGTTTACCTGGCTCAAGCTAGACACAACTAATTCAAAATAAAAAGTAGATAATTTATTATTTTTTATATTTATATAATTTAGTTTAATATTTTATGTTATAAACTGATATATCTATGTCAAATGAAATATATATTTTAATTAGAGGATTAATATACAATTCAGAAAATTAGTTCAAACTATATAAGTGTATTCTTGAGAGATCTCAAGCTTCCACTAGATATTCTAAACAAGAATTACAAGATATGAGCAACTCACTTTTGGCTTTAATTTATATAAGTTAGCTCAAACTTGGTGCAATTGTCAAATTAGCCAAGCTAGAGCTAGGTCTCGCTCCCTCATGTTCGTTTACACCTTTTGAGTCAAACTAGTGCACATTTATTTTGTAGTCTATTATCTAGATGATAGTTTTAAAGGCTTAAGGATTAGACGTTAAGATCTAAGTAGCTGAAGAAGATGGGTTTAGCTCCAAATTGCTTATTAGAATTTAGAAACATAATTGGTGATTAAAAGGAGTGTATGTAATGGTGTAGTTGATTTGAGTAGCCTAGCATGTACCTAACTTAGATTGGATCTAAGCCTAAGCTGATGGGAATTAATGGATCCTCATTAAGACATCACTCTGGGCCGAATCAACCTCCTCGTAGCCCCAAGTATATTTCTAGTGGAGGGAATATGCATGCAAATGTTAGCATTACGAATATCCAGAATACTTGAGATAGTGTTTCACTATAACTATAAAGTGACATACTATAAGCTAGTAGCTCAGTTCATTGGCATCTGTCTCCAGATCTAAGGTTCGAACTTAATTAGTTGCTAGTAAGTGTGAATAAACAGTGTCAAAAAAGAAACTAAACATATACTTTTAAGTGAATTAATTAATACCAAATGCAACTATTTTTTTTTTTATGAGAAAAGACATCCATAAAATTTTGTAGTTAACCTACCTCATTTCCTTCTTCTATTAGTACTAATTTTTTGGAGATTTTTATGGAAGATGATAGATACTAAGCTGAAGCGGAGCATTGCCTTCCATCCACAAGCAGATGATGGGCAAACTTGTTGGGTTTTCCAGTGCCCTAGGGCGCAGCGGAAGATACGGGATTATAAAATTTTTTTTATAAAACCCATTATATGAAATCCTAATAAGCCAAGATCACCTTAATAATATAACCAAATAATGTAGAAAATATAATCTTAGTATGGAAGAATACCTGTCATGCTATATCCAATATGTCTGAAGATGTCCTAAGGTACCCAAATGTTCACCCTCCAATATTGATCCACACAGGAATAGGTTCAAGACTCCAGCTCCACTAAAACTTGATTCTAGTTGTTTAATCCTTCCAAAGGATTTAATTGGCTAATTTTCCTTCACTTTCTTCTTCCTTTCTACCTCTAAAACATTCACTAGCCTTTTTGTCCTAAAGAAGACCCTCTTGTCTTGGGTTAGGACAAAAGAGAGAGGCTTGTAAGAAAGAAGGGATAAGGAAGAGAGAAGGAGAGGCTTTTCTCGGATGATTTTTAGAACCCCGAGGCGCCTCCTTATTTATAAGAGATGGAGGGATGCATCACAAAGGGATGCATCCCATCCACACGCCTCATTATGATGAGGCGTGTGCCAAGAGGGGCATCCCATCATGATGAGGCGCTAAGAAGAAGGGTGTATCAAGCTTTAGAAAAAGCCGTATCTAATGATACGCTTTTTTCTCACGTCTTCCTCTTAAATCCTGATGATCCAAGGGCCCAAATGCAGGGAACCAAAGCCAATGGTCCAGATCTAGGCGCCATCTAATGGTCCAGATCAAGGCATCATCATCCAGGGTGCCATCCAATGGTCCAGAAGCAAGATGCCATCACCAATGGTCCAGATTCAGGCGCTGAGCAATGATCCAGATCTTTCATCTAGAGAGCCATCTAGTGGTCCAGATTCAGGCGCTGACCAACGGTCCAGATCTTTTATCCAGAGAGCCATCCAGTGGTCCAGAATAAGGCGCCAACTAGTGGACTAGATCCTTCATCCAGAAAGCCATCCAATGGTCCAGATGAAGGCGCCAACCAGTGGACCAGATCCTTCATCCAAGAAGCCATCCAATGGTCCAGAAGTGAAGGCCCTATCAAACCCAATCAATTGGGTTTAACCAACTTAAAGGAAACATTAAACCTAATCAAATCATGTCTAATTAAAGCCAAATGGGTTCCAACTCTTGGCTAACCCATATTAGGTCATGATCTAATCATATTAGATCAACCTAATCTAAGAATCAGATTCGAATTTAATTTGAATCAGGAGCTAGGGTTTGCAACACGTGCTAGCATGTTCATCTTGCACACATGATCTAATCCAATTAGACCCTTGATCAATTTTCTTGTGTGTGACCCATTAGGTTCCTTATCCTAGCCAGCAGTAGGTGCAGGTGCAAGTTGACCTAACATAATTAGAATTCCTCTAATCCAATTTAGGTCCAATTTAGTGCTAAACATGACTTAGTAATCGGAACCTTTCTGATGCTTTGATCTAATCAAACTCTTTGATCCGATCAACCCACAAGACAAGATTGACGTCTAGCAACGTTTCATGTCTATCCGGAAGATGAGGAATGTATTGGACAAATTCAAAATACCCTTTAGTTGCAAGTTACCGTGCAATTCAATCCCTCGGTCATACTACATCCTGAATAAGTACATGAGCATGGATCAATATCAAACTCAATCACTTATTCATGTCTCTCTCAATCTTTTATATGATAATTCAAACAATGAAATATTAGAAACTCTTTCTAATTTTCATTTTGCTTTGATCAAAGGTTTCTTGAATCATCATAAGATTAGAGTAAGTAGGATGTGCTGACCCAAAGATTGATTTTGGATGATCACAAAACCTTGAAGTATAATTACAAATGTTTGTGTTGCAAGAAGAAAAATATTTATTTTGCAAGGACATAACAAGTTGGAAGAATAGAAGAAGGCCTCAAAAGCTCTCAAAAAGTTGAAAGAAAGCTATACTTCATTGGCCCAAGTTTCAAGTTCAAAGGATTCAAGTTGGAGGAGCAAATTCAAATAAAGATTCAAAAGAATAGTCCTCGAGTCGACTCCTGGAAGTTCAGAGTCGACTCTGGTACTTTGGAGTTTCAAGGAACAGTGCTCGAGTAGACTCTGGGACTCTGCGAGTCGACTCCGACTGAGAACAGATAAAAAGACAGAGAGTTGATTTTTAGCACTACAGTGCTCGAGTCGACTCCAACTATAGCCGAGTCGACTCCCAGCTACAGTGCCGGCAGACTTCTATTTACGAGTCGACTCCTGCTTCAGCCGAGTCGACTCCTGCTTCAGCCGAGTCGACTCGAGCACGCTGGGAGGCATAGCGACTAGTTTTTTCTCAACTCCAACAGCTCTATTTTCGTCTCTAACAGCTAGATCTTTGTTCCCACACCATCCAAAGCTATAAAATCAAGGGGGAGAAGTTAAGAAAGTGGGAGAGAACACATAGGAAAGAGATTTCAAGAGATTTCAAGAGAAACCTCCCAAAAGCACAAAAAGGCCATTCAAAGCAAAAGAGAGAGAAGAAGAGCATCTGAGTGAATCCCAAAGCTTCCTCTCCAACTGTGTGCTGCCTCAGTGATCCTCTACCTCGTGCGAAATCAGAAGAGGGTCAAGTAAAGAAGAAGTCGAGTTCCCTCATCTACAAAACTTGTTTGAGGGCTTCTTCTCTTTACTCTATTTGTTTATATTGTTATATCTACTTGTTTAAGAAGCTTGTATTTATTTTAAACTCTTGTTCTAATATCTTGTAACTTGATTCAATCAAGGGATTGAATCAAGGGGTTAAGGTTTGTTGGTGAGCCAAAGGAAAAACCAACGGTATAAGGTTGTGGTTGGTGAACCAGAAAAAACCAACTGGGTTTGATTGTCACCCCGGAAAAATAATCGGTTGGTTCTAGTTGGTGAGCCTGTGAAAACCGACCGAGTTCGTTGTGATCTCGTAAAAACAACAAGTTAGGTTGTGAGCTTGTAAAACAACCGGCTGTAATCTGAGGAATTATAGTGAATTCCCAAGAGGTCTTGGGGAGTGGATGTAGGTGCTGGGGTGCACCGAACCACTATACATCTTTGTGTTTGTGATGCCTTATCTCTTGTATTTCATGCCTTACATTTATATTTGATTGTGAAATATCTCTAGCTTTGTTTTCTATAGATTTATAAGTGATTGTTTAGAACTTGCTTAGCTTGCACTTCATTCTTACCATTCACATAAATTAAAATTGATCATACAACTATAAGTTAATTTTAGATCATTTGCATCCTAAAGCCATAGTATAATTGCTCTAGCTTAATTTTTCACTGCTTTATTTGTAATTGCCTAGAGCTTAAGTAAATAACATCTTAACATTCTGCTGCATTCTATTCAAAGTTAATTAGGGAACACAATTTTTAAAAAACTCAATTCACCCTCCCTCTTGGCTTGTCACCTTGGGCAACAAGTGGTATCAGAGCATGTGCTCTAAGGTTAATTATTGATCTTACGATCAAGAGCCAAAGATCATGACAACTCAAATAGATAGTTTTCTAGGAGAGGGACAATTAATTGATACACCTCCACTATTTAATGGCATAAACTACACACATTGGAAAGAACGCATGCGCATTTTCATACAATCACTTGATTATAATTTATGGAGCATTATAGTCAATGGGACACACACAAACACTAATCATAATGAGAAAAATTCAAAAGCCATGAACTTATTATATTGTACATTAGATGGGAATGAGTTTAATTGTATATCTTCTTGCATAACTGCTAAAGACATATGGAATATGCTAGAGGCTAAATATGAAAGCACTAACATTTTTAGTGAATCTGAAATTAGCTCTAAAGAAGAAGAAAGATAAGGTGATATTGAAAACCTATGCCTTGTGGCACACAAGGACGAGGTATGTATTGAAATGCAAGGTGTCTCCTCTTCTGAATATGAAGTATATGATAACCTTGAAAATGATTTTACACTTGATGAGTTACATGATGCATTTCTTGATCTAATGAAAGAATATAAGAAATTCATTTGTAAAAATAAGAACCTGAAGAATGAAAAGAAAATCCTAATAAATAAAAAACTGAAACTGTCTAATAATTATGAAACACTAATTAAGAAACATACTAATGAAACTGAAATCTTAATTGAGAAAAATAAAAAACTAAATCAGAAAAACCAACTTCTCACTGAAAGCCATGATAAACTTAAGAAAAATAATGAATTGCTTTTAGAAGATAATAGAAGATTAACTAAAGAAGTTGACATATTAAAACCTATTGTTGAAAGATTCACTCTCAGCTCTGAAAAAATAAATTTAATAATAGAAAATTCAAGAGCTAGATATGACAAAGCTGGATTGGGATATCAACCTTGGTACACCCAAAAATCTTTCAAGAATATGTTTATTAAAAAAGTTTCTAATTATTTTAAATTAGATTCTTATAATGCTGATAAATAGGAACAAAAGCTATGCAAAATCTCTTCTATTGTTCCTAAATCTGTACATTACAAATTTGATGAACCTAAAAGGCAAAAACAGAAAACTGAAGGTTTATCTACTACTCATGTTAAATCTATGTTTGTTAAATTTCATAAGAGGATGCAGAAATACACTCCTTATAATCCTAAAATCTATTAGCCTATGGACAAAATAGCTATTAAGAAAATATGGGTTCCAAAAGGAACAATAATAGCTAACCAGCAAGGACCCAAAAGAGCTTGGGTTCCTAAGTTGAAAACCTGAATATTTTTCAGCAGGTGTGCCTAGCTACCCAAGGTTCCAATGAAAGATGTAATCCGGACAATGGGTGCTCTAGACACGTGTTAAAGAATGAAACTTAAAATGTAATTAAGAAGAGTGACTAAAATGGGAGAAATAATGAAATTAGTAATTCTTGCATCCTCTCATACTGAAATTATTTTATTATTTGATTAAAATATAACTTGCAAGTATTAATCATTTTTGTGATATAAGTGATATTTTTGGTATGAAAAAAAAAAATATATCCAAATCACTCCATCTTTTTATATTATGCTTTACTTATAGATGGATAATTCGGTAAATCAATTATCTTAGAATAACTCTATGAATTTTCTATATGCTTGATTGAGAGTTCTTATCCATGGCATTATCTTTTATTGATCATAGACATAAGAATATGTACTTGATATGCTCTAAAAAAATTATGCATTATAAATACTAAGATCAAAGAATATTTTTTTTTGGCATATAAAATTAACTTATGCTAGTATGGACCTAATTTCAAAAGATCTTGCCATTGATTTACTTAGATTATCTTCTGCAAGGTCAAAGTTTGCTATGCATGTTAACTAAGAAAACGAACAAGAATCAATTTCTAAATCTAAAGATGTTGTTTCCATCACTGAGTTTTCAAAAACTTACATTGGATTTGTTCTTGACAAATAAAATTGAAGTAATTTCTGTATTTGCTAAATCTTGTAAAAGTATTTCAAATGAAAAAGGTTTTCAAACTGTGAAGATAAAGAGTATCATGGCACAGTGTTGAAAACCAAAATGTTGATAAGGTTTGCACAGAAAATAATATTGAATATAATTATTTCTGCACCAAGAACACCATAAGTAAAATAGGGTTAATAGAATCCTTGAAGAAATGAAAAAGACAATGTTGTATGATAGTCATTTTTTTTATTATTAAAAAGCTATCATCACTGCTTGTCATACATATGGTTTCTATTAGATCTATTTTTGGTGAAAACTCCTTTTGACCTTCTGAAAAATAGAAAATGAACTATTGCATATTTTTCATATTTTTCAATCATACATGTTATGCTTGATATGTTCTTATAAAAATAATGCCAAATCTGATAAAGATACTCCTATCTTTGGGTATCATTCATCAAGCAATGCATATAGAATATTCAATAAAAAAATTCTAGTTGTAGAAATATCAATTCATTTTATTCTTTATGAGACTAACGATCTTTCATCAAGTCACTAAAATCAGATTATATATGTATATGGTTAATCTTTTTGCTTACATATAACAATCAGAAACTTAAACACCTTAACAAGAATGAACAAGATTATAATTGATCAAGTTAAACTAAATCATTTTTTGAAAGAGATAGAATTTGAAATCTTGCCGATAAAATTTAAAAACTTGTTAATAATTAAAACCAAATTGAGTTTTTCAGAAATGTACTTAATGAAGAAAAATTGGTGACTACTAAAAGATTCAATCAAGAAAAGATGAAATAGATCTTGATGAAATTCTTGCATGATTAGAAGTAAAGATCACTATTATCATTTGCTTGCTTTATGAGCTTTATATTCTGTCAAATGAATGTATAAAATGCATTCCTATATGGTTATTTCATTAAAAAAGATCTATGTAAAATAACCACCTTATTTGAAAACACTCATTACAAATATGATAAAGCAATATGTGATTTGGAACAAGCACTAAAAGCAATATATAAAAGCTTGAGTAACTTTTTTGATAGGAAGTAGTAGTGATAAATCTATGCATCAAAAAGAAGAATTTGTGATATCTTATTTATACATTGATGACATCATTTTTGGTTCCATTAATGAAGATTTTACTAAGCTCATGCAAGGTGAGTTTGAAATATGTATGATAAATGAATTAACATTTTCTCTCGAACTCCAAATTAAGACAAACAAGAAAGGGGATCTTCATTGACCAATGTTAGTCCACAAAAAAACTCTTATAGAAGATTGGCATGAAGAAGGTATGTCTATGACCCCATCTTGTAGAATTTGAAAAGGATGAGCAAGGTAGATCTATTGTTTCAAAGCTGTATTGAAGCATGATAAAATAATTATTTTATCATACAGCTAGTAGATCAGATTGTATGCTCATTATGTGCCCTTGTGCAAGACTTCTATCTAACTCTAATGAATCATATTTTATTGATAACAAATGAATCATAATCTGAATTTTGATAGAAACAACCGTTTAAGATAATTTGATTAAAACTTAGATAGCATGTCTTATTGATAATTATCTTAAGCAAATAGAATAAAAGCTAAATTGATTCTGAAAATAAGAAATTGATTTGACCTTGATGAATCTTCCTATTGCCTCACATGCTTGTCCTTGAACCATCTTGGTTAATGAAACTGTTAGCAGAAACACTAAATCCAATTTTCAGCAACAGTAACTATCTCTTTAGTTCAAGTGATTTGTGCTTGCTTATATTTAGGCAATCTCTTGAGTAAAGTGACTCAATATTCAATTATTGTCATATCTTATGTTAAGTCATCTAGTTAAGAAATATGTTGTATGAATATTTTGTATCTTGAAGAAACTAATGACTTTCCTTCAAGAAAGAAAAAGATTTTGTTAATAATGCACGATCCTTAAGCAAGAAAATGAGAGATTTCAACTTGAAGGGCACCTCCACATAAGATACAATAAACATTCACATGCAAACAAGAAAGGGGACCTTCTTCAGCCAAAAGTTTACACATAAGAAATCTAGTAGGTATTTGACTTGAAGAATGCAGAATGAATCGGTAATTTTAGATACCTCTCTCATAAATTAGCTGAGCAAAGTCAATAACTTAAATCTTATTATTGCATGATTAAAGTCTTTAATTATTAATTTCTTGATATCATGTCTATATATGTATTGATTGATTTATGCTTTTAGAAATTGTTTCATGGTTTGCCCAAACTAAAATATATCTTTGCCTATGTCATAACCATGAAATACACAAGTTTATGCTTAAAATTTTGATTTAAAATAACTTGTGAGAAGCTATGAATCCTTGAGCATAACGAAAATGTTGTTTGCATGATATACATCTATATGATATATAAGATTATTTCTTTATTCTGCTCTGTCATGTAAATTACTTGAGAATAACAAAAAGAGAGAGAGATAAAGAAAAGAAAATGATCATTATTCAAGAAAAGTAAAATCTAAGTAAAGGCAAATACTTCAATTTTAAGAAAAAGCAAAACAAGCATAATATATTCGGCACATTTGTGATACTTATGTGAGCATTCTTTTGGAAGGGATAAAATTCGTAATTAATTACACTTAAACCGGGGGAATTTGAAGTGTACTTTTTAACCTTTCTATATTGCTCATCATAGGGATGGTGCCAATGGAGAGGCTAGTGGTAGTATCCGACACTATTTGACCTAACTGTTTGGTGTAGGATATATTAGGGACGGCACAAGAGGGAGGCTAGTGGTAGTACCTCGTGCCCCTTCCAACTCCATCGGATAGGGAGCAAATAGAGTATAGAGCATAAGAAAATAAAAAAAATGAAAAAAAAAATCAAAATGTTCATTAATTGGTTAAGGAAAAAAATTCAAAAAAAAAATGAGGAAATGAATGACAAAGTAAATAAAAGTATATTAGAAGAATCAAGTCAAGTTTTAATCAATTGAAAACACACCTTAAGGATGAAATCAGTGCAAGATTATATTTAAATAGAGAGAGTTTATTTGAAAAGAATTGATTTTGATCCTTGACATGCTTGTTCTTAATATTTTAATGCATGACTTAACACATAATATATTTTGCATGTGGTATGATGTTTTGAATTATGGGTTCTCAATATTTTGTAATGCTCCATGCTTGGATAATTTGATTGAATGTTTGAAATACTGCATAAAATTTTTTTTGATATTATTAAAAAAAATTTTAGATTTATCGTTCACGATCATTTTTGAAATCTGAAAGTCGAATAAATTTGTAAAAAGAAGAAGAGAATGATATCTCTATTTAGGCAAAATGAATTGATCTTGTTTTATCTTTCAACTTGCCTAACTTTGGTACATAATGTTCTAATTCATACCAAAACTCAATATTAAATATAAAGATTCTGAATATGCTTTAATATGTTTGAAATATGTGTTTTCAATCGTAATGATTTAAGATGAGCTACAATGTGGAAGATACATATCTCAAATTATAACTTTGAAAGCCTCCTTGAAAATCTTTATGAAGTTCAGAATTCGATTTTTTATAAAAGCTTAAACTTAATTTAAAAATGCTTATATCGTTACATCTTTGTAACTTTAGTTATATGCTTCAATGATCGCATCATTCAGAAGAATAACTTAATATGATTCCTAAATAAAAATCTTAACTTAAGAAAAATAGAATTAATTTTGATGCCTTGGTTGATTGCTCTGATACGCATCTGAAACATATCATTTCTTATCTTTAAAGTGTACTAAAATTGGTTTAAATGATGTATTTTTCAATAATCTTGATTGCGAACAAATGTTTCTAAATATATGACTTTATTTTGATATTAAAAAGATTCATTGTATTTCATGTATACATTGCTGTGAATCTATGAGTAAGAAATTAAATTTTATAAACATTCACTTGAATGATCTTCTATATCCCTTTCTGCATGATTGTTGCTTCCATCACTAAAAGAAAAAGCTATTTTTAAAAGAGTGAATGATCTTTAAGCTAGAAACATTTCAGCTCACTCAAATGACTCTTAAAAGAAAGAAAATATAATTGCTTTTGAAAAAAATTGAGCTTCAAATGAATTATTTTCTGATTAATATTTCAGAATATTTTCTCAAAGATTAATAAGAAGCATAACTTGTTCTTGAAAGATTAAAAAGAGTGATTGCTACAAATTTTGAATAATTTTAGATCACTCTACATTCTTGATATCATAGAATTTCAGTTTTATTTATGCTTATCATCAAAATCTGAAATTCAACAAAAAGAAAAGAATGATTAAAGAAAAATGCATCTTTTGAGGGGGAGCTTTAGATATTTAATCTAAATGCATTATGTATCTTATTCAAAAGTCACTTTACTTGATGCATTCTTTGAATGTTTTATGGATTGATTTTGATGAACCTCTTTGTGTTGCCATTGCTTGCCTTGAGTTGAGTTCTATAAAGGTCGTTTCAGGCAGAGAGATCATATGGAACTTAATCGCATAAATCCATAACTAAAGGAGAGAGAAAGAATACTAAATGAGAAGTGATCCTAATACTCTCCATTATATAAATATCTGAAATTTAAATATGAAAATCTCTGTAATACATCTTGAGGCTTACTATTTGGTTAATATATTTTATGCATCAATCATGAACCAAATTACAATTCAAACAGTTGATCTTAAGAGCCTCTAGTTTAATGAAAAAGGGGAAGAATAATGTGTTGAATCTCCTTGAGTATCTCTTGTGAACACAAATTTAAAAGTAGCTGCTACATATGATAGATCTATAAATTTTAAAATGCACCTAATCGGCAAATCAGTTGTTCTGAAAATTATTTAAACACAAATTCCATCTGTGTTGCCCAAGGTGACAAGCCAAGAGGGGGGCGTGAATTGGTTTTTCTAACTTTTTGATTCCTTAATCGAGTTAATTGATGAGTAAGTAATTGTAGTAAAGTAAGACAATACACAATGCAAACACACAAGAAATATAGTGGTTCGGTGCTCTCCTAAGCACCTACATCCACTCCCCAAGCAACCCCTTGGGAATTCACTATAATCCCGCAGATTACAGTTGGATTGTTTTCCGGGTTCACAATCCAAAAACCTTTACACTTTGGTTTTCCGGGATCACCAAGAACCTATGTTGGTTTTACGGGCTCACCAACGAACCTTCACAATTAGTTTTACGGGTTCACCAACAACCTACGTTGGTTTTACGGGCTTACCAACAACCTACGTTGGTTTTACGGGCTTACCAACAACCTACGTTGGTTTTACAGGCTTACCAACAACCTAACAACGAGAATAAATAACAAGGAACTAAAGCTCCTAAATGAGCAAATAAACAATTATGAGCTACAAAGAAGAGTTTAGAATATAGTTATCCCTTTAATAAGGCTCTTCTCTTCTTTGTCAAGATTGCTTCACTCTTTAAGGGTTGGTGGAGCTCTTAATGTCTCTTGGAATCTGCTCAACCACTTTCTTTTGGCTCTTTGAATGAAGCAATTGAATGAAGCTTGCCTTGCTAGGGTTTTCTCTTGAATGCACTTGATGTATTTTCCAAAGCTTGCTTCCTCTGATGAATACTCCCTCTTAAATACTTCTCCAACCTCCAAATAGTCCTTCCTGACTATTGGATTGAAGAAACTAGCCGTTTATAGCCGTTGGGAGTCCAAAAAGCACTTCTGCACAACTAGCCATTATGCTTCTGCCCGTGCTTGGGTCGACCCAAACTTTTCTTGGGTCGACCCAAACCACTGTTCATCAGACTTGGGTCAGCTCAAGCTTTTCTTGGGTTGGCCCTCTCAGAAAATACAGAACCTTGTATTTCAGCCTTCCTTCACTTGGGTCGACTCAACTCTTTTTGGGTCGACTCAAGGTTGGGTCGACCCAAGGTTGGGTCTACTCAAGTTCAGTTAGGGTCGATCCTTTCAGGGATTCCAGAGACTTGTTTTCTTGAGGCTTGAGGATGGGGTCGACTCAACTTTCACTTGGGTCGACCCAAGTACTGTTCATCCATGCCATAAGTGCTAGAATGTGCCAAAATGTTTCTTGATGTGCCGGGATTGACTCCACCTCTTCTAGGGTCGACTCCTACTTTGTGCCAAGTGTTCCAAAGGCGTGCCAAACGTATCGGGATCGACTCCAAACTAATTGGGGTCGACTCTAACCATTGTTTTCTGCACTTTGAAGGTTAGTTATGCTCATTGAAACAACAATATGATATTCCAAGCAAATTATGATGCATGGCATAATAAAGTTTCATACCCTTAACATTAGAAATTACCGAAATGCCCTTTTAGGTATTTTTAACGTGAAACTTTGTCAAAATGAATTCTTGAGCTTTCTACCATTCTCTATTACAAATTTTATGTCGTTTATCAATCTTGAGAGTGGTTTTGACCATATAATCCTAATGTATCATGAGTGTATCGGGGGTGTGCCATTTATCAATGATGTATCAAGTTACTTTGCATTTCTAATTTGATATAGCCTCAATGGTTGTGTTAATCATCAAAATAACATTATCATCCTCAATCTCCCTCTTTTTGATGATTACAAAACATTGAGTATAAGCAAATTGATATTCATGTGAGAAGTAAGGTTTAATGTATAGAAAATGCTTTTGGTGTAATGGTTTCAAATAGTCCAATTTAGAGAATGTATCAATGAACCAAAAGCTCCCCCTATCTTATCCAAGTAGAATGCCTAATGAATTTTAGCTTTGTTTCTCCTTAAAACAAGAGTTTCAAACTACATATCGAGGCAAGAAAAATCTCTATGATTATGTGCCAGATTCAGATTTTCTCTTTGTCAAATGTCTTCCCCTTAAGTGTATAATACATGTCTCCCCCTTAAGTATGCAATATATACCTTTTATATTTTCTCCCCTATACTGTTTTTCTTATAGAATTTGCTTCTAGTTTCTCTCTTATATTTTCTCCCCCTTTTTGTTATCATCAAAAAGAATGAATAACAATGAAATGGATAGCATTGTAATGACAATCACAAAGATCATAACTCAAGAGAAACATTATCTATACCAAAAGCACTATGTTTTAGAGAAGAAATACAAACTACCACAAAGAGCAAATGTAAGTCAAAACAAATACAAAGTCTGGGAGATACTTTAAGAACGTACTTCATGATAATGCTTTAGAGTTAATCAGCTTTAACATTAATCAACATATTTCAATCTAAGCTGATTGATGTTCAATTCAAAACATAAAGCACTATGAGCATATACTCAGATATTTTTTTTTGACAATATCAAAAAGATTGCAAAATAATGAAACATTAAGCACAAGGTAATATTTCATTCAATGTATGTCAAATTATTGCAAGCATATGAATCACGTAACTCAAGGCAATAATGTCAGGGCAAGATAATGAGTATAGATCAGAGCCAATTAAGGTAGTTTCAAAATTATGATGAGATCACATCAAATTTGATAATTTTAACATTCTTTTAAAGTTCTTTTACCTTTCTTTCAAAAAGAGTAAATCTGAAACAATTTCAGGGGTAACAGATATCATCAAAATCAAGGATGAAAAGTTTGGCTTTAAGAATGAGACATTTAGGATGTGAGCCAGAAGTGATCTCTAAATGTAGATTCCAAAGATATTTTTCAAATCAAGTGTAGATGGAATCTTTTTCAAGTTATTTCAAGGAGTATCAAGAATAATATTCAAAGAAGGCACAAATGAAAATCCAACATTTTTTTTTATAAATATATTAAGTATATAGCAAAATGAGAGCAATCTAATTAATTTTCAGAGTATAATATAAGAGCAGATAAAGATCAAAACTTATATACTCGAAAAATATAAGATTATGTTGAATCCTTAATTCTTAATGACTTCAAAGTTCTTTCATGATATAAAAGTATTGGGGCATAGATACCAAAACATGAATTTATGCAATGTAGGATACATAAAATTCAAGACTTTGAATGTTCTTTTAGAGCTCTTTTAAAGACTTTATTTTACTCCTTTAAAGATCATAGCATCAAAATCAATTAAAATGAATTGGTTCAGGATTGAAACACTAAAGTGCAACCCAATAAGAACTCATAAGTAGATTCCAAGATAAATTTTTGATACTAAGACAGAAGGAATCCTTTTCAACTAATTTTCAGAAATAAATGATTTACCGATGAATATAGATGGAAATCCAACTTTCAAAAGATATTCAATGAAGCACAAAGTTTAATACCACTTTACATTTAGTATTCTTTGTCTCATCTTTAGATGCGAATTTACACGATTAAGTTCTATATGATCTCTCCCTCTGAAATTTTCTTTCTCCCCCTTAATTAATCATTCCATTCGAGAGTTTAGAGTTTGAAGATAATTTTCAATAAAGAGATTGAGTATTTAAAGCTCCCCCTCAAAAGATGTATTTTCTTTCAATTTTTTTTTTTTGTTCTTCTATAATATCAAGAATATAGAGTGATCCAGAATTTTTCAAAATTTATAGCAATCACTCTTTTTAATCTTTCAAGAATAAATTATATTTTCTCTTATTTTTTTGAATATGTATGAAAATATTAATCAGAAAATAATTCTTTTGAAGCTCAAATTTCTTTCAAAAGTAATTACATTTTCTTTCCTATAAGAATTATTGAAGTGAGTTGAAATATTTTAAGCTTTAGGATCATTAACTCTCTTCTTAAAAATAGCTTTTATTTTTAATGATAGAAGCATTTAATTATGCAAGAGTGTATATTCAAAATATTAATTTCTTAGTCATAGTTTTTCAGCAATGTATATATGAAGCACCATAAATCTTTTTAATATCAAAATAACATCATATGTTTAGAACCATTTGTTTGCAATCAAGATCATTGAAAAACACATCATGTAGACCAATTTCAGTACACTTATAAGATAAAAAATGATATGTTTCATATGCGTATCGGAGCAAACAACCAAGATATCAAAATTAATTCTATTTTTCTTAAGCTGTAGTTTTTATCTAAGAATCATAGTAAATTATTCTCCAGCATGATGCAATCTTTGAAGCATATAATGAAAATTACAAAAATGTAAAGATATAAGCATTTTATATGGAGTTTAAACTTTTCACTAGGTCATATTCTGAATTTCATAAGAGTATTCAAGGAGGCTTTCAAAATTTATAATTTGAGATATGTATCTTCTACATTGTAGCTCATCTTAAGTTATTAAGATTGAAAATACATATTTCAAGCGCATCAGAGCACATTCAGAAACTTTGTAGTTAATATTAAATTTTGGTACAAATTGGAGCAATTTATTATGTACCAATGTTAGGCAAGATAAAGGATAACTCAGAAATAATTCATTCTACCTAATTTGCAAATTTAGATTATTATTTTCTTTTATTTTTCAGAATATATTCACTAAAACAAAATAATTTTGTTGTTGATAACAACATATTTCAATCAAATTATCTAGGCATGAAGCATTACAAATTATATTTAGAAAAGATCTTTGTTATTTGAATATTGAAAACACATAATTCAAAACATCATGTCACATGCAAAACATAATATGCATTAAGTCATAACATCATATATTAAAACATTAAGAGCAAGCATGTCAAGGATTAAAATCAATTCTTTTCAATATAAAGTTCCCCCTATTTAAATACAATTTAGCACTGATTTTATCTTGTCCAAAAGAATGCTCACACAAGTCTCACAAATATGCCGAATATATTATCTTTGTTTTGCCTTTCCTTAAAATTGGAGTATTTGCTTTTACTTAGCTTATACTTTTCTTAAATAATGTTCATTTTTTTTTCTTTATCTCTCTTTCTTTTTATTATTTCAAGTAATTTATATGAAAGAGTAGAATAAGAAAAATAATCTAATTATGCTCAAGCATTCATAGCTTCTCACAAGTTATTTTAAGTAAAAATTTTAAGCATAAACTTGTGTATTTCATGGTTATGACATAGGCAAAGATATATTTTAGTTTGGACAGATCATGAAACAATTTCTAAAAGCATAAGTCAATCAATACATATATAGACATGATATCAAAAAATTAATAATTAAATACTTTAATCATGCCATAATAAGATTTAAGTTATTGACTTTGCTCAGCTAATTAATGAGAGAGGTATTTAAAATTATCGATTCATTCTGCATTCTTCAAGTCAAATACCTACTAGATTTCTTATGTGTAAACTTTTGGCTGAAAAATGTCTCCTTTTTTGTTTGCATGTGAATGTTTATTGTATCTTACATGAAGGTGTCCTTCAAGTTGACATCTCTCATTTTCTTGCTCAAGGATCCCGCATTATTAACAAAATTCTTTTCTTTCTTAAAGGAAAATCATTAGTTTCTTCAAGATACAAAACATTCATACAACATATTTCTTAACTAGATGACTCAACATAAGATATGACAATAATTGAATATTGAGCCACTTTACTCAAGAGATTGCCTAAATATAAGTAAGCACATATCACTTGAACTAAAGAGATAGTTTCATGAACCAAAATGGTTCAAGGACAAGCATGTGAGGCAATAGGAAGATTCATCAAGATCAAATCAATTTTTTTATTTTCAGAATCAATTTAGCTTAGATTCTATTTGCTTAAGATAATTATCAATGAGACATGCTAGCTAAGTTTTAATCAAATTATCTTAAACAATTGTTTCTATCAAAATTCAGATTGTTACATAGAATCAAAATGATAAACTATATTCTCAATAAAAGATCTAGTTTTAATAAGAATAATATAAATTGATATTTCTACAACTAGTATCTTTTCATTGAATATTCTATATGCATTGCTTAAAGAGTAATATCCAAAGAAACACTTGTTTTATTAGATTTGGCATATATTTCATTCTTGAGAATAATATGTATAACTAAAAAACATGAAGGTATGCACCATTTGATTTTCAGTTTTTCATGAGTTCACATGGGTTTTTTTTAAAAAATAGATTTAATAGAAATCTTATAATATGACAAGCTGTGATGATAGTATTAATCAACTGCTATCACAAAGCATTGTCCTTACACAACAAAGGTTCTATTTTTATATTTTTATAACCCCTATATGCAATAGTATTCTTGGTGCAAAAACAATTGTATTCAATACCATTTTCTGTGCAAACCTTATTGACAAATTGGTTTTCAAAACTGTGCCATGATACTTTCACAGTTTGCAAACCTTTTTTTTTCATTTGAAACCTTTTGTAAGTTTGTGCTAATGCAGAAAATATTTCAATTTAAGTACCAAGAACTAAACCAATGTTAGCTTCGAGAAATTATCCATAATTACAACATCAAAAAGCTTATCTCCTAGGTTCATAATCCTAGAGATCCAAATAAGTTCTTATGAAGAATTTTCAAAGGCTAAAAGGTGAAAATAATATTTTCAGAATTAGAAATGATTCTAGTTTGTTTTTCTAGATGACATACATAGCAAACTTTGACCTTGCAAAAAATAATCTAAGTGAACCAATGACAAGGTCTTTTGAGATTAAGTCCATACTAGTATGAGTTGATTTTATATGCCAGAACTAGTCTCTTTAATCTTGGTATTCTTAATGCATATATTTAAAAATATACCAAGTAGACATTCTTATGTTTATAATTAATAGAAGATGATGCCATGGATAAAAACTCTCAATCAAGCATATAGAGAATTTATAGAGTTATTCTTAATAAATTGATTAATCATTTAGCAACTTATCCAACAGTAAGTAAAGCATACTATAAAATAAAGTAATTTAATTATATTTTTAAAAATATTACCTATATCACAAAATTGATTAATATCTGCAATTCATATTTTAATCAGATACTAAGGCAAAGAGAATGATGAGATGCAAGGATTACTAATTTCATTATTCTTTTCATTTTAATTACTTTTCTTAAGTATATTTTAAGTTTCATTCTTTAATATATGTCTAGAGCACCCAATGTCTAAATTAACATCTTTTGTTGGAGCCTTGAGTGCTAGACACACTTACAGAAAATATTCAGATTTTCAACTTAGGAACCCAAGCTCTTTTGGGTCCTCGTAGGTTAGCTATTATTGTTCCTTTTGGAACCCATATTTTCTTAATAGCTATTTTGTCCATAGGCTTGCAGATTTTAGGATTACAAGGAGTGAATTTCTGCATCATCTTGTTAAATTTAACAAACATAGATTTAACATGAGTAGTAGATAAACTTACAATTTTCTGTTTTTGCCTATTAGGTTCATCAGATAAATTAGAATCAGTTTTAGGATAGATAGTGGAGGATTTAACACACATGTCATTAAGGGATTTTTGTGTGTACCAAGATTGATATCCTAATCCATCCTTTTCAAATTCAGCTCTTTGATTATTTATTATTAAGTTCAGCTTTTCAGAGCTGATAGTAAATTTTTCAACTATAGGCTTAAATTTGTTAACTTCTTTAGTTAACCTTTCATTGTCTTCTGAAAGCAATTTATTATTTTTCTGAATTATATCATAGCTTTCAGCAAGAGATAGATTTTTCTGATTTAGCTTTTTATTCTTTAAACTAAGCTTCTTATATTCTAAGTATAGATCAGAAAAAGCATCATGAAGTTCATCAAATGTAAAATCAGATTGAGTTTCAGCATGTACTTTATCTTGGAATGAGAAATCACTTTGTGTTCCAATACATACCTTATCTTCATGTGCCACAAAGCAAGGATTTTTAATTTCAGTTTGCTGCTCTTCTTCTTCAGAGCTAGTTTCAGATTCACTAAAAATGTTAGTGCATTCATATTTACCTTCAAGCATATTCCAGATTTCCTTAGCAGTTATGCAAAAAGATATGCTATTAAGTTCACTATTATCTAACGCACAATATAGAATATTCATGGCTTTTGCATTTTGCTGAGCCATTTTCTTATCATGATTAGTGTTTGTGTACAGCCCGTTGACTATGATACTCCATAAATCATAGTCATGTGCTTGAATGAAAATGCGCATGCGTGCTTTCCAATGTGTGTAGTTTATGCCATTAAATAGTGGAGGTCGATCAATTAACTGTCCCTCTCCTAGAAAACTATCTATTTGAGTTGTCATGATCTTTGGCTCTTTGACGGTTAGGTCAAAATCAAAAAGGCAAGGAATTATAGAGCACCTGCTCTGATACCACTTGTTGCCCAAGGTGACAAGCCAAGAGGGGGGGTGAATTGGTTTTTCTAACTTTTTGATTTCTTAATCGAGTTAATTGATGAGTAAGTAATTGTAGTAAAGTAAGACAATACACAATGCAAACACACAAGAAATATAGTGGTTCGGTGCTCTCCTAAGCACCTACATCCACTCCCCAAGCAACCCCTTGGGAATTCACTATAATCCCGCAGATTACAGTTGGATTGTTTTCCGGGTTCACAATCCAAAAACCTTTACACTTTGGTTTTCCGGGATCACCAAGAACCTATGTTGGTTTTACGGGCTCACCAACGAACCTTCACAATTGGTTTTACGAGTTCACCAACAACCTACGTTGGTTTTACGGGCTTACCAACAACCTATGTTGGTTTTACGGGCTTACCAACAACCTACGTTGGTTTTACAGGCTTACCAACAACCTAACAACGAGAATAAATAACAAGGAACTAAAGCTCCTAAATGAACAAATAAAACAATTATGAGCTACAAAGAAGAGTTTAGAATATAGTTATCCCTTTAATAAGGCTCTTCTCTTCTTTGTCAAGATTGCTTCACTCTTTAAGGGTTGGTGGAGCTCTTAATGTCTCTTGGAATCTGCTCAACCACTTTCTTTTGGCTCTTTGAATGAAGCAATAGAATGAAGCTTGCCTTGCTAGGGTTTTCTCTTGAATGCACTTGATGTATTTTCCAAAGCTTGCTTCCTCTGATGAATACTCCCTCTTAAATACTTCTCCAACCTCCAAATAGTCCTTCCTGACCGTTGGATTGAAGAAACTAGCCGTTTATAGCCGTTGGGAGTCCAAAAAGCACTTTTGCACAACTAGCCGTTATGCTTCTGCCCGTGCTTGGGTCGACCCAAACTTTTCTTGGGTCGACCCAAACCACTGTTCATCAGACTTGGGTCAGCTCAAGCTTTTCTTGGGTCGGCCCTCTCAGAAAATACAGAACCTTGTATTTCAGCCTTCCTTCACTTGGGTCGACTCAACTCTTTTTGGGTCGACTCAAGGTTGGGTCGACTCAAGGTTGGGTCGACCCAAGGTTGGGTCTACTCAAGTTCAGTTAGGGTCGACCCTTTCAGGGATTTTAGAGACTTGTTTTCTTGAGGCTTGAGGATGGGGTCGACTCAACTTTCACTTGGGTCGACTCAAGTACTGTTCATCCGTGCCATAAGTGCTAGAATGTGCCAGAATGTTTCTTGATGTGCCAGGATCGACTCCACCTCTTCTAGGGTCGACTCCTACTTTGTGCCAAGTGTTCCAAAGGCGTGCCAAACGTATCGGGATCGACTCCAAACTAATTGGGGTCGACTCTAACCATGTTTTTCTGCACTTTGAAGGTTAGTTATGCTCATTGAAACAACAATATGATATTCCAAGCAAATTATGATGCATGGCACAATAAAGTTTCATACCCTTAACATTTGAAATTACCGAAATGCCCTTTTAGGTATTTTTATGAGAGTGGTTTTGACCATATAATCCTAATGTATCATGAGTGTATCGAGGGTGTGCCATTTATCAATGATGTATCAAGTTAATTTGCATTTCTAATTTGATATAGCCTCAATGGTTGTGTTAATCATCAAAATAATATTATCATCCTCAATCTGTCTTTATTAAAAAATCTATTTTGGAATTCACTAATAAGTTCTTATTGGCTTGCTCTTTAGAACTTCAATTTTGTGCCGATTCATTTTTATATGTATCAAAATGTGCTTCTTTTTAAAGAAATAAAAGAAAGTCTTTAAAAGAGCTCTAAAAGAACCTTCAAAGCTTTGAATTTTATGTATGCTCTAAGATATATCATAAATTGCATGAATTCATGTTTTGGTATTTGTGCCCAAATGCTTTTATTATCATACAAGAACTTTGAAGTCATTAAGAATTAATGATCCAACATGATGTTATATTTTTTTTAGGTTTTGATCTTATACTCTGAAAATTAATTAAATTGTTCTCATGTTGCTAAATACTTAATATATTGGGCAAAAGATCTTAAATGAGCAAGCCGTCATACTTGTTATTAAAGATCTTTCAAAAAAAGGGGTTTAGATTTCCATTCGTGCCTTCTTTGAATATCAGTCTTAATACTCCTTGAATTAACTTGAAAAAGATTCCACCTGCACTTGATTTGAAAACTATCTTTGGAATCACATTCGATGTGCTCTCATTATAATTTGCTCTGAAATCATCTTAATTGGCTTTGATCTATGCTCATTAATCTTATTCTGACATTATTGCCTTGAGTTATATGATTCATATTCTTGCAATAATTCGACATGCATTGACTGAAAATCAAAGTACACTAAGGAAAAGAAATATTTGAGTATCATTTGCTGCTTTGTGCTTAATGTTTTATTACTTTGCAACCTTTTTGATGTTGTCAAAAAGGGGAAGAAATATTTGAGTATGAGTATATGCTTATAATGCTTTATGTTGAATACACTTTATGTTGAATACAAATCAGCTTAGATTGAAATATGTTGATTGTGTTAAGCTGATTAAATCTAAAGCATTATCATGAAGTATGTTTTAAATATGCATATTTTTTACTTTATGCAACTTAGTTATGCATTAGTTCTAGAACACAATCTATTTTATATTGCATATACTCCAAGTTTTGTCATCGTCAAAAAGGGGAAGATTGCTGACCTAAAGATTGATTTTGATGATCACAAAATTTTGAAGTATAATTACTAATGTTTGTGTTGCAAGAAGAAAGATATTTATTTTGCAAGGAACATAACAAGTTGGAAGAATAGAAGAAGGCCTCAAAAGCTCTCAAAAAGTTGAAAGAAAGCTATACTTCATTAGCCCAAGTTTCAAGTTCAAAGGATTCAAGTTGGAGGAGCAAATTCAAAGAAAGATTTAAAAGAATAGTCCTCGAGTCGACTCCTGAAAGTTCAGAGTCGACTCTGGCACTCTGGAGTTTCAAGAAACAGTGCTCGAGTCGACTCCAGGACTCTGCGAGTCGACTCTGACTGAGAACAAACAAAAAGACAAAGAGTTGATTTTCAGCACTACAGTGCTCGAGTCGACTCCAACTACAGCCGAGTCGACTTCCAGCTACAGTGCCGGCAGACTCCCATTCATGAGTCGACTCCTGCTTCAGCCGAGTCGACTCCTACTTCAGCCGAGTCGACTCGAGCACGCTGGGAGGCATAACGGCTAGTTTTTTCTCAACTCCAACGGCTCTATTTTTGTCTCTAATGGCTAGATCTTTGTTTCCACGCCATCCAAAGCTATAAAATCAAGGGAAGAGCTAGGGGAGAAGTTAAGAAAGTCGGAGAGAACACATAGGGAAAAGATTTCAAGAGAAACCTTCCAAAAGCACAAAAGGGTCATTCAAAGCAAAAGAGAGAGAAGAAGAGCATCCGAGTGAATTCCAAAGCTTTCTCTTCAACTGTGTGCTGCCTCAGTGATCCTCTACCTCGTGCGAAATCAGAAGAGGGTCAAGTAAAGAAGAAGCCGAGTTTCCTCATCTACAAAACTTGTTTGAGGGCTTCTTCTCTTTACTCTATTTGTTTATATTGTTATATCTGCTTGTTTAAGAAGCTTGTATTTGTTTTAAACTCTTGTTCTAATATCTTGTAACTTGATTCAATCAAGGGATTGAATCAAGGGGTTAAGATTTGTTGGTGAGCCAAAGAAAAAACCAACGGTGTAAGGTTGTGGTTGGTGAACCGGGAAAAACCAACTGGGTTTGATTGTCATCCCGAAAAAACAATCGGTTGGTTCTAGTCGGTGAGCCTATAAAAACCGACTGAGTTCGTTGTGATCTCGTGAAAACAACAAGTTAGATTGTGAGCTTGTAAAACAACCGGCTGTAATCTGAGGGATTATAGTAAAATTCCCAAGAGATCTTGGAAAATGGATGTAGGTGCTGGGGTGCACCGAACCACAATACATTTTTGTGTTTGTGATGCCTTATCTCTTGTGTTTCATGCCTTACATTCATACTTGATTGTGTAATATCTCTAGCTTTATTTTCTATAGATTTATAAGTGATTGTTTAGAACTTGCTTAGCTTCCACTCCATTCTTACCATTCACATAGATTAAAATTGATCATACAACTATAAGTTAATTTTAGATCATTTGCACCCTAAAGCCATAGTATAATTGCTCTAGCTTAATTTTCCACTGCTTTACTTGTAATTGCCTAGAGCTTGAGTAAATAACATCTTATCATTCCGCTGTATTCTATTCAAAGTTAATTAGGGAACACAATTTTTAGAAAATCCAATTCACCTCTCCTCTTGACTTGTCCCCTTGGGCAACAGGATGTTACCTTCTCTTACTAGAAGTGACTGATTCTTTGTTGACCTACTCACAACTTTCGTACAAAAACCACCATATCCAGAATACCCTCTACACAACGCAATGTCGTGAATGAGGGTAAACCAAAACATAGGTTCAAGTGCACAAGGTACCATGGTGATCTCAGGTCTAAGGATCACTTGCACAACTCCCACTATGAGAACCATCTTTTGACAATTAAGTAAGAATCTATAAGATGTTCTCATGGCTGGTCATTTCAGTGAACTCATTCCTCTAATGAGCATCCACATCTTTGTATTAGTGTCTCACACAAGTGATTGTGAGATCAGTCACTCTCTACATCGAGCATACAAAAGATGTGCCAGTCTTTCCGGTAATATTGATCCCCGACTCAATATACCAATTTGACTGAAAATATTCTAAATTAAGATTTTAGGATTTTAGGTATCACTGGTATGATCTCATCATAACCCTAAAACCAATGTCCTAATTTATGGGGTTCATCATCCAACAATAAAACAGATAAGCAGCAAATGATGAAACACAATGCCTTTATTGATATATATCAAGTATCAAAGTATATGATTTGGAGGATTACAAAGAGAAACCCATCAAATGATTGGCTCATAGGGTATATTTTCATTTCAAATATTTACATAATTTTCTAAAAGCATGAATAAAGTTAGAAATTATTTTTTTTTACACAAAATATAAGGCATGCATACTAAAAATACTAGAGCTAGACATGTTTACAAATTTAATCAAATTTACCGAATGGAAAGACTATGCAAGATATCAAAGTGAATTATTATGCTTCCCTATGGTATCATATGGCTTTTTCCTCATTATCGATCTATGAAGGGTACAACTAAGTTGTGAGATCCTTTTGGGGGCTCCACAACCTAGGGTTTTTCCAAAGTAGAAGTAGCGATCATATACCTGTGAACTGGTTGCTCTGCCTCTAAAGGGTGAGCTCTAGGTTCGAGTACATACACCACCAAGTCTAGCCTAGCATCTAGGGATCTTATTCATTCTTGGATCTAAATATTTGTCTAAAGATCTAATGCTACAAAATTTCTATTACCTCATAAGCTAAAAATTCATGATTACCTCGAACATCGTAGTTGACCTCAATATCATGCACCTCCCAAAAGTCAAGAGCCCTAGCTTGCACCTGATTAGAAAAAGATTGAGGATTTGATTTTATTTGCAATTAAATGGTGATCAATGTAAAAATAGATGATCAAGATCAACCAAGGGTCGACCGACGGGGGAAAGGGGAGAGAGAGAGAGACTTGGTTTGGGGTCAACCATGAAATAAAGAGAAAGGGTTAGAATTTTAGGCTTGACTTATTAGTGAAAAGGAGAAATTAGAGAGAAAAGAGAGAGAGGAATAGAGGGGACTCGGATTTGATATGTGGGCAATCGCAAAAAAGGGGGAGAGGAGAGAGATATTGAGAGAAAGAGAGAGATCGTGAGACAGAGAAAAGAGGAAGAAACTGGGAAGAGATATTTTTTTCTTTTAATGTTGAATCGAGTGGAGAAGGTAAATAGGAAGGGGGTATTGTGGCTTAGTGGTAAAATGGTGGGTGTAGGCCAAAGGTTCAATAATAGATGATTGTTGTGACGGTAGCGCTTCAGGTGATGAGAGAAGAAAAAAAAGGGGAAGAAGGAAACAAGGCTTGATCAATAGAGGTTCGGTAAAGGTATGTGTTGCCCAAGATAACTGTTGCCCAAGGTGACAACCCAAGAGGGAGGGTGATGCTCCGGCGACCTTTCCGGCGAGAGATGGGTGGAAGAACCCGTGAGCAACTCCCCTTGGATCCACGCTTCTTCACCCGTCGGAATCCTCGGCGAAGGAAAGTGGTCTTCCTCCGCGGCCGGCCGGATCCTGGCGTTCGGTCCCCTCCAGCGATCAACCTCTCCCTAGCCGCCGCCGCCTTCGCTCTCCCCCCCTTTTTTTGTGGTGTATCTCCTCCCACGATCGTGCCCTAGGCACGATCGTAAATGGTGGATGGGCCCGGTCTTTTCGGGCCGGCCCGTCCACCCCTTTTTTTTTTTTTACAAAACCATGAAGGCCATATAGAAGTGCCAATGCTATTAACAAACTTAATCAAGTAAATAGACACTCAAGAAAGAGAGAAGTGATACATTCTTGATACATTCTACAATCTTGATACATTCATGATACACTCATCTACCATGTTTAAAATGACCTTCAAGAATTCATCCAAGGATAATTCTATTAGAAGAACTTGAGAGAAAATCTAATTTTCAGTTTGACCAAACTAAGAGTAAAGTTTTCCTGATAAGGGGTATTTTCGTATTTTTGTTAGTTAAAGAAATGAAACTTGAATGTGCCATTCATCCTAAATTAATTGGAATATATTTTTATTGCTTTAATGTGCTAAACTAACCTTCAAGTGCAGAAAAACAGGGTTAGAGTCGACCTCAGTTAGTTTGGAGTTGATCCTGATATATTTGGCATGACTTGGCATGATATGCCACACCCTTGAAATACTTGGCATAGAGTTGGAGTCGACCCCAGAAGAAATGAAGTCGACCCTGGCATAATTTGGCACAAATGGCATAGAGCTTAAGTCGACCCCAAGAAACCATGAGTCGACCCCAAGAAAGCATGAGTCGACCCCAGCCTAAAGAGTCAGAAAAATAAGTCTCTAGAATTTCTGAGAGGGCCGACCCCAGATAAGCTTGAGTCGATCCTACTATAGCTCGAGTCGACCCCAAGAAAAATTGAGACGACCCCAACCCAAAATGATAGAAAAACAAGCTTCTGGAATTTCTGAGAGGGCCGACCCCAGCCAAGCTTGAGTCGACCCCACTGTAGCTGAGGTCGACCCCAGATTTGCTTGGGTCGACCCCACTATAGCTGGGGTCGACCCCAGATTTGCTTGGATCGACCCCAACACAACTGACAGCATAACGGCTAGATCTGCAAAAGTATAATTTGAGTCTCCAACGGCTAGTTTCTCCATCCCAACAGCTATGGAGTGACTATTTAAGGTTGGAGAAATATTTAAGAGGTACTATTCATCAGGAAGAAGCATCTTTTGCAAAAATCAAGAGTGCATTCAAGAGGAAAAAAAAAAGTCTAAGTGTTCTTCATCAATTTGCTTCATTCAAATTCTGAAAGAAGGTGGTTGAGCAGTCTTCAAGTGCATTTAGGAGCTCTACCAACCCCTTGAGGAGTGAAGAAATATTGGCAAAAAAGAGAAGAGCAATATATAAAGCGATAAATATTTTCTTACCTCTTCTTTAAGTGCATTATTGTATTACTTGCTCATTTAGGAGCTTTAAACTTCCTCTCTACTTATTTCTTGTAAGGTTTGTTGGTGAACTCGTAAAACAAACGGTGTAGATTGTTGGTGAGCCCGTAAAACTAACGGTTAGGTTATTGGTGATTCCGTAAAACCAATTGTAGAATTTTTGGATTGTGAGCTCGGTAAAATAATCCAACTATAATCCGTGGAATCATAGTAAATTTTCAAGGGGATGCTTGGAGAGTGGACGTAGGTGCTTTGGAGAGCACCGAACTACTATACTTCTTCTGTGTTTGCATTGTGTTCTTTTTTATTCCACCGCACCTATATAATTAATACAAACTAAACTACTCATACATCTATCATCTAAATTAAGGTCCTAAAAACTTGGAAAATCCAATTCACCCCCCCTTTGGGTTGTTATTGATGACCCAAAGATTGATTTAAAGATTAATTTTGATGATCACAAAACCTTGAAGTATAATTACTAATGCTTGTGTTGCAAGAAGAAAGATAATTTTTTTTGCAAGGAACATAGCAAGTTGGAAAAATACAAGAAGGCCTCAAAAGCTCTCAAGAAAAGTTGGAAGAAAGCTACACTTCATTGGCCCAAAGTTCAAGTTCAAAGAATTCAAGTTGGAGGGACAATTCTAAAGAAAAACTCAAAAGAACTGTCCTCGAGTCGACTCCTGGAAGTTCAGAGCCGACTCTGGCACTCTGGAGTTTCAAGAAATAGTGCTCGAGTCGACTCCGAGACTCTACGAGTCAACTCCGACTGAGAACAGACAAAAAGATAGAGAGTTGATTTTCAGCGCTATAGTGCTCGAGTCGACTCCAACTTCAGCGCTACAGTGCTCGAGTCGACTCCCAGCTACAGTACCAGCAGACTCCTATTCACGAGTCGACTCCTGCTTCAGCCGAGTCGACTCCTACTTCAGCCGAGTCGACTCGAGCACGCTGGGAGGCATAACGGCTAGTTTTTTCTCAACTCCAACGGCTCTATTTTTGTCTCTAACGGCTAGATTTTTGTTCCCATGCCATCCAAAGCTATAAAATCAAGGAAAGAGCTAGGGGAGAAGTAAAGAAAATGGGAGAGAACACATAGGAAAGAGTTTTCAAAGAGATTTCAAGAGAAACCTCTCAAAAACACAAAAGGGCCATTCAAAGCAAAAGTGAGAGAAGAAGAGCATCCGAGTGAATCCCAAAGCTTTCTCTCCAACTGTGTGCTGCCTCAGTGATCCTCTACCTCGTGCAGAATCAGAAGAAGGTCAATTAAAGAAGAAGCCGAGTTTCCTCATCTGCTGTCTGTCGACTCGCAGTGTGCCGGAGTCGACTTGAGCCTGTGCCAGAATATCTGAAACACTTGGAGTCGACTCGAAATCTTCCGGAGTCGACTCGAGTTTCAGCCTTTGACTTAAGCTGATTTTCACATGCACTCAAAAGAGGATTCTTACAAATTTTGCCTGAGATACTGGATTGAATTCATTAGTATAACATAAAATATACTCAAATGCTTTGGTCTCATCAAAATCAAATTGGGGTATTATCAATTACTCCACAATCTCCTCCTTTTTGATGATGACAAAATATTGAGTATTTGATGAGAGCAATACCCATCTAAAAAGATGATTCAGAATAAAATTTTGAAACGAACTCAAATGTCTAGTTATTTTAATCTATCCAAAATTGAAAGGTATGAATCAGTAAATTCTGAAATTAAAGCTCCTCCTTTTATTTGGAATTATATAAGCCTTCATATCATGCAATCAATTGTTTGGCTTATATGTCTTTAATGAATTTGCTTTCTTAAGATTTCAGATTCTCTCCCTCAACATATGCATTCATTTTTGCTTAGACTTTCTGAATTTTCTTTTAAGGTCTTGAATCTTTTTAGCTTAAATTCTTACTTTCATAGAAAAAATCTGACAATTTGTTCTTGAGTATGATTCAACTAATCTCCGAATATCCTTTGAATAGATTCTGAAGATTACTCCTTGAGGAGCCCCAACAGAGAGATAATGAACCTCGAGGTATCGAATCCACTTAGAACAAATTATATTTTGCTTTAAGAATTTTTCTTTTTTTTGTGATTCCCTTTACATTCAATTCATCATATTTTCTCCCCCTTTTTGTCATTATACCAAAAAGAAGCGCAGAACATAGAAAAGTATTGCACGGTTTTGTAAGAAAATGTCTACTCATTGTATTGATGCTAATTTGAGTACAATTGTAAAAAAAATACAAGTATAGAAACAAATACATCATAAGATAGAAAACAAAGCTACACTAGGGTTTCTTGGAGGATGAGGCTCCTGGACCTAGTCTCGTGTGTTTCAAGACCAAGCTGAGCGCCTCTTGAACATTCCCTAGCTGAACTATGATCTCCGAGGTGGCCCTCGACTGAACCGTGGTAAGCTCGGTCACACTCTCTTGGAGGGTGTCCAACCTGGAGATCAATGCATGGGCTAGTCGCTCTGCACCCTGGCTCGGCTGCCTAGCTCCTATCAGATGCCGTCTCACATCTTCTTCGTGTCGTCCTTGACGTCACTCATGTTCCAATATTGAGCTTGAACCAGGCTTCGCACATTAGATATCTCCTCCCTTAGGTGCGCAGTCATCTCGGTCACGGCTGCCAAGGAGGGAACTAGCTCGGTGGAGGGAGCAGTCTGAGGACCTCGGAGCTCCCTCAGCAGTTCATCCCTCAGCTCCCTCACTATCTCCTGCCGTAACTCTCGGAGCTGCTCAGAAGATATCCTGACCTCCAGGGTCTGCTGCTGAGAAGGTGGGGGCAGTGGAGGTGGAGGGCTCAGTATAGGTAGGACCAGAAGTGGGAAGATCTGTGCAGTGCTCCTGGTCATGGTCAGAGCTAGGAGAGTGATGAGTGGTAGGGTCAGATGGTGTGGATGTGGATAGTTTCCGAACCCAGACTCCTCCAACCTTGTGGAATCCCATTCGATGAAAGGTCCCCTCACCCATGCGATCTGTAAAACGCAGTGAGCGAGAGGGTTCCCCCTCAGGGATAGGGACCTCTAACTCCCTAAAAATGAGAGTGAATAGCATACCGTAAGGGAGACTCAACCTAGGTTTGTCCAGGGGTTCACAAAGGTATTTGTAGATGAGTTTAGGAAAGTTGATGGGAGTGTCTTGGAGGAGGTAGAACATCAAGGCTAGGTCTCTCTCTGAAATGAAGTCAAACCTACCAGTCTTTGGAAAGAGAGTCCTAGAAATGATACTTAGGAGAAGCCGCATTTCAGCCAAAAGCTGATTTGCGAACACCTCCTCTATAGGGGACAGAGGTGGACTCCCTAAGATGGTCGTAAGGGCCTCTGTCCTATCGGAGGGGTGTGTGGGAATAATCCCCTCACTGGAAAGATGGAGGACTCGAGCAATGAAGTCCTCCGAAATGAAAATAGGGACACCTACTACAGTTCCCTGGATACCGCCGCTAACCCGTGCGACAGTACCATAGAATTTCCTAACTAACCCTGGATAGGTAGGGAGGTCAAGTGAGCAGAAGAACTCTAAGCCCTGGGCCCTAAGGTGATGCCCTAGGTTGAACCCTTCCCGGGAGAGGAAGTCAAAGTTGACTTGCCTCCCGGTAGAGACAACCTTCCCGGCGCATGAGCGCGAGGGAACCGGCTTAGGCGGGGAAGGGACCGGAGGTGGTGGACTCGCGGGTCCGTTCCGAGCCTTGGACCGTCGCTTGGCCTCACTCGCGGAGAAGGATCTCTGATGGCTCGGGACAACGACTTTCCTAGGCATTTTTGACCTAAAAACGGAGGAAGGACAAGAAAGACAGAAGAAGACTCGACGGAGATGACCTAAAATGGGTCGAAGATGAGGTCGGTGACGGCTCTAGGGCTTTTGAACAGTGGCGGCTGAAAATAGAAGTGAAGAGAAAAATATTTCGCTTAGGGTTAAGAGTCGGATTCCCGACCTCGAGTCGACTCCGGTAAGTCGCGAGTCGACTTGATCTCGAGTCGACTCCCAAATATGCGCGAGTCGACTCCCTCACGAGCCGACTCTAAAATCTATTCGAGTCGACTCGAACTCTGGCACATAACCAAAAATCTTTTTATTTCCATGCCAAAAGAGAGTTATGAAACTATCTCAAATTTAAGAACTGGTTTGATGATCATAGATAAGAGATCCTATGTCAAACATAAACTAACCATCAAAATCAGCGACTTAGAGGAGAGTATCACTAAAATGGATCAATCACTCCTAACTCTCTTCTAAGCATACAAAATCGATCTTCACTCAAAGGTTTTGTGAAGATATCAGCAAGTTGATCATCAGTACAAACAAATTAAAGTGTCACATCACCATTCAGAACATGATCTCTTATGAAGTGATGTCTTATCTCAATATGTTTAGTTCTTGAATGTTGAATTGAATTTTTAGTTAGGTTAATGGCACTTGTATTATCACAGTTAATGGGAATTTTATCTTGTTTAATGCCATAATCTTCAAGTTGTTGTTTAATCCACAAGATTTGAGCACAACAACTCCCGGCAGCTATATATTCGGCTTCAGCCGTAGATAGTGCAACCGAGTTTTGTTTCTTGCTAAACCAAGAGATTAAGTTTTCTTCTAAGAATTGGCATGACCCGCTAGTGCTTTTTCTATCAAGTTTACAACCAGCGAAGTCTGAATCAGTGTACCCTATTAAGTTTATGCTCGAATCTTTAGAGCACCATAGACCTATGGTTTTTGTTCCTATTAGGTATTTAAAGATTCTCTTAACAGCAATTAAATGTGATTCCTTAGGATTAGATTAAAATCTAGCACACATGCATACATTAAACATGATGTCAAGTCTACTTGCAGTAAGATATAATAAAGATCCTATCATACATCTATACATCTTTTGATCTACTGATTTACCTGATTCATCTTTGTCTAGTTTGCATGACGAACTCATGGGTGTGCTGATTGACTTGTTTCCTTCCATATCAAACCTCTTAAGCATCTCCTTGATGTATTTTGCTTGACGGATGAAGATGCCTTTTTTAGATTGTTTGATTTGAAGCCCGAAAAAATAGTTCAGCTCTCCCATCATGCTCATTTCAAATTCACTCTGCATTAAGTCAGCAAATTCTTCGCAGAGGCTATTGTTAGTAGCACCGAAAATAATATCATCAACATAAATCTGAACAACTAACATATCTTTGTTTTTTTTCTTTAAAAACAGTGTTGTATCAACGTTCCCTCTAGAGAATTCATGATCTAACAGAAATTTGCTAAGTCTTTCATACCATGCTCTAGGAGCTTGTTTCAGACCTTAAAGTGCTTTGTTTAGTTTATAAACATGATTGGGATATTGATGATTTTCAAAATTAGGAGGTTGTTCTACATACACCTCCTCATTAATATACCCATTCAAAAAGGCACTTTTTACATCCATTTGAAATAGTTTGAAGTCTTTAGAGCATGCAAATGCTAGTAACAATCTAATTGTTTCAAGTCTAGCTACAGGAGCAAAAGTTTCATCAAAGTCTATACCTTCTTCTTGATTATAGCCCTTTGCTACTAGCCTAGCCTTGTTCCTAATCACGATTCCATTTTCATCAAGTTTATTTTTATATATCCATTTAGTTTCTATTATTGAGTATTCAGTGGGTCGTTCAACTAGGTTTCATACTTTGTTTCTAGTAAATTAGTTTAGCTCTTCTTGCATCGTATTTATCCAATTGCATCATTTTCAGCTTCTTCTATGTTTTTAGGTTCAAAGTGTGAGACAAATGCTAGATGATTATTTAAGTTCCTAAGAGATGCTTTAGTTCTAACAGGTTGAGATGGATCATCTAAAATTAATTCCTTAGGATGACCATGATGTGGAGTGATTGATTAAAACCCCATTTGATTTTGATGAGCTCAAAGCATTTGAGTATATCTTGTGATTACTAATGAATTCAATTGAGTGTTTTAGTGAAAATCCTGTCCAAGTGTCTCTAGATTTTGGTTCATAGTATTTTGGATAAGTTAAGAAGTCTGCTGAACCAAAGTCTGAGACTCGAGTCGACTCCCGAGTATCACGAGTCGACTCCAAGCGTATCAAGTTCACTGGCACGAGCTCGAGTCGACTCCAGACTAGTACGAGTCGACTCCGACTGAGAACAGAAAGAAGAACAGAAAGCCTCATCTCAGAACCTGTCAACGAGTCGACTCCTGAAGTGCGCGAGTCGACTCCAATGTTCAACGAGTCGACTCCAGGGTAGTAAGAGTCGACTCCAAGAGGTACACAAAGAAAAGTCAGAGAGCAGTTTTCGAGTCTAAGATTCGAGTCGACTCTAGTGGAACGCGAGTCGACTCCGATGGTTGGCAAGTCGACTCCAGAGAAAGCAAGAGTCGACTCTCAGCGGTACACAAAGAAAAGGTCAGAGAGCATTTTATGGACTCTGAGATTCGAGTCGACTCCCGCAATACGCGAGTCGACTCCGAGACTGTGCGACCATCGACAGACAAAAAACCATGTTACTGCCTCTGAGATTCGAGTCGACTCCCAGACAGCTCGAGTCGACTCCAAGACAAGCTTCACGTCAAAAGGCAGAAGACCAACTTTCGGAAACTGAGAGCCGAGTCGACTCCAAGGAAGTTCGAGTCGACTCCAAGACTGGATGAGCCAAAAGACAGAGAACCGGGAGTTCGGGCTCTGAGATTCGAGTCGACTCCAAGAACAGTCGAGTCGACTCGAGTGGACAAAATTCAAAATTGGATCCACGGACTTCAGTGGATGAGCCGACTCCAAAATTGCCAGGTCAGCTCCAGAAGTTGGCGAGTCGACTCCGGGTCAAGACGAGTCGACTCCCAGTCGTGACGGCAACTTTAATTCAAATTTGGAACAGTTGCCGAGTCGACTCCGGAAAAGCTTGAGTCGACTCCCGCTACAGCCGAGTCGACTCCTGATCGCGCGAGTCGACTCCAACCCACCAACGGTCATATTGTCAGGCTGCGCAGAGTGTGCAGAACGGACAGAAAAAGCAGTGTAACGGCTAGTTTCCGTGGGGGTTGGCTTAAATAGCCACAGAAGACTGTAGCAAGGCAGAGAACAACCATTCCACTCCAAGCATTCAAGCTTTCAAGCTCTGCAACGTGCTCTTCAACGAAAAAGGGGAAGATCAGCATTTACTGCAACCAACTACATCTTCCCAGCAATTAAAGCCTCCTCCTCCTGCATTCAAGTCGACTACTCATTCGAGAGGAGACCGGAGTTCAAGAAGCCATTCCTCTACTTCAGCTTAAAAGCGTTTGAGGGCTTCTAAACTCCTCTTTTGATTATATTGTTTTACATCTGCTTTTGAGAAGCTTATTTTCCTTTCTTTCTATAACTTGTATTTACTTGGTTCAATCGGGGGATTGAATCAAGGGGATTAAGGTTGGTTGGTGAGCCAAGTTAAAAACCAACGTGTGTAAGGGTTTGATTGTGAGCCCGGGAAAACAATCGGGGTTGGTTCTAGTCGGTGAGCCTGGGAAAACCGACCGAGTTCGTTGTGAGCTCGTAAAACAACAAGTTTGGTTGTGAGCTTGCAAAACAACCGGCTGTAATCCAAGGGGGTTATAGTGAATTCCCAAGAGAGACTTGGGGAGTGGACGTAGGAGCAAGGGGTAGCTCCGAACCACTATAAAACTCTGTGTTTGCATTGGATTGTCTCTCTTCTTCTTCCCCTCACATCACTCACAGCACTTAGCATTAATTAAATAACTTGCAATAGTTTTTAATTAATCAACCACATCGTTTTAATTATCTAAATTATTTTAAAACCCAATTCACCCCCCTCTTGGGTTGTCTATCTGGGCTATCAGTGGTATCAGAGCCAAAAACTCTTCCACTCAAGAGTTAAAAGATCAAAATGACAACCCCATTTGGATCTTCTCACATTGAGGGTCAGTCCACCCAAAGACCCCCTTTCTTTAATGGATCCGACTACTCATACTGGAAGGCTAGGATGAGAATATTCATCCAAACCCAAGACTATGAGATGTGGACCATTGTAGTAAATGGCCCATACATCCCATCCATATATGTAGATGGTGTCAAGGTACCCAAACTAGAAACGGATTGGGATGAACATGACATGAGGAAGGCACAACTAAACTCTAAAGCTATGAATGTGTTTTATTGTGCCTTAGATAGAAATGAATTCAATAGGGTCTCTACTTGCAACTCTGCAAAAGAGATCTGGGATAGACTTGAAGTGACCCATGAGGGCACGAATCAAGTTAAAGAATCCAAAATTAATATATTGGTTCATAAGTATGAACTATTTAAAATGGATTCTAATGAGACAATACTAGCATGTTCACTAGGTTTACTGACATTGTCAATGGCCTAAAAAGCCTTGGCAAGAGCTATACTAACAGTGATCTTGTCAGGAAAATACTTCGCTGTCTACCAAGGTCATGGGAAGCCAAGGTGACGGCAATCCAAGAAGCTAAAGACTTGAACAAGCTTCCACTCGAAGAGCTCCTTGGATCCCTAATGACTCACGAGCTAACCATGAAGCAACACAGCGAAGAAGAGTCCTCCCATAAGAAAAAGGTAATAGCACTTAAATCTACTTCATCTAACAAGGACTTGTCTTGCAGTAGCAGCAGTGAAGAAGAAGAACATGAGGAAGATGATGGTGAGGCTCTTCTTGTGCGCAAATTCAAGAGATTCATCAACCACAAGAAGTCCTATCATCAAAGGAGAGGCCCCTCAAATTTCTACCGCAAGGACAAAGGTAAGGAAAGGGAAAACGAGGGGATTGGGTGTTACGAGTGCAAGAAGCCGGGTCACATAAGAGCAGAGTGCCCCTTACTGAAGAAGGGGAGTAAGTACAAGAAGAAGAAGGCTCTTGTCACTACACTATCCGACTCCGACTCATCATCCTCCTCATCAGATGATGAACAAGAAGAGAAGGCCAATTTCTGCTTCATGGCCAACGAAAACGAGGTAACTTCCGATACGCATCTTGATTTTTCTTTTGATGAACTTTATGATGCATTTAATGAGTTAATGGTAGAATATAAGGCTATAAATCTTAAGAATAAAGAACTGAAAATAGCTAATCAATCATACCTACATAAATACGATAAATTAGTTAAGGATAAGGACTTAATCACCAAAGAAAATATTGAACTTAAAACAAGCAACCAACTTTTAACTCAAAAGACTAACACCTTAACTAAAGATAATGAAAAACTAACTAAGGAATTTTCAGAACTTAAAAAATATAAACAAACCTTAGATAAGGATCTTACAAAAGAACTTAATGATCTAAAAGCAGAAAATCAAACACTAACTAAAGAACTTAACAAATACAAACCCTTAGTTGAAAAATTTACATATAGTTCTGAAAAATTAAACATGATACTAAATAGTCAACGAGCAGTATTTAATAAAGCGGGTTTAGGGTATAAACCAAGAAATAAACAAAAACTTCTTAGTAACTTCTTTGTTAAAGCTGGAGAAACTAAAACTAAGAAAATAACCTGCTTTTGCTGTGGAACTATAGGACATAAGGCAAATGCATGTGACTATAGGAAAAGTAAAACAAAAAGGAAAATTAAAAGGGTATGGGTTCCAAAAGGAACCAACTTGACTAACCATGAAGGACCCAAAAAAACTTGGGTACCTAAGATGACATGATTTGCTTGTGTAGGAGTGTCTTGCAGCCAAGGTCAACAAAAATCGCTGGTATTTGGATAGTGGCTGCTCAAGGCACATGACGGGTGATAAAGATCAATTTTTCACCCTTGAAGCTAAGAAGGGAGGTGCTGTGACTTTTGGAGACAACAACCAAGATCATATCATTGGTATTGGTAAAGTTCAAATCAACCCTTCTACTTTTATAGATAATGTTAGATATGTTGATGGTCTTAAGCATAACTTGTTAAGCATTAGTCAATTATGTGATATAGGATATGATGTTATGTTTAAACCATCACTATGCATTATAACAAATCCTAATGATAATAGTTTAGTTTTTAAAGGAATTAGACGTGGAAATGTATATGTTGTAGACCTAGAAGATCTTGCAAAACATAACCAATGTCTAGTTGTAAATGAAACTAAAGATAATGATGCTAGTTGGTTATGGCACCGTAAGTTAGGTCATGCAAGCATGGACACAATAACTAAACTAGTTAAAAGAGACTCCGTGATAGGTTTGCCAAAATTAAAATTTGAAAAGAACAAAATATGTGAAGCATGTCAATTTGGCAAACAATCTAGGAACTCTTTTAAATCCATAAAATGTGTCTCTACTTCTAGGCCTCTAGAATTACTACACATGGACCTATTTGGTCCAACTAGAACAACAAGCCTAGGTGGAAATAAATATGGTCTAGTTATAGTAGATGATTACTCTAGGTACACATGGGTCATGTTTCTAGCGCATAAGGATCAAGCATTTTCTAGGTTTAAGAAGTTCCATAAGGAAGTAACAAATGCTAGAGAGTCTTCAGTCATAGCCATTAGAAGTGACCATGGTACCGAATTCGAAAATCAATCATTTGATGAATTTTGTAGTAAAAAGGGGATAACCCATAATTTCTCAGCACCTAGGACACCACAACAAAATGGAGTTGTGGAAAGGAAGAACAGAACACCAGAGGAAATGGCTAGGACTATGTTATGTGAAAGTAACCTCCCTAAGTACTTTTGGGGAGAAGCCATTAATACCTCTTGTCACATATTAAATAGAGTTTTATTAAGACCCATTATAAAGAAAACACCTTATGAACTTTGGAAAAACAGAAAACCAAAAGTTAATTACTTTCATGCCTTTGGATGTAGGTGTTTTGTACATAATAATGGAAAAGATAATCTAGGGAAATTTGATCCTAAATCTGATGAAGGAATATTCTTAGGTTATTCTACAACTAGTAAAGCCTATAGAGTCTTTAATAAAAGAACCTTAGTCATAGAAGAATCTATACATGTAGTATTTGATGACTCTAGTGACATCTCCTCTAGTAAGAAAGTTAATTTTGATGATGATGTTGAAACACTTGAAGAAAAGATAGATGAGATGGGATTACAAGATGATAATCAAAAATTGATTGAAGAAGCATCATCAAGTCAAGAGCCTATTGTGGATCATGGGCTAACAAAAGCTTGGAGGTATGCTCACGGGGATCCTAAGGAACTCATTCTAGATGATCCATCTCAACCGGTTAGGACTAGAGCTTCACTTAGAAATTTGAATAACCATCTAGCTTTTGTTTCACACTTTGAGCCCAAACATATAGAAGAAGCCGAAAATGATGTAAATTGGATAAATGCAATGCAAGAAGAACTAAACCAATTTACTAGAAACAAAGTGTGGGATCTTGTAGAGAGGCCTTCTGAATATCCAATTATAGGTACAAAATGGATATATAAAAACAAGCTAGATGAAAATGGAATTGTTATAAGGAATAAGGCTAGACTAGTGGCAAAGGGTTATAATCAAGAAGAAGGCATAGATTTTGATGAAACCTTTGCTCCCGTAGCTAGACTTGAGGCTATTAGACTATTATTAGCATATGCATGCTCTAAGGATTTCAAACTATTTCAAATGGATGTAAAAAGTGCATTTTTAAATGGGTATATTAATGAGGAAGTGTATGTAGAACAACCTCCTGGTTTTGAAAATCATCAATACCCTAATCATGTGTATAAACTGAACAAAGCACTTTATGGATTAAAACAAGCACCTAGAGCATGGTATGAGAGACTTAGTAAATTCCTATTAGAACATGAATTCTCTAAGGGAAATGTAGACACAACATTATTTCTGAAAAAGCAAAATAAGGAGATGCTATTAGTACAGATTTATGTTGATGATATCATTTTCGGTGCTACTAACAATCGCCTCTGCGAAGAGTTTGCTGATTTGATGCAGAGTGAGTTTGAGATGAGCATGATGGGAGAGCTGAACTACTTCCTCGGGCTTCAAATCAAACAATCTGAAGGAGGCATCTTCATCAATCAAGCAAAATATGTCAAGGAGATGCTCAAGAAGTTTGATATGGAAGGAAACAAATCAATCAGCACCCCCATGAGCTCATCATGCAAATTAGATCAAGATGAATCAGGTAAATCTGTAGATCAAAAACTTTATAGAGGTATGATAGGATCTTTACTATATCTTACTGCAAGTAGACCTGATATTATGTTTAGTGTTTGCATGTGTGCTAGATATCAGGCTAATCCTAAAGAATCACACCTAGCAGCAGTTAAGAGAATTTTTAAATACTTAATAGGAACTAAGAACATAGGGCTATGGTACTCTAAAGAATCTTGCCTAAACTTAATAGGGTACACAGATTCAGACTTCGCTGGATGTAAGCTTGATAGAAAAAGTACCAGCAGGTCGTGTCAGTTTCTAGGAGAAAACCTAATCTCATGGTTTAGCAAGAAACAAAACTCGGTTGCATTATCCACTGCAGAAGCTGAATATGTGGCAGCCGGGAGTTGTTGTGCTCAAATCTTGCGGATTAAACAACAATTAGAAGATTATGGCATTAAACAAGATAAAATCCCCATTAATTGTGATAATACAAGTGCCATAAATCTAACTAAAAATCTAATTCAACATTCAAGAACTAAACACATTGAGATAAGACATCACTTCATAAGAGATCATGTATTGAATGGTGATGTGTCACTCCAATTTGTTTGTACTGATAATCAATTAGCAGATATTTTTATAAAACCCCTAAGTGAAGAGAGGTTTAGCGTGCTTAGGAGGGGATTAGGAGTGATTGATCCATCCTAGCGGGAGTTTCCATTAGATTAATTGATTTTGATGATTAGAATGCGGTTAAAATAGAGTTTCTATTCAATGATCATCAAATCAGATCCCAATTAGGTGATTTTCCCTCATTTGGCACGGTTATAGCATGACTTTTAGGTGCGTGCCAAGGTTAGAGACGACTCGAGTAAGTTTCAGAGCCGGCTCCTAAGGGGGAGTCGACTCGCGCATTTGCGGGAGTCGACTCGCAAAGATGGCAGCTGAGGGGGAGTCGACTCGCACATTGTCGGGAGTCGACTCGAAGTCTACAGGCGCATAAGGAGAGTCGACTCGCGCATATTCTGGTGTCGACTCGAGGTCGAGTCGACTCGCGACTAAGGGGAGTCGACTCGCAGTCGGGATCCGACTTTTTAACCCTAGGTTTGTCGTTTCGCAAACACTTTTCTTTCAAGCCGCCACTGTTCAAAAAGCCCTAGAGCCGACTCCTAGGTCGTCCCCGATCGTCTCCAACCTCTGTTCGGTCGATTTTTCACCGGGTCTTAGGGTTTTCGTCCGTTCCTAGGTCGTCTCCGGTCCGTCCCGAGTCTCCTCCGTCGACCCTTCTCCGTCCTTTAGGTGTTTCTTCCCGTTTAGGTCAAGATGCCTCGTAAGACCGTGGTTAGGAAGAGGTCCCGTCCCGAGGCCGGTCCCGAGCGGCGCTCCAAGGTGCGGCACGATCCCGCGAGGCAACCACCTCCGGCTCGTTCCCCGCCTAGGGCGGTTCCCACAAGGCCGTTGGCCGGGAAGGCCGTCACCACCGGGAGGTATGTCGACTTTGACTATCTCTCCCGGGAAGGGTTCACCATAGGTGAAAGGCTTAGAGCCCAGGGCCTAGAGTACTTCATCACTTTGGACCTTCCCACTTACCCTGGCCTTGTTCAAGAGTTTTATAGTACCGTCCATCGGGGAGATGGAGGTATCGAGGGCACAGTTGTAGGTGTCCCTGTGCGTGTCACGGAGGATCTCATTGCCCACATCCTCCACCTTCCATTAGTAGGGGTGGCTCCCGCACACCCTGAGGATAGAGTTGAGGCCCTTACGGTCGTCTTAGGGCATCCACCTCAGTCCCCCCTAGACGAGGTATCTGCTAGCTCACTTCCTATTGAAGTGAGAATCCTTTTGAGTATTCTGTCCAGGTCCATCTTCCCTAAGACAGGAAGATTTGATTTTGTAAATGAGAGGGACCTAGCTATTATGTCTTACATTCTTCAGGACACCCCGGTCAACTTCCCCAAACTCATATATAGGTATATGTGTGAGCCCCTAGATAGACCTAGGCTCACCCTCCCATACGGCATGATTTTTACTCTTCTCTTTAGGGAGTACGAGATTCCCATTCCTGAGAGGGAACCCTCTCGTGCATTGCGATGGACAGATCGCTTGTGTACAGGGACCATGCACAGGATGGGGTTTCGGAAGAGAGAGGGGGTATGGGTTAGGAAGTCTACCCTCACCGCTCAGACCACCAGACCTTCACCCAGTCCTGAGCCCGATTCAGACTACCCAGATCTTCCAGACCATCCAGACCTTCCATCCACTCCTCCTGCTCCTACCACCTCCGCCGGACCTTCCTCCTCGGCACCACCCTCTATGGCGGTCCGGATTGATCCTGAGCAGCTCCGGGAGCTGCGACAGGAGATAGTCAGAGAGGTGAGGGATGAGCTGCTTCGGGAGCTCCGAGGTGCGGTGCCTGCTCCCACTCCTACACCCGTATCTTCTCAGTTGGTCCCTTCCCTGACAGCCGTGACTGACATGACGGCTCATGTACGGGAAGAGATCTACAATGTTCGGAGTTTGGTCCAGGCCCAGTTCCACAGCATGAGTGAGGTCACGAGCTGCACTCGACAGATGCGAGAGGAGATAGGTCGTGACATGCACACCACCACCGAGGGGGGCGAGCGCTTGGCGAATGTACTCATCGACAAGCTGGACGCACTTCAGACATCGGTGACTGGGCTTCAGGCGTCGGTGACAGAGCTCTCCACTACACATAGCAGAGCCACCACGTCTATCATCACACAGCTTGGCCATGTCACCGATGCAGTCACCCTCCTCATGGAGCAGAGCCGATTGAGAGGAGGAGCCACATCCTCGAGAGGAGGAGCCACATCCTCCAGAGGAGGAGATGCATCCTCGAGAGGGGGAGCTTCATCCTCGAGGAGGACATAGATGTGTTTGAGTTCTGTTTTGTATTGTTTTACTTTACTTATTGTATGCTCAAATCTACTTCAATTCATATCAATACAATGAGTAGACATCTTATCTTCAATTATGTGCCATTTGATGATTGTTTGTGCCATTGATTGTGGTTGATTACCTCCTTTTTGGTATGATGACAAAAAGGGGGAGAAATATGTATAAAATGTGTAAAAGGGGGAGAATCTGAATTTTAATCAAGCTAAATCATTAATGACATATAAGCCAAACAATTGATTGCATAATATGAAGGCTTATATAATTCCAAATGAAAGGGGGAGCTTTAACTCCGAAATTTGTTGTTTCACTCCTTTCAAACTTGGATAAATTAAATTATCAGACATTTGAATTCATTTATGGATTTTATTTCATTATTTATTGAGCAAGTCATTTTACATATACTCAAAGTTTTGTCATCATCAAAAAGGGGGAGATTGTGGAGTGATTGATTAAAACCCCATTTGATTTTGATGAGCTCAAAGCATTTGAGTATATCTTGTGATTACTAATGAATTCAATTGAGTGTTTCAGTGAAAATCCTGTCCAAGTGTCTCTAGATTTTGGTTCATAGTATTTTGGATAAGTTAAGAAGTCTGCTGAACCAAAGTCTGAGACTCGAGTCGACTCCCGAGTATCACGAGTCGACTCCAAGCGTATCAAGTTCACTGGCACGAGCTCGAGTCGACTCCAGACTAGTACGAGTCGACTCCGACTGAGAACAGAAAGAAGAACAGAAAGCCTCATCTCAGAACCTGTCAACGAGTCGACTCCTGAAGTGCGCGAGTCGACTCCAATGTTCAACGAGTCGACTCCAGGGTAGTAAGAGTCGACTCCAAGAGGTACACAAAGAAAAGTCAGAGAGCAGTTTTCGAGTCTGAGATTCGAGTCGACTCCAGTGGAACGCGAGTCGACTCCGATGGTTGGCAAGTCGACTCTAGAGAAAGCAAGAGTCGACTCTCAGCGGTACACAAAGAAAAGGTCAGAGAGCATTTTATGGACTCTGAGATTCGAGTCGACTCCCGCAATACGCGAGTCGACTCCGAGACTGTGCGACCATCGACAGACAGAAAACCATGTTACTGCCTCTGAGATTCGAGTCGACTCCCAGACAGCTCGAGTCGACTCCAAGACAAGCTTCACGTCAAAAGGCAGAAGACCAACTTTCGGAAACTGAGAGCCGAGTCGACTCCAAGGAAGTTCGAGTCGACTCCAAGACTGGATGAGCCAAAAGACAGAGAATCGGAAGTTCGGGCTCTGAGATTCGAGTCGACTCCAAGGACAGTCGAGTCGACTCGAGTGGACAAAATTCAAAATTGGATCCACGGACTTCAGTGGATGAGCCGACTCCAAAATTGTCAGGTCAGCTCCAGAAGTTGGCGAGTCGACTCCGGGTCAAGACGAGTCGACTCCCAGTCGTGACGGCAACTTTAATTCAAATTTGGAACAGTTGCCGAGTCGACTCCGGAAAAGCTTGAGTCGACTCCCGCTACAGCCGAGTCGACTCCTGATCGCGCGAGTCGACTCCAACCCACCAACGGTCATATTGTCAGGCTGCGCAGAGTGTGCAGAACGGACAGAAAAAGCAGTGTAACGGCTAGTTTCCGTGGGGGTTGGCTTAAATAGCCACAGAAGACTGTAGCAAGGCAGAGAACAACCATTCCACTCCAAGCATTCAAGCTTTCAAGCTCTGCAACGTGCTCTTCAACGAAAAAGGGGAAGATCAGCATTTACTGCAACCAACTACATCTTCCCAGCAATTAAAGCCTCCTCCTCCTGCATTCAAGTCGACTACTCATTCGAGAGGAGACCGGAGTTCAAGAGGCCATTCCTCTACTTCAGCTTAAAAGCGTTTGAGGGCTTCTAAACTCCTCTTTTGATTATATTGTTTTACATCTGCTTTTGAGAAGCTTAAAAGCGTTTGAGGGCTTCTAAACTCCTCTTTGCTCAGAATTCCACTGCCCGCTCTCTCCTCCTCCTAAAATTACAAAAACATGAAACACCTACATCCAAAAACATGAAAATAGTTTACTTTGGGCTTTCTATCTCTCCAAAGTTCATAGGATGTTTTCTTTATAATTGGTCTCAATAAGATTCTATTTAATATATGACATGATATATTAATGGCTTCTTCCCAAAAATACTTAGGGAGGTTACTTTCACACAGCATGGTTCTAGCCATTTCCTCTAGGGTTCTATTCTTTCTTTCTACAACTTCATTTTATTGTGGTGTCCTAGGTGTAGAGAAATTATGAGTTATTCCCTTTTTACTACAAAATTCATCAAATAGATGATTTTCAAATTCCATTCCATGATCACTCCTAATAGCTATAACTGAAGCATTTCTTGAATTAGTAACTTCCTTATGAAATTTCTTAAATACTGAAAATGCTTCATCTTTATGAGCTAAGAACATGACCCATGTGTATCTAGAAAAATCATCTACAATGACAAGGCCATACTTGTTTCCACCAAGACTTGTGGTTTTAGTTGATCCAAATAGATCCATGTGTAGTAGTTCAAGGGGTCTAGTAGTAGTGACACAATTTATGGATTTAAAAGAGCTCCTAAATTATTTGCCATATTGACATGGTTCACAAATTTTATTTTTCTCAAATTTTAGTTTTGGCAAACCTATTACGGAATCTCTTTTAACTAGTTTTGATATTGTATCCATACTTGCATGACCTAACTTACGGTGCCATAACCAACTTGCATCATTAAACTTAGTATCACTAGCTACTAAGCAAGGATTATTTTTGTCAAGATCTTCAAGATCTACTACGTACACATTACCACGTCTTATTCCTTTGAATACTAAGCTATTGTCTCTTGAGTTGGTTATGATGCAAAGAGTTGGCTTAAACAGAACATCAAACCCTCTATCACATAATTGACTTACGCTAAGTAAATTATGCTTAAGACCATCTACAAATCGTACATTATCAACAAAGGTTGAAGAGGTGATTTGTACTTTACCTATACCAACGATGTGACCTTGGTTGTTATCTCCAAATGTCACAGCACCTTCCTTTTTAGGCTCTAGGGTGAAGAATTGTTCCTTGTCACCCGTTATGTGTCTTGAGCAGCCACTATCCAAGTACCAATAGTTTTTGTCGACTTTGGCTGCAAGACACTCCTACACAAGGAAATCATACAATTTTAGGTACTCAAGTTTTCTTGGGTCCTTCAAGGTTAGTAATGTTGGTTCCTTTTGGAACCCAAACCTTTTTAATTTTCTTTTTAGCTTCTACTTTCCTATGGTCATACACATTAGCTTTATGTCCTATTTTTCCACAGCAAAAACGGGTTATATTCTTAGTTTTACTTTTCCCTACTTTCACAAAGAAATTTTTAAGGATCTTTTGCTTATTCTTAGGTTTATATCCTAAACCAGCTCTATTAAACACAGCTCGTTGATTATTAAGTATCATTTCCAATTTTTCAGAGCTATATGTAAACTTTTCAACAATAGGTTTGTATTTTTCAAGTTCTTTTATTAGCTTTTGTTTTTCTGTTTTCAGTACGTTTAAGTCTTTTGTGAGATTATCTTTTATAGTTTGTTTACCGTTTTTAAGTTCTGAAATTTTCTTGGTTAGTTTTTCGTTATCGTTAATTAAGGTATTAGTTTTTTGAACTAACATTTGTGTTGCCGAGATAGACAACCCAAGAGGGGGGGTGAATTGGATTTTAAAATAATTATTGCAATTAAATGGTTTGTGAATAACTAATTAATACTTTTTGCAAGTTGATTAATTAGATGCTATGTGCAGTGAATGAAATGAAAGTAAGAGACAATAAAGCAATCACGAACACAAGGAATTTAAAGTGGTTCGAAGCTAACCCTTGCTCCTACGTCCACTCCCCAAGCCTCACTTGGGAATTCACTATAACCCCTCGGATTACAGCCGGTTGTTTTACAAGCTCATAACCTAACTTGTTGTTTTACGAGATCACAACAAACTCGGTCGGTTTTTCCAGGCTCACCGACTAGAACCACCCGATTGTTTTTTCGGGATCACAATCAAACCCTTACACGTTGGTTTCAACCTAGGCTCACCAACAAACTTTTACACCCTTGATTCAATCCCCTGATTGAATCAAGTAAGGAACAAACGGTTTGAACAAGGACAAACAGAAAAATAAAGCTTCTAAACAAGCAGATATACAGCGATATAAATAAGAGAGAAGTTAAGAGCCCTCAAACAAATTTATGAAGATGTAGTGAAGGGCTTCTTGAACTCGGGATCTCCTCTTGAATGTCTTGAAGACTTGAAGACTGAAGGAGACTTATTTAATGCTGGGAAGAGTTGGTTGGATGGAGTTAATGGCCCTCTTCCTTCTTTTCCGTGTATGCTCTTTGAAATCAAAATGGTAGCTAGAGATTTCTTGTTTTCTTTGAATGGAATGTCGCTTCTCTGCCTTGCTACAGTTCTCTGTGGCTATTTAAGCCATTTTCCACGAAAACTAGCCGTTAGACACAATCTTCTAGCCGTTCTGCACATTCTGCACATCCTGACAATGTTTCCGTTGGGATCGGAGTCGACTCGCGCGATCTGGAGTCGACTCGGCTGCAGCAGGAGTCGACTCATGCTTTTCTGGAGTCGGCTCGGCAACTGTTCCGGATTTGAATTAAAGTGCTCTTCTCGACTGGGAGTCGACTCGACTTAATCCGGAGTCGACTCCCCAAAGTCTGGAGCTGACCTGGCACTTTTGGAGTCGACTCATTCCAAGGAATCCATAGATGTATTCTTCAACTTTGCTCACTCGAGTCGACTCGAAAATTCTGAGAGTCGACTCGGCGCTCAGAGTCCGAACTCCTGATCTTCTGTCTTTTGACTTGTGCCGTCCTGGAGTCGACTCGAACTGTTTCGGAGTCGACTCGGCTCTCAGTATCCGAAAAACAGTCTTCTGTCTTTTTGGGGTAGCGCTGTCTTGGAGTCGACTCGAACTGTCTTGGAGTCGACTCCCCTCTCAGAGACGAAAATAATGTCTTCTGTCTTTTTGGGTTCGCTGATAGTCAACTTTAAAGACCACGCAATAGCACGTATCTGGTAGGATAGTGATTACGGGTATCGATCCACAGGGATTGGGGTATAGTTGTTTTCTTAAAAAAAAATATTTAAAAAGGAGAATTTGTGAAGAAAAACTAAAACTAAGGAATTTAATAAAGCAAAATGCAATTAAAAGGATATCAGTTTAAGGGAACCTAGGGCAAGGAATTTACCACTAATATCGGAACAAGGATTAATTATATTTTAATTTATTCTTGGATAAACATGCAAATTGGCTACAAGCCTAATAAGCATTCGAATAAAATTCACAAAAGTAATTTAGGCATAGTCCATCTTTAGTTAGCATGAAATGTCTACCCTAATCTAAGGTGGTAGCACATCGCATCTTCCTTAAGCATGAACTATCTGATTTTTACTTTAATGATCATGAAGAACAGTTATACGAACATCATACTTAAAATCACAGAAATTAAATATGATTCAAAAGAAGATATTCATTAGAAATAATAAGTTCATACAACCCCAAGAATATAAAATAAAATATAAAACCCGTGTCCCTTTGTTAGGGCTGCATCCAGCCCTAGAGAGAAGATCAGCCTTCCATGGAGTGGTGGACGGCAGCAGCAGCACAGCAGCGGGCTCCCATTCCTTCCTTCTCTTTCTCCTTTGAAATATTCCCAAAATAGCCAAACCTCTCTCCCTCCTCTGTTTTTTTATTGTCGTGGTACTCCCTCCTCCGAAGAGAGTTCGGTTTCAAGGGGTCCGTCTCCTCCCCTTTTATAGCCTTCACCAGCCCATCTATTTTCCTCCTGGATAAGGTCTTCCGAGTGGGAAGATAAGGCAGAGAAAACAACTCTGTTTTGCGGACGCGGGTGAGACGTGGAAGGACGGTTGGACGGTTGAAGGTGTTGATCCACAGGAGGTTGATTTGAGCTTGCTGGTTGTCATCCGTGGGCGATGGATGGAAGGAATCGGTGCTTCTTCAATGCGGAGAGGATCTTGGATGCGGCTGGTGCGGAGGATTTGAGTCTATCCGTGACTGCTGAAGCTTGATTTTCCTGCTGGCGAGAACACGGGACGCTATGGATTTGTTGCAGTCGGTGGATGAGGATGAACGCAGAAGAGGAAATCTAGGAGGCAGTTGTTTGGGATGATCATCCAATTGGCCATGGATTACTTGGACGTGGGAGAGGGTGATTCTAGAGAAAGCTGAAGTCGGGGATTCGGTTGATGGATGATAACTTTCGGCTGAGATGCAGCTGGGAACAGAGGAGCTGGATGGGATAATGTCTGAGATGAAGATGCATGAAACAGGGGTTGTTTGGGTGCCGTGATGCTCGGGAGAGTAGCTGCGATGTTGTTGAGAGCTTATCCGAAAGATGCTGGGATGAATCCGGATGGGAAGTTGACTTGGTTCGGAAGAAGGATACCGTGAAGCTCGGAAGATGATCGCGGATGGGAGCTTCTAATCCGTTAGCTGCTCCGTTCTGTTTCCATGAAGTCTGGGACTTGAAATTCGGAAGAGAGAAAGCTGTGGATGCGTTGGGTTTTTAGAGTTTATCCGTGGGAGATGATGTAAGAATATGCTCAAGATGCTCACGGGATGAGGATGAAGACTGATAGCTGGGTGGAAATCGAAACAGGGGAAGAGGATGAGAGGATAAGCTTGATTCGGTTGTTGGAACAAGTTGGGAAGAACATGGAGGTTGAAACAGGGGATTTTATTAGTAAATGTGATCCGGAGAAGAGGATGAAGTGGACGTTGGAGATCTGGGATTTGGTGAAGGTTGGATTCGAAATGGGATACGAGTTTATCCCACGGGTGAAGAGGAGGGGAGATGAAGATGCACCGTGGGCTGGGATGCAGGGGTTGTGTTTAGAGATGGAATGAGGATGGGGCTCTGATCTTTATCCATGGACGCGCGAAGCTAGATGTGGGAGAATTAACGTGGAGGAGGACGTGGAGCGGGATGGCTGCATTCGGATGAGAAGGAAATCCGAAAATGTGGGATGAGCTGGCTCCAGGCTGAGGAGAGATGGATGGATGACGTGGGAAGAAGCTTTGGGATCCGTGCAACTAGATGATATACTTTGAGATATGTGAAACAAATAATTGAAGGGATTTTATAGGATCATGTGGAAAAAGAGTTGCAATGAGTGAGGAGAAATTTAGGTGAACGTATGAAGAGTCAGGAATTAATGGGAAGCACTGGGTTTTGGAAAAGAGTTATTGGAGTCGACTCTGAAAATATAAAATTGTGAAATGATGTAGTGTCCGTTTAGGCTTTACCTAATTGAGCTTGACTTGACCTGCATGCATTAAACTTAATCAATAAATAATCAAATCAAACTTGAATTACCTTTGATAATTCATTAAAATGCACTGGTGAAGGTAATACATTTTTTAGTTGAATTTACAAAATATGTGAATTAAAATAATGATAAGTGCTATGAATAAGATATTAATTTATGCATTATTGAGCACTTATCAGTCGCGCTGTCTTGGAGTCGACTCGAACTATCTTGGAGTCGACTCGCCTCTCAGAGACGAAAATACTGTCTTCTGTCTTTTTGGGGTCGCGCTGTCTTGGAGTCGACTCGGACTTTGCCGGAGTCGACTCGGCTCTCAGTGTCCAAAAGTTGCTCTCTGACTTTTGTCTTGTATCACACTAGGAGTCGACTCTTGCTTCCTTTGGAGTCGACCTGCCAACCATCGGAGTCGACTCGAGTTCCTCAGGAGTCGACTCGGCTCTCAGGGTCCAAAATAACTTCTCTATCTTTCTGTCTGTAAGTCCCTGGAGTCGACTTGTACTACCCTGGAGTCGACTCGGCAGTATCGGAGTCGACTCGTTGACAGGTTTTGAGTTGGATCTTTCTGTCTGTCTGTCTGTTCTCAGTCGGAGTCGACTCGTAATGTACAGGAGTCGACTCGAGCCTATGCCAGTGCTTCTGATACGCTTGGAGTCGACTCGTAATCTTCCGGAGTCGACTCGAGTCTCAGACTTTGGTTCAAATTGACTTCTTAACTTATCCAAAATGTCTTGAACCAAATCTAGAGACACTTAACCATAAATTTACAAGAATTTCACTGAAACACTAGATTGAATTCATTAGTAAACATAAGATATACTCAAATGCTTTGAGCTCATCAAAATCAAATAGGGTTATAATCAATCACTCCACAATCTCCTCCTTTTTGATGATGACAAAACATTGAGTATATGTAAAGTGAATTGCTCAACAAACAAGGAGATTTATAGTAAAATTTTAAAATGAATTCAAGTGTCTCGTTATTTTAATTTATCCAAAACTGAAAGGTGTGAAATAGTAAATTTTGAAGTTAAAGCTCCCCCTTTCATTTGGAATTATATAAGCCTTCATATCATGCAATCGATTGTTTGGCTTATATATGTTTAATGAGTTTGTTTTCCTGAAATTTCAGATTCTCCCCCTCAACACATGCATTCAACTTTGTTTTGATTCTCTGAAATTTCTTTTAGTGTATTGAAGCTTTTGAACTTAAATTTTCGGTTTTTAGAGGGAAAATCTGCCAATTTGTTCTTGAGTATGATTCAACTAATCTCCGAATATCCCTTGAATAGATTCTGGAGATTACTCCGTTAGGAGCCCCAACAGAGAGATAATGAGCCTCGAGGTATCGAATCCACTAAGAACAAATTATTGTGTGTTTTAAAAGTTTGCTTTTTATTGATTTTTTTCATTGATTCCCTTTACATGTCTATTCAATATATTTTCTCCCCCTTTTTGTCATCATAGCAAAAAGGAAGAAAGCACATCACACAAGCAATTAGAGATTAAATTTGCACAATATTGAAAAAAATTGTCTACTCATTGTATTGATGTAGATGTAGGTACAAAGAGTAAAGCAATAAATACATGTCAAAATCAAAAAGCAGGCTAGGGTTTCTTCGAGGAGGATGTGGCTTCCTTGCTCAGTCTTGATTGTTCCATAAGTAGACTGACCCCATCTGTGACGTTCCCTAGCTGCGTGATGATCGCCGAGGTGGCCCTACTGTGGATCGAGGAGAGCTCAGTCAGACTCGCCTGGAGTGTGTCCAACTTGGCGATCAACACATTCGCCAGACGCTCGGCCCCCTGACTCTGGCTGCCCATGTCGTGTCGGATGTCATCTCGCATCTTTCGTGTGTTGCTTGTGACATCGCTCATGTTTGAGAATTGGGCTTGTATAAGGCTTCTGACATTGTAGATCTCCTCCCTTAGATGAGCCGTCATCTCGGTCACGGCTGATAATGAGGGAACTAATGCAGAAGAGGGGGCAGTGGCTGGACCTCGGAGCTCCCTCAGTAGGTCGTCCCGAAGATCCCGTACGATCTCCTGCCGCAACTTCCGGAGCTGCTCAGGAGAGATCCGGACCTCTATCGGCTGAGTGGGTGGTGCTGAAGAGGAGGGTCCGGCTGAGGTGGATGGTGCTGAGGTGGAGAGATAGGTGGAAAGGTCAGAATCATGATCAGGACTGGGGGAGTGTCGAGTGGTAGATGTGGAAGAGGATGATTTCCTGACCCAGACTCCCTCTACCTTATCAAATCCCATCCTGTGAAGGGTTCCCTCACCCATGCGATCTGTGTATCGCAGTGCGCGAGAGGGTTCCCCCTCAGGAATGGGGATCTCGGACTCCCTAAAAATTAGGGTATACATCATCCCATATGGAAGCGTGAGCCTAGGTTTGTCTAGTGGCTCACATAGGTATTTGTAGATCAGCTTAGGGAAGTTAATTGGGGTATCCTGGAGAATGTAATATATGATGGCTAGGTCCCTCTCGGATACAAAGTCAAAGCGTCCGGTCTTAGGAAACAGGGTCCTAGAAATAATACTCAAGAGGAGCCGCATTTCAACTGATAGTGAACTAGCGGACACCTCATCTAGTGGGGACTGGGGTGGACTCCCTAATATGGCCGTAAGGGCCTCAGTCCTATCGGCCGGGTGAGTAGGAAATACCCCTACTTGAGGAAGATGTAGGATTTGTGCTATAAAATCTTCTGAAATGAATAAAGGGACACCCGCTACGGTTCCCTGTATTCCACCATTACCCCTAGACACTGTCCCATAAAAGTCCCTAACTAGCCCTGGGTAAGTGGGGAGATCTAGGGAGCAAAAGAACTCTAGTCCTTGGGCCTTCAACCTATGCCCTATAGTGAAGCCTTCCCGAGAGAGATAGTCGAAGTTGACATATCTTCCGGTGGAGACCGCCTTTCCGGCGCACGGACGCGAGGGAACCGGCCTCGGCGGGGAACGAATCGGAGGTTGTGGCCTCACGGGATCATTACGAGCCTTGGACCGTCGCTCGACGCCGCTCGCGGATTGGGGCCTCTTCCGGCTTGGGACAACCATCTTACGAGGCATGCTTGACCTAGAGATGGGGAAAAACCCTAATGGTCCGAAGAAGCTCGACGGAAAAACCCTAATGGAGGTCGGAGACGACCTCGGAGACGGCTCTAGGGTTTGTGAATAGTGGAGGCGGTGAATAGAAGTGTTGATTAAACGCTTCGATTAGGGTTAAAACATCGAATTCCCGACCGCGAGTCGACTCCAGTAAGTCGCGAGTCGACTCGACCTCGAGTCGACTCCCCCTATGTTGCCATCGACCTCGAGTCGACTCCCGTCTGTGTGCGAGTCGACTCTCCCTCATGAGCCGACTCTGAAACTTATCCGAGTCGACTCGAACTCTAGCATTCACCTAAAATCATGTTATTGTCGTGCCAAATAAGGGATAATCACTAAGTTTATGATCTGATTTGATGATCATAGATGATAAACTCTATCTTTAACGCAAGCTAATCATCAAAATCAATGAACCAGAGGAGAACATCACTAGGATGGATCAATCACTCCTAATCCTCTCCTAAGCACACTAAATCGCTCTTCACTCAAGGGTTTTGTGAAGATGTCAGCTAGTTGATCATCAGTGCAAATAAATTGAAGTGTAACATCACCATTCAGTACATGATCTCTTATGAAGTGATGTCTTATTTCAATGTATTTGGTTCTTGAGTGCTGAATTGGATTCTCAGTTAAGTTAATAGCACTTGTATTGTCACAATTAATGGGAATTTTATCTTGTTTAATTCCATAATCTTCCAGTTGTTGTTTGATCCATATGATTTGAGCACAACAACTCCCGGCAGCAACATATTCAGCTTCAGCAGTAGATAATGCAACCGAGTTTTGTTTCTTGCTAAACCATGAGATTAAATTTTCTCCTAAGAATTGACATGACCCGCTGGTGCTTTTTCTATCAAGTTTACAACCAGCAAAGTCTGAATCTGTGTATCCTATTAAGTTCAGGCTAGATTCTTTAGAATACCATAAACCTATATTTTTTGTTCCTATTAGATATTTAAAGATTCTCTTGACTGCAATTAGATGAGATTCCTTAGGATTAGACTGATATCTAGCACACATGCATACACTAAACATGATATCAGGTCTACTTGCAGTGAGATATAATAAAGATCCTATCATACCTCTATACATCTTTTGATCTACAGATTTACCTGATTCATCTTGGTCTAGTTTGCATGATGAGCTCATGGGTTTGCTAATTGACTTGTTTCCCTCCATATCAAACTTCTTAAGCATTTCCTTGATGTATTTAGCTTGATTGATGAAGATCCCTTCTTCAGATTGTTTGATTTGAAGCCCAAGGAAATAGTTCAGCTCTCCCATCATGCTCATTTCAAACTCACTCTGCATCAAGTCAGCAAATTCTTCGCAGAGGCGATTGTTAGTAGCACCGAAAATAATATCATCAACATAAATCTGCACTACTAACATATCTTTGTTTTTCTTCTTTAGAAACTGTGTTGTATCTACATTTCCCTTAGAGAACTCATGATCTAGTAGAAATTTGCTAAGTCTTTCATACCATGCTCTAGGTGCTTGTTTCAAACCATAAAGTGCTTTGTTCAATTTATACACATGATTAGGGTATTGATGATTTTCAAAACCAGGAGGTTGTTCTACATACACCTCCTCATTAATATACTCATTTAAAAATGCACTTTTTACATCTATTTGAAATAATTTGAAATCCTTAGAGCATGCAAATGCTAGTAACAGTCTAATTGCCTCAAGTCTAGCTACAGGAGCAAAGGTTTCATCAAAATCTATACCTTCTTCTTGATTATACCCCTTTGCTACTAGTCTAGCCTTATTCCTAATTACAATTCCATTTTCATCAAGTTTATTTTTATATATCCATTTGGTACCTATAATTGAATATTCAGAGGGTCGTTCAACTAGGTTCCATACCTTGTTTCTAGTAAATTGGTTTAGTTCTTCTTGCATTGTATTTATCCAATTTACATCTTTTTCAGCTTCTTCTATGTGTTTGGGTTCAAAATGTGAGACAAAAGCTAGATGGTTATTTAAGTTCCTAAGAGATGCTTTAGTCCTAACAGGTTGAGATGGATCATCTAAAATTAATTCCTTAGGATGCCCATGAGCATACCTCCAAGCCTTAGTCAGCCCATGATCCATAATAGCCTCTTGGCTTGATGATGCATTTCCAATTAATTTTTGTTCATCATCTTGTAATGTCATCTCATCAATCTTTTCTTCAAGAATTTCAGCATCATCATCAAGATCAACTCTCTTGCTAGAAGAGATATCACTAAAATCATCAAAAACAACATGTATAGATTCTTCTATAATTAGAGTTCTTTTATTAAAAACTCTATAGGCTTTACTAGTTGTAGAATACCCCAAAAATATGCCTTCATCAGATTTAGAGTCAAATTTACCTAAATTGTCTTTTCCATTATTATGAACAAAACACCTACATCCAAAGACATGAAAATAGCTTACTTTTGGTTTTCTATTTTTCCAAAGTTCATAAGGTGTTTTCTTTATAATGGGTCTCAATAAAACTCTATTTAATATATGACATGAGGTATTAATGGCTTCTCCCCAAAAGTACTCAGGGAGGTTACTTTCACATAGCATGGTTCTAGCCATTTTCTCTAGGATTCTATTTTTCCTTTCTACAACTCCATTTTGTTGTGGTGTCCTAGGTGCAGAAAAATTATGAGTTATTCCCTTTTTACTACAAAACTCATCAAATAAATGATTTTCAAATTCGGTTCCATGGTCACTTCTAATAGCTATGACTGAAGTATCTCTAGCATTTGTTACTTCCTTATGAAATTTCTTAAAAACTGAAAATGCTTGATCTTTATGAGCTAAGAACATGACCCAAGTATATCTAGAAAAGTCATCTACAATAACTAGACCATATTTATTTCCTCCTAGACTTGTGGTTCTAGTTGGTCCGAATAGATCCATGTGTAGTAGTTCTAGAGGTCTAGAGGTAGAGACACAATTTATGGATTTAAAGGAGTTCCTTGATTGTTTGCCATATTGACAAGCTTCACATATTTTATTCTTTTCAAACTTTAGTTTTGGCAAACCTATCACGGAATCTCTTTTAACTAGTTTTGATATTGTGTCCATACTTGCATGACCTAACTTACGGTGCCATAACCAACTAGCATCATTATCTTTAGTTTCATTAACAACTAAACATGGGTTATGTTTGGCAAGATCCTCAAAGTCTACTACATACACATTCCCACGTCTTATTCCTTTAAAAACTAAACTATTGTCATTTGAGTTGGTTATGATGCATAAGGATGGTTTGAACAAAACATCAAAACCTCTATCACACAATTGACTAATGCTAAGTAGATTATGCTTAAGACCATCAACATATCGAATATTATCAATAAAAGTTGAAGGGGTGATTTGTACTTTACCTATACCAATGATGTGACCTTGGTTATTGTCTCCAAAAGTCACAGCACCTCCCTTCTTAGCCTCAAGGGTGAAGAATTGGTCTTTGTCACCCTGTAGGGTTCTAGCATGTCATAATGGGCAGCGGAAGCTAGGGATTTTAAAATTTTCTTAATAAAGTCCCTATGCATGAAACCCTTTTAAGCCTAGATCACCTTAATGATTACAATCAAATAATATAAAATAAATACAGAATTAGTAGAATACCTCAAACGCTAATCCAAAGTGTACAATCTCCACGAGGCGTCCAAGTGTCCGCCCTCCAATGGTGATCCACACGAAAACTTGATCAAGACTTTAGCTCCAAAGACTTTTGATCCTTAATGCAGAATTCTTCTAAAGAACTCTAATGGCTTGCTTTCCTTCCTTTCTATTTTTCTTTAGCCTTCTAAAATCACTTCTAATCCTTTTGTCCTAAGGAAGACCACCTTGTCTTGGCTTAGGACACACTAGAAGCAATGTTAGAAAGAAAGAAACTAATGTAAGAAAGAAGGGATATGAGAGAGAGAGAGTTGGATTGATTTTCGATGATTAGAAAACACCGGGAGCATTCCTATTTATAGATGGCGTGGGGATGCATCACCAAAGGATGCATCCCATCCACACATCCTTCAGATGGGGCGTGATAAGAGGAGAGAAGGCGCCACAAAAATAGGGAGAGGCGTATCAAAAGTGGTTATGATAAGATCAAGCGCTTATGATGTGGCGCTTGATTCCCTAAGCACCTCTTCATGAAAATGCGCCGTACTCGTCCCTTTTTTCACTTCTTCTCACGCAAGAAAAATAGGAACCAACCTTATCCATTCATCAAGGGTTGATGATGATCCAAAGGCCATGAAAGAAGGCGCCATATATCCCTTAGGCGTGATGAAGAGAGAAGAGAGAGAATGGATAAGATCAAATAAATGGTTCATCCTTATCCATTTAATCTTCACGTATTCTCTCTCTTTCCTTCACCTATTTTTCATCTCCACGCCTCCCAATGATATCCATCACGTCATCATGATCTCCCATCATCCTATGATGAAAATCCAATGGCTCCAATTCATGGTGCCATCCATTTGATCCATCTCTTCATCCAAATGTTGATCAAACGGTCAAAAATGAATGATTTATCAAATCTAATCCAATTAGACTCAAACCAAGCCAATTAGGAGCCAACTCTTGGCTAACCCATATTAGAATATGATCTAATCAAATTAGATCAATTAAGAATCAGATTCGAATTCAATTCGAATCAGATTCGAATCCAGTTCGAATCATGAGCTAAGGTTTGCAACACCTGCTAGGATGTTTATCTTGCAAACATGATCTAATCCAATTAGACCCTTGATAAGTTTTCTTGTGTGTGACCCATTGGGTTCCATACTTAGCCAGCAATAGGTGTGAGTGCGAGTTGACCCAACTTGATTAGAACTCTTCTAATCGATTTAAGTCCAAACTGCGCGAATCCGAACTTAACAATTAGAATCCTTTCTAATTGGTGATCGAATTAAACTCTTTAATTCGATCAAACCTATAAGACAAGATTGACGTCTAGCAACGTGTCATGTCTACCCGGAAAATATGGAATTTGGTGGAAATACCAAAAATACCCTTCAGTGGCAAGTTACTATGCAATTCAATCCTTTAATCAAACTGCATCCCAAATATGTATATGAGTATGAATATATGTCAAACTCAATTTCATATTCATATTTTTCTCAATCTTTTAATGATAATTCAAATAATGAAACATTAGAAACTCTTTCTAATTTTCATTCTGCTTTGATCAAAGGCTTCCTGAATTATCATATGATTAGAATAAATAGGATGCTATCTTCTCTTACTAGAAGTGATTAATTCCTTGTTGATCTACTCATAATCTTCGTACACAATCCACCATATCCAGAAGACCTCGTACATAACTTATTGTCATGAATGAGTGTAAACCAAAACATAGGTTCATGTGCACAAGATACCATGGTGATCTCAGGTCAAAGGATCAGTTGCACAACTCCCACTAAGAGAATCATCTTTTGACATGTAAGTAAGACTTCATAAGATTTCTCTTTGTAGGTCAATTCAGTGAACTCATTCTTCTAATGAGCACCCATATCTTTGTATTAGTGTCTCCACACAAATGATTGTGAGATCAATCATCCTCTGCATCGAGCATACATAAGACATGCCAGTCTTTCCGGTAATCATTGATCCCCGACTCAATGTACCAATGACTGGAAATATTTAAGATTAGGATTTTAGGATTTTAAGTCTCACTAGTATGATCTCATCATAGTCTTAAAACCATTGCCCTAATCTAAGGAGTTTATCATAAATATAATGAACAGCATATGATAAAACATAACGCCTTTATTCATATTTAAATGTCATGTACATGATTTGGACAAATCAAAAGAAAAACCCTTCGCAATACATATTGCGATTGGCTTGTAGGGCATCTACTCTTTCAATCTCCCACTTGCACTAAAGCCAATCGCTCTTATATTTTATCCCCATACAATCGAGGTGGCGATCGAACTGCTGTTGTGGTAGAGCTTTAGTGAACGGGTCTGCTAGGTTGTTCTTGGTGTCTACTCGTTCAATGACTATGTCTTGTCTCTCGACAATCTCTCGAACAAGATGGAAGCGTCTTAGAATGTGCTTGGATTTGTGATGAGACCTTGGTTCCTTCGCTTGAGCAACAGCTCCAGTGTTATCACAATAAACTGGGACTGGTCCAGCAATCTCGGGAACTACTCCTAACTCAGAGATGAACTTCTTCATCCAGACAGCTTCCTTAGCGGCTTCACTTACAGCAATGTATTCTGCCTCAGTAGTTGAGTCAGCTACAGTTTGCTGTTTGGAACTCTTCCAGCTCACTGCACCACCATTTAGGGTAAAGACATACCCTGAAGTGGACTTGCTATCATCTGGGTCTGATTGAAAACTAGAATCAGAAAATCCTTCTAGTTTCAACTCAGATCCTCCATAAACTAGAAAAATATCTTTAGTCCTTCTCAAGTACTTAAGAATATTTTTCACAGCTATCCAATGATCCTCTCCTGGATCAGCCTGAAATCTACTTGTTATGCCTAAGGCATAAGCAACATCAGGCCTAGTACATAGCATAGCATACATAATCGATCCTACTGCCGAAGCATAGGGAATAGAATTCATTCTATTCCTCTCTTCAGATGTCTTAGGAGACATCTTCTTAGAGAGACGTATGCCATGACTCATAGGCAAATAACCTCTTTTACTTTCTTCCATGCTGAATCTTTTCAGCACATTATCTATGTACCTAGACTGGAACAAGCCTAGCATCCTTTTAGATCTATTCCTATAGATCTTTATACCAAGTATATAGGATGCTTCTCCCAAGTCTTTCATGGAAAAGCTTTTTGACAGCCAAGTCTTGACCGATTGTAACATTGGAATATCATTTCCAATGATCAGTATGTCATCTACATACAATATTAAGAAGACAATGGCACTCCCACTAGTCTTCTTGTACACACATGGTTCATCCACATTTTTGATAAAACCAAACTCTTTGACTGTTGTATCAAAACGGATGTTCCAACTCCTCGATGCTTGCTTTAATCCATAAATGGATCTCTTAAGCTTGCATACTTGATTTGCTCTCTTACTTGAGACAAATCCTTCTGGCTGTGTCATGTAAACCTCTTCCTCAAGATAACCATTAAGGAAGGCGGTTTTGACATCCATCTGCCAGATTTCATAATCATAGTATGCAGCTATTGCAAGCAAAATCCGAATAGATTTGAGCATAGCTACTGGCGAAAAAGTTTCATCATAGTCAATTCCTTGCTTTTGCCTGAAACCTTTTGCCACCAATCTAGCCTTGTAGGTTTCTACTTGGCCATCTGCTCCAATCTTTTTCTTATAGACCCATTTGCAACCTATAGGGTTTACACCCTCTGGTGCATCAACCAAAGTCCATACTTGGTTGGTATACATAGAATCTATTTCGGATTTCATGGCTTCTAGCCATTTGTCAGAGTCACTACTCATGACAGCTTCCGAATAGGTCAGAGGATCATTATTCTGAACAATGTGGGCTTCATCATTCTCAATGATGAACCCATACCTCTCAGGTGCTCTTCGCACTCTATCTGACCTTCGAAGAGGAGATGTGTGTTGTGGTTGTACCTCATCAATGGGTACATCTGGTTGAAGAATTTCTTGTGTTTCTATTTGTAGGTTTTGAACTTCTTCAAGTTCAATTTTTCTATCCTTGCCCTTTTCTAAGATAAACTCTTTTTCTAAGAAAATGGCATGCCTACCTACAAAAACTTTTTGTTCGGTAGGATGATAGAAGAGGTATCCTATACTATCTTTAGGATAACCTACAAAAATATATTTATCTGATCTAGCACTTAGCTTGTGTCCAAAATTTCTTTTGACATAAGCTTGACAACCCCATATCTTAAGATACTTAAGATTAGGCTTCTTTCCTCTCCATATCTCATATGGAGTGCTAGGTACAGACTTAGAAGGTACCCTGTTTAATATTAGTGCAGCAGTCTCTAGGGCAAAACCCCAGAAGGAAATAGGAAGATCAGTAAAGCACATCATGGACCGTACCATATCTAATAAAGTACGATTCCTCCGTTCAGCTACACCATTTAATTGTGGCGTATACGGAGGTGTCCATTCAGAGAGAATGCCCTTTTCTTTAAGATGATTTAAAAACTCACTAGAAAGGTATTCACCTCCTCGATCAGATCGAAGGATTTTAATACACTTTCCGGTTTGTTTTTCAACCATACTTTGATACTCTTTAAACTTATCAAAAGCTTCGGATTTATGTTTCATAAGATACACATATCCGAACCTTGATAAATCATCAGTGAATGTGATGAAGTAAGAGTATCCACCTCTAGCTGGAGTTGTCATAGGACCACATACATCTGTGTGTATAAGTCCTAATAACTCACTTGCCCTTTCTCCATGTCCAGTGAATGGAGACTTAGTCATTTTACCCATAAGACAAGATTCACAAGTTCCTAATGATTCATAATCATAAGGATCAAAGAACTCTTCTTTGTATAACTTGTTGATTCTTGATTCACTTATGTGACCAAGTCGGCAATGCCAAAGAAGGGTGTTATTTACTTCCTCTCTCTTTCTTTTATTGCTTTTATTAATATGAAAGACATTGTCATTAAGTAATAAAACAAGAAGACCATTTTCCATAATGCCATTGCAAAGATGCTTATTAGAAAAATAAATAGAGCAACCATTGCCCTTTCCATTAATTTCAAATCCTTTCTTTAACAACAAAGGAATAGAAATTACATTTCTAATAATTTTGGGCATATAATAACAATCTTCTAATTGTAGGAGCTCTCCCGAAGGTAACTCCAAGTTGTAGGTTCCAACAGCTTCAGCCTGGATGGACTCTCCTCCAGCGCCATACAGCTCGAAGTCACCTTTCTTCAAAATTTTAATTTTCTGTAGTCCATGCAAAGATTTGCAAATGTGAAAACCACAGCCGGTATCCAATACCCATGAATTTGAATTTGAAGAACTTAATGACAAGTTGGCATGTAACATAAACATACCTTTTGATGCAACTCTTGCATCGGTCTTCATACTTGCAAGAAAACTCTTGCAATTCCTTTTCCAGTGGCCAGCTTTGCCGCAATGAAAACAGGTACTTGATCCGGAGTTTTTCTTTCCTTTTTTCTTTTTGATGCTACTCTTAGGGTTCAATCGTTTCTTAGAACCCTTATTGCCCGATTTTCTCTTAGAGGTGCCATCTATAAGAAGGAGTGGACCTTTATCCTTCTTAATATGGCCTTCAGCTGTTTTGAGCATATTTAACAGCTCGGGCAGGGAGGTGTTCAGCTTGTTCATGTGAAAGTTCACAACAAACTGAGAGAATGAATCAGGCAGTGATTGCAGGATCAAATCCTGACTGAGCTCACTATCCATAGCAAAACCTAATTGACTTAATCTAGTGATTAAGTCTATAACCATAAGAACATGGTTTTGCACTGGAGTTCCTTTATTCATTCTAGCACGGAACAACTGCTTAGATATCTCATACCTAGCAGTCCTGCTTTGTTCTCCATACAACTCTTTTAGATTGAGAAGTATGGATTGAGTGTCCATGCCTTCATGTTGCCTCTGTAATTCATTACTCATAGAGGCAAGTATGATACATTTGACAGTCAAACTGTCATTTTTCCACATCTTATGTGTGGCAACCTCCTCTTCTGTAGCATCATCCCCTAGATCTCCAAGATCAGGGGTTTCAAGTATATAGGAAATTTTCTCCTGAGTGAGTACTATCTTTAAATTCCTCAACCAGTCCACATAATTTGGTCCGGTCAACTTGTTGGCATCTAAGATGCCTCTTAGTGAAAGTGAAGCCATTTAATAATTCTACATATGCAAGAACATAACTAATATAAGCAGACCAATCATGATGACATGTTTGCAACTAGATAAGGACTTTAATCTAATTTGTCTCCTACTATTTTTATCGAATATCATAGCCCTCTCCTATGATAAACGTGAAAATATAATTTTTCTTAGTAGGGTTGAGATCCTAATTCATCATAAAAAGCCTTGTGTTTACACAACAAACTCTTATGAGTTCAAAGGTAGGAAACTCTTTCCAATTGCATCTCATGCAATTCTCAACTTTATCTTGTCCTCTTAAAATACTTATTGCCTTGTGTTAGCACAACAAACAATAATATTTTAGTTAAGTCAAACCCTTCATTTTCATATAGTCATATTCGAATAATATTGCCCTTGTGGTTACACAACAAGGCAATATATTAAAATATGCCATAAGCATCTTAATGCACCAAGACAGTATAACATCAGTCCCCATTGCAAGTTTTGTGTTAGCACAACAAACTAGCATGGATCTTGACATAATAATATCGAGGCATGAAGGAAGGCTATCAATAGTGTTATATCAATATTAAGCTTCTCCATAATAGACAATCAAACAATTGGCCAGGTAAGCAGGTGGGAGGCTCCCCTTACTCAAAGAGTAAGGTCCTAATTAAGTAACCACCTTTAGTGCTTTCCTTAGACACCAATTAGATTAATTGTTCTAGAATGGGTTAGCTCAAAATTTTTTTAACACTATGACTTAATATAATTTTTATTGAGGGCTTACTAGTCTCTAGCACATTCTTTAATTGTAACATATATTTAACATATCTAAAATAAGTTATCATGCATCATAGCTATCTCATAGCATGTATAAATCATAAGCAACTAATTAACATGCTTCAACATATTTTCATATGGAAAATTTCATATCATGACATTTTATTACATATCATATCATATATGAATCATATATTTCAGCATTTCATTAAGCATATGACATTACTATCTCATAGTAAATTAATAATCATACATCATGCATTATTATTTGATTGAACCAATTAAGGATAGCTCTGATACCACTGTAGGGTTCTAGCATGTCATAATGGGCAGCGGAAGCTAGGGATTTTAAAATTTTCTTAATAAAGTCCCTATGCATGAAACCCTTTTAAGCCTAGATCACCTTAATGATTACAATCAAATAATATAAAATAAATACAGAATTAGTAGAATACCTCAAACGCTAATCCAAAGTGTACAATCTCCACGAGGCGTCCAAGTGTCCGCCCTCCAATGGTGATCCACACGAAAACTTGATCAAGACTTTAGCTCCAAAGACTTTTGATCCTTAATGCAGAATTCTTCTAAAGAACTCTAATGGCTTGCTTTCCTTCCTTTCTATTTTTCTTTAGCCTTCTAAAATCACTTCTAATCCTTTTGTCCTAAGGAAGACCACCTTGTCTTGGCTTAGGACACACTAGAAGCAATGTTAGAAAGAAAGAAACTAATGTAAGAAAGAAGGGATATGAGAGAGAGAGAGTTGGATTGATTTTCGATGATTAGAAAACACCGGGAGCATTCCTATTTATAGATGGCGTGGGGATGCATCACCAAAGGATGCATCCCATCCACACATCCTTCAGATGGGGCGTGATAAGAGGAGAGAAGGCGCCACAAAAATAGGGAGAGGCGTATCAAAAGTGGTTATGATAAGATCAAGCGCTTATGATGTGGCGCTTGATTCCCTAAGCACCTCTTCATGAAAATGCGTCGTACTCGTCCCTTTTTTCACTTCTTCTCACGCAAGAAAAATAGGAACCAACCTTATCCATTCATCAAGGGTTGATGATGATCCAAAGGCCATGAAAGAAGGCGCCATATATCCCTTAGGCGTGATGAAGAGAGAAGAGAGAGAATGGATAAGATCAAATAAATGGTTCATCCTTATCCATTTAATCTTCACGTATTCTCTCTCTTTCCTTCACCTATTTTTCATCTCCACGCCTCCCAATGATATCCATCACGTCATCATGATCTCCCATCATCCTATGATGAAAATCCAATGGCTCCAATTCATGGTGCCATCCATTTGATCCATCTCTTCATCCAAATGTTGATCAAACGGTCAAAAATGAATGATTTATCAAATCTAATCCAATTAGACTCAAACCAAGCCAATTAGGAGCCAACTCTTGGCTAACCCATATTAGAATATGATCTAATCAAATTAGATCAATTAAGAATCAGATTCGAATTCAATTCGAATCAGATTCGAATCCAGTTCGAATCAGGAGCTAAGGTTTGCAACACCTGCTAGGATGTTTATCTTGCAAACATGATCTAATCCAATTAGACCCTTGATAAGTTTTCTTGTGTGTGACCCATTGGGTTCCATACTTAGCCAGCAATAGGTGTGAGTGCGAGTTGACCCAACTTGATTAGAACTCTTCTAATCGATTTAAGTCCAAACTGCGCGAACCCGAACTTAACAATTAGAATCCTTTCTAATTGGTGATCGAATTAAACTCTTTAATTCGATCAAACCTATAAGACAAGATTGACGTCTAGCAACGTGTCATGTCTACCCGGTAAATATGGAATTTGGTGGAAATACCAAAAATACCCTTCAGTGGCAAGTTACTATGCAATTCAATCCTTTAATCAAACTGCATCCCAAATATGTATATGAGTATGAATATATGTCAAACTCAATTTCATATTCATATTTTTCTCAATCTTTTAATGATAATTCAAATAATGAAACATTAGAAACTCTTTCTAATTTTCATTCTGCTTTGATCAAAGGCTTCCTGAATTATCATATGATTAGAACAAATAGGATGCTATCTTCTCTTACTAGAAGTGATTAATTCCTTGTTGATCTACTCATAATCTTCGTACACAATCCACCATATCCAGAAGACCTCGTACATAACTTATTGTCATGAATGAGTGTAAACCAAAACATAGGTTCATGTGCACAAGATACCATGGTGATCTCAGGTCAAAGGATCAGTTGCACAACTCCCACTAAGAGAATCATCTTTTGACATGTAAGTAAGACTTCATAAGATTTCTCTTTGTAGGTCAATTCAGTGAACTCATTCTTCTAATGAGCACCCATATCTTTGTATTAGTGTCTCCACACAAATGATTGTGAGATCAATCATCCTCTGCATCGAGCATACATAAGACATGCCAGTCTTTTCGGTAATCATTGATCCCCGACTCAATGTACCAATGACTGGAAATATTTAAGATTAGGATTTTAGGATTTTAAGTCTCACTAGTATGATCTCATCATAGTCTTAAAACCATTGCCCTAATCTAAGGAGTTTATCATAAATATAATCAACAGCATATGATAAAACATAACGCCTTTATTCATATTTAAATGTCATGTACATGATTTGGACAAATCAAAAGAAAAACCCTTCGCAATATATATTGCGATTGGCTTGTAGGGCATCTACTCTTTCACACCCGTCATGAATCTTGAGCAACCACTATCCAAGTACCAATAATTTTTGTCGACCTTGGCTGCAAGACACTCCTACACAAGCAAATCATACAATTTTAGGTACCCAAATTTTCTTGGGTCCTTCATGGTTAGTAATGTTGGTTCCTTTTGGAATCCAAACCCTTTTAATTTTTCTTTTAGTTTTTTCTTTTCTATAACCACACACATTTGCTTTATGTCCTAATGTTCCACAGCAAAAACATGTTATTTTCTTAGATTTACTTTTCCCTGCTTTAACAAAGAAATTACTAAGGAGTTTTTGCTTATTTTTAGGTTTATACCCTAAACCAGCTCTATTGAACACAGCTCGTTGACTATTAAGTATCATTTCTAATTTTTCTGAGTTATATGTAAATTTTTCTACAAAAGGCTTGTACTTTTCAAGTTCTAGTGTCAATTTTTGTTTTTCTATTTTTAGTCTATTTAGATCTTTTGTGAGACTCTCTTTTAAGATTTGTTTATTGTTTTTAAGTTCTACTATTTCTTTGGTCAGCCTTTCGTTATCTTTAATTAAGGTATTAGTCTTTTGAATTAAGATTTGGTTGCTTGTCTTAAGTTCTGAATTTTCTTTAATAATAACATCTTTATCCTTAACTAATGTATCATACTTACGAAGGTGAGTTTGGTTAGTTAGTTTCAATTCTTTGTTTTTAAGGTTTATTGTCTTATACTCGTCCATTAATTCATTGAAGGCATCATATAATTCATCGAAAGTAAAGTCTAAGTGTGTTCCGGATGTTACCTCATTGTCGTTAGCCATAAAACATAGGTTGGCCTTTTCTTCTTGTTCCTCATTCGATGATGATGATGATGTGTCGGAGTCCGATAGGGTGGAGACGAGGACTTTTTTTTTCTTGTACTTGCTCCCCTTCTTCAGCAAAGGATACTCAGCTCTGAAGTGCCCCGGCTTCTTACACTCATAACATCCGATCCCCTCATTTTTCCTTTTCTTACCTTTATCCTTGTGATAGGAACTTGAGGGGCCTCTCCTTTGATGTGAGGACTTCTTCCGGTTGATGAATCTACGGAATTTTCTTACAAGGAGAGCCTCATCATCATCTCCCTCATTGTCTTCCTCTTCACTGCCACTGCTGCAAGACAAATCTTTGTTAATAGAAACAGATTTAAGTGCTATTACCTTTTTCTTGTGAGAGGACTCTTCTTCATTGTGTTGTTTCATCGTTAGCTCATGCGTCATGAGGGATCCAAGTAGCTCCTCTAGTGGCAACTTGTTTAAATCCTTGGCTTCTTGGATTGCCGTCACCTTGGCTTTCCATGACCTTGGTAGATAACGAAGAATCTTCCTGACAAGCTCACTGTTAGTGTAATTTTTGCCAAGGCTTTTTAGGCCATTGACAATGTCAGTAAATCTAGTGAACATGCAAGTGATTGTTTCATTAGAATCCATCTTAAATAATTCATACTTATGAACTAATATATTTATTTTGGATTCTTTTACTTGATTTGTGCCCTCGTGGGTCACTTCAAGTCTATCCCAAATTTTTTTTGCAGAAATGCAAGTAGAGACTCTATTGAATTCATTTCTATCTAATGCACAATAAAGCACATTCATTGCTTTGGCATTTAGTTGTGCCTTCTTTATGTCATTGTCATTCCAATCCTTTTCAAGCTTGGGTATCGTGACACCCTCTACAAAAATGGATGGGATGTATGGTCCATTTAGAATGGTGGTCCACATCTCATAGTCTTGGGCTTGGATAAATATTCTCATCCTAGTCTTTCAATATGAGTAGTCGGATCCATTAAAGAATGGAGGTCTATGTGTGGACTGGCCCTCAATATGAGAAGATCCAAATGGAGTTGTCATTTTGATCTTTTACTCTTTGGGTAATAGAATTCCGGCTCTGATACCACTTGTTGCCCAGATAGACAACCCAAGAGGGGGGATGAATTGGATTTTAAAATAATTATTGCAATTAAATGGTTTGTGAATAACTAATTAATACTTTTTGCATATTGATTAATTAGATGCTATGTGCAGTGAATGAAATGAAAGTAAGAGACAACAAAGCAATCACGAACACAAGGAATTTATAGTGGTTCGGAGCTAACCCTTGCTCCTACGTCCACTCCCCAAGCCTCACTTGGGAATTCACTATAACCCCTCGGATTACAGCCGGTTGTTTTACAAGCTCACAACCTAACTTATTGTTTTACGAGATCACACGAACTCGGTCGGTTTTTCTAGGCTCACCGACTAGAACCACCCGATTGTTTTTCCGGGATCACAATCAAATCCTTACACGTTGGTTTCAACCTAGGCTCACCAACAAACCTTTACACCCTTGATTCAATCCCCTGATTGAATCAAGTAAGGAACAAACAGTTTGAACAAGGACAAACAGAAAAATAAAGCTTCTAAACAAGCAGATATACAGCGATATAAATAAGAGAGAAGTTAAGAGCCCTGAAACAAATTTATGAAGATGTAGTGAAGGGCTTCTTGAACTCGGGGTCTCCTCTTGAATGTCTTGAAGACTTGAAGACTGAAGGATACTTCTTTAATGCTGGAAAGAGCTGGTTGGATGGAGTTAATGGCCCTCTTCTTTCTTTTCCGTGTATGCTCTTTGAAATCAAAATGGTAGCTAGAGATTTCTTGTTTTCTTTGAACGGAATGTCGCTTCTCTGCCTTGCTACAGTTCTCTGTGGCTATTTAAGCCATTCCCCACGGAAACTAGCCATTAGACACAATCTTCTAGCCATTTTGCACATTCTGCACATCCTGACAATGTTTCCGTTGGGATCGGAGTCGACTCGCGCGATCTGGAGTCGACTCGGCTGCAGCAGGAGTCGACTCATGCTTTTCTGGAGTCGGCTCGGCAACTGTTCCGAATTTGAATTAAAGTGCTCTTCTCGACTGGGAGTCGACTCGACTTAACCCGGAGTCGACTCCCCAAAGTCTGGAGCTGACCTGGCACTTTTGGAGTCAACTCATTCCAAGGAATCCATAGATGTATTCTTCAACTTTGCTCACTCGAGTCGACTCGGAAATTCTGGGAGTCGACTCGGCGCTCAGAGTCCGAACTCCCGATCTTCTGTCTTTTGACTCGTGCCGTCCTGGAGTCGACTCGAACTGTTTCGGAGTCGACTCGGCTCTCAGTATCCGAAAAACAGTCTTCTGTCTTTTTGGGGTAGCGCTGTCTTAGAGTCGACTCGAACTGTCTTGGAGTCGACTCCCCTCTCAGAGACGAAAATAATGTCTTCTGTCTTTTTGGGGTCCGCTGTCTTGGAGTCGACTCGAACTGTCTTGGAGTCGACTCGCCTCTCAGAGACGAAAATACTGTCTTCTGTCTTTTTGGGGTCGCGCTGTCTTGGAGTCGACTCGGACTTTGCGGGAGTCGACTCAGCTCTCAGTGTCCGAAAGTTGCTCTCTGACTTTTGTCTTGTATCACACCGGGAGTCGACTCTTGCTTCCTTTGGAGTCGACCTGCCAACCATCGGAGTCGACTCGAGTTCCTCAGGAGTCGACTCGGCTCTCAGGGTCCAAAATAACTTCTCTGTCTTTCTGTCTGTAAGTCCCTGGAGTCGACTCGTACTACCCTGGAGTCGACTCGGCAATATCGGAGTCGACTCGCGCTCTTCAGGAGTCGACTCGTTGACAGGTTTTGAGTTGGATCTTTCTGTCTGTCTGTTCTCAGTCGGAGTCGACTCGTAATGTACAGGAGTCGACTCGAGCCTGTGCCAGTGCTTCTGATACGCTTGGAGTCGACTCGTAATCTTCCGGGGTCGACTCGAGTCTCAGACTTTGGTTCAAATTGACTTCTTAACTTATCCAAAATGTCTTGAACCAAATCTAGAGACACTTAACCATAAATTTACAAGAATTTCACTAAAACACTAGATTGAATTCATTAGTAAACATAAGATATACTCAAATGCTTTGAGCTCATCAAAATCAAATAGGGTTATAATCAATCACTCCATAATTTGGTTGTTTGTTTTAAGTTCTAAATTTTCTTTAATGATAGAGTCCTTGTCCTTAATTAATTTATTGTATTTATGGAAGTGAGATTGATTAGTTAGTTTTAGTTCTTTATTCTTAAGATTTATTGACTTATATTCATCCATTAGTTCATTAAAGGCATCATACAATTCATCAAAGGTAAAATCTAAATGCATTTCAGATGTTACCTCATTTTTATTTGTCATAAAACAAAAGTTGGCATTGTCCTCTTGTTCCTCATCCGATGATGATGATGAATCGGAGTCCGTCAAAGTGGAGACGAGGACTTTCTTTTTCTTATATTTGCTGTCCTTCTTCAGTAAGGGACAGTCAACTCTAAAATGTCCTGGCTTCTTGCATTCATAGCATCCGATTCCTTCATTTTTCTTTCCTTACCTTTATCCTTATTGTAGGAACTTGAGGACCTCTCCTCTGATGAAAGGACTTCTTCCGGTTGATGAATTTTTTGAACTTTCGCACGAGAAGAGTCTCATCATCGTCTCCCTCATTATCTTCTTCTTCGCTGCTGCTACTGCAAGATGGATCTTTGTTAGAAGAAGTAGATTTGAGGGCTATTACCTTTTTCTTATGAGAGGATTCTTCTTCGCTGTGTTGTTTCATCGTGAGCTCATGCGTCATAAGAGATCCAAGAAGCTCCTCAAGTGGCTTCTTGTTCAAGTCCTTGGCTTCTTAGATTGCCGTTACCTTGGCTTCCCATGACCTTGGCAAAGATCGAAAAATTTTTCTAACAAGGTCATTGTTAGCATAACTTTTGCCAAGACTTTTTAGACCATTGACGATATCAGTAAATCTAGTAAACATGCAAGTGATAGTTTCATTAGAATCCATTTTACATAGTTTATACTTATGAACTAGCATGTTTATTTTAGATTCCTTAACTTGATTCGTGCCCTCGTGGGTCACCTCAAGTCTGTCCCATATCTCTTTTGCAGAATTGCAAGTAGAGACTCTATTGAATTCATTACGGTCTAAGGCACAATAAAGCACATTCATTGCTTTGGCATTTAGTTGTGCCTTCCTTATATCATTGTCATCCCAATCTTTTTCAAGTTTGGGTATAGTGATACCATCTACAAAAATTGAAGGAATGTATGGTCCATTAACTATGAAGCTCCAAATCTCATAATCTTGAGCTTGGATAAATATCCTCATCCTAGCCTTCTAATAGGTGTAGTCGGTTCCATTGAAGAATGGAGGTCTATGGGTGGATTGCCCCTCAATAAGAGAAGATCCAAATAGGGTTGTCATTTTGATCTTTTACTCTTTTGATATAAGAGTTTCGGCTCTAATACCACTTGTTGCCCAAAAAGACAACCCAAGAAGGGAGGGTGAATTGGGTTTTAAGTAATTATTACAAATAAAAACTTAATGAGTAACTAATTAAACCTTATTGCAAGTGGATGAATTAGTTTACTATATGCAGTGAATGAAGGGGATGAAAGAGATAATGAACCAATCACAAACACAAGAAATTTTATAGTGGTTCGGAGCTAACCCTTGCTCCTACGTCCACTCTCCAAGCTTCACTTGGGAGTTCATTATAATCCATCGGATTACAGCCGGTTGTTTTACAAATTCACAACCCAACTTGTTGTTTTACGAGATCACAACGAACTCGGTCGATTTTCACAGGCTCACCGACTAAAACCACCCGATTGTTTTTCCAGAATCACAATCGAACCCTTACACGTTGGTTTTACCCTCGGCTTACCAACTAACCTTAACACCCTTGATTCAATCCCCTGATTGAATCAAGTAAGAGAAACAGTTTGGAAAGAGTACAAGGATAGCTTCTTAAAAAGCAAATATGAACAATATGAATAAAGTGGAGTTAGAAGCCCTCAAACAGATTTTTGGAAAGAGAAGAAGTGGCTTCTCGAACACCGAGACTCCTCTTTGAGTGTGTTGAAGATTTGCTGTCGAAGGGGAGCCTTGAAAGCGAGGAAGGCGTTTGTAGGATTCACTTCAATGTACTTCTTCCTTCTTTCTCTTGTATTTACTCTGAAGAGGCCTTGGTAGGTGGAAATCACTTTTTCTTTGAAAGGAATCTCTCTCTTTATGTCTATTACTGTTCACTCTGGCTATTTAAGCAATTTTCTTTGAAAACTAGCCGTTAGACACAACTTTAGAGCCGTTCTGCACAATCTGCAACTCCTGACAAAGTGTCCGTTGGGATCGGAGTCGACTCGCTCGATCTGGAGTCGACTCGGCTGTTGTTGGAGTCGACTCATGCTTTACTGGAGTTGACTCGCCCACTGTTCAGGATTTGAATTAAAGTGTTGTCCCGTTCTGGAGTTGACTCGGCCAAACTTGGAGTCGACTCGCCCGTATCCGGAGATGACTCGGCCCTCTGGAGACGACTCGTTCTCAGGATTCCAGAGATCTTTCTTTCAAGTTTACTCCCTCGAGTCGACTCGGATTCTCTTGGAGTCGACTCGGCTCTCAGAGACCAAAAAACTGGTCTTCTATCTTTGGAGTTGAACTACCTCGGAGTCGACTCGGATCGTCTTGGAGTCGACTCGGCTCTCAGAGCCCAAAAACTGATCTTCTGTCTTTGGAGTTAAATTCCCTCGGAGTCGACTTGGATCGTCTTGGAGTCAACTCGGCTCTCAGAGCCCAAAAACTGATCTTCTGTCTTTGAAGTTAAATTCCCTCGGAGTTGACTCGGCTCTCAGAGCCCGAAGTTAGTTCTCTGACTTTTAGTCTTGCTTTCCTCTGAGAGTCGACTCTTGCTTGTTTAGAAGTCGACTCCCCAACCGTTGGAGTCGACTCGAATTCTTCTGGAGTCGACTCGGTAACAGGGTCCAGAAAACCACTTCTCTGTCTTTCTGTCTGTTACTCCTTCGAGTCGACTCGGAACTATCGGGGTCGACTCGGCAAGCATCGGAGTCGACTCGAATTCTTCAGGAGTCGACTCGGTGACAGGGTCTGAGATTCATCTTTCTGTCCTGTTGTCTGTTCTCAGTCGGAGTCGACTCGCAGTGTGCCGGATTTGACTCGAGCCTGTGCCAGAACATCTGAAATACTTGGAGTCGACTCGAAATCTTCCGGAGTCGACTCGAGTTTCAGCCTTTGACTTAAGCTGATTTCCACATGCACTCAAAAGAGGATTCTTACAAATTTTGCCTGAGATATTGGATTGAATTCATTAGTATAACATAAAAAATACTCAAATGCTTTGGTCTTATCAAAATCAAATTGGGGTATTATCAATCACTCCACAAATTATGATTTAGAATATTTAAATATTAAATAATTTAGTTTGTGATTTGTGACTGATGTTGTAGGGGAGGAGTCAGCGGAGCCAGCAGATTTTGATCAGGGGACTCAGCACCCCAGCGCGTAGGTTGTGATCCGGATCTGTATATTGAGTCGGTCCACAAATTCTGTAAGAATCCCTACATCTGAGCACTTTTATTTATGCATATATTGGATTTATCGTTGGATATATTTTATCAGTATGTTGTTATTTGTTTTTGAGCTTGTATGACACTATGAGGTGTGCATTTTGTTTATTATGAAAGTATTGAAATAATTAAATTGGGAAGGAATAACATATTTTTGAGAAATTATGAAAATATGTGACGTGATTGAAATGTGATTAAACATGTAAAACTAGACATGTAAAATGAGTTGGACTAACCTTGTTATGAGATAGCCTCTACGAGCTTATGCGTAGGATAGCTGCCACGAGCTTATGCGTGGGATAGCCTCTACGAGCTTATGCATAGGATAGCCTCCACGCGCTTACGCGTGGGATAGCCTCTACGAGCTTATGCGTAGGATAGCCTCCACGGACTTACACGTGGGATAGCTGCCACGAGCTTATGCGTGGGATTTGTGCAGTCTTGGACTGGGTCATGATCTTGGTTAGTCCAAAGCCAGAAGTGAAAAGTCTGAAAACTTGGGAATCAGAGTAATACGGAAATGGATCACATAATGTGAAAAAGAATTTGTGTATATGTACTGATTATATACACTTGTTGTTTGTTGAGCTTTTGAAAAGATGAAATGGCATTTATTTGATGTTTTGATTATTTTATTATTATTACTGTGTGTGGCTGTTGGGATTCTTACTGGGCTGAAAAAGCTCATACCCCTTCTTCTTTCTTTTTTTAAGAGTTGCAGGATGCATAGACATGGATGGGATGAGCGCAGAGTGCGAGTATGAGAGTCATTAGTTGCTTAGTCTATCTTGATATCAATGAATATTGAAAGCTTTTGTAAATGAACCAATTTGATTATTTGGTCATGTTGGATTTATATATTTGATTTAAGTGATTAACTGTGGAATTATCGAATTGTTGTTTATCTTAGGCCTTGCATGATCTTTAGGGCACTACTCTAGGGCTCATGCGGCCGTGTCGCGTAGCCGGACCCGGTTGCTGGGTTCGGGGCGTGACAACAATCTTCTGTTTTGCTATTTTTTTTTACTTTTAGAATAGAAGTCGTCAATCCTCCTGTCAACTTTGGTTCAGGGCTTTGTTGGTCCCACTATGTTGGCTCTTGTAAAAGGATACATCAACCAGCCTTAAAAGGAAGTCAAATTACTGAAAGGAGGGCAAAATGGGATGGGGTGGGAGATGTCCCCTATTGCTCAATATAGCTTTTCTAGGAGCTTTTTTCTTGACATGAACCCTAAGGGAGAAAAGTAAAAGGTCTTATAATAACTAACTTAGGTTCAAGATAAGTGACACGTTATTTTGCAGTGGGTGTAAAAAACTAATATTTTTTTTGGCAAATTGGATGAACTTTAGTTATTTGTGTATAAATACATCTATAAAAATTAACAAATAAAATATTTAACAATTGAACAGAAAGATTTGTGGGAGAATCTTATAATGTAGTTTTAGTATGACTGATCATATATATATATATATATATATATATATATATAAAAGTAATATTTTCATCCTTTGCAAGTATTTGTATGTAGGTGCGTCATCCCTTATGCTTGAACTGCTTGCTTAGACCCATCTAAAGGTGGGTTGTGTTAGCCTAATCCTAAAATTGCTAGGTGTGATTGAGACGCAAAAAGTCACCTTCCAATGCATGCCAATCCTGTGCATAGCGAAAAAAAGCATGGCGATCTCATTCATCCGACTAATTCCAAGTCACGTAGCGCGACTCTCAAAGCACTGTGGATCAGAGTGCAACTTGCCCAGAAATGACGGCCACGCCGTTTGTTTCCAAGACACATCGGATTATTCAAAAAAGACAACGGTGACGGAGAGTCAACTCTCCTCCTATCCCCAAACACCCCTACGATGGCTTCCATGTTCTCAAAACCCTAGCTTCCGATCTAGGGCGACGATTAAGATTAGCGTTTCGATTTGCTCTCCTCCCTCCCAAAAGATCTTGATCCAAACTCCAATCCTTTGCTCAGAATTCCACTGCCCGCTCTCTCCTCCTCCTAAAATTACAAAAACATGAAACACCTACATCCAAAAACATGAAAATAGTTTACTTTGGGCTTTCTATCTCTCCAAAGTTCATAGGATGTTTTCTTTATAATTGGTCTCAATAAGATTCTATTTAATATATGACATGATATATTAATGGCTTCTTCCCAAAAATACTTAGGGAGGTTACTTTCACACAGCATGGTTCTAGCCATTTCCTCTAGGGTTCTATTCTTTCTTTCTACAACTTCATTTTATTGTGGTGTCCTAGGTGTAGAGAAATTATGAGTTATTCCCTTTTTACTACAAAATTCATCAAATAGATGATTTTCAAATTCCATTCCATGATCACTCCTAATAGCTATAACTGAAGCATTTCTTGAATTAGTAACTTCCTTATGAAATTTCTTAAATACTGAAAATGCTTCATCTTTATGAGCTAAGAACATGACCCATGTGTATCTAGAAAAATCATCTACAATGACAAGGCCATACTTGTTTCCACCAAGACTTGTGGTTTTAGTTGATCCAAATAGATCCATGTGTAGTAGTTCAAGGGGTCTAGTAGTAGTGACACAATTTATGGATTTAAAAGAGCTCCTAAATTATTTGCCATATTGACATGGTTCACAAATTTTATTTTTCTCAAATTTTAGTTTTGGCAAACCTATTACGGAATCTCTTTTAACTAGTTTTGATATTGTATCCATACTTGCATGACCTAACTTACGGTGCCATAACCAACTTGCATCATTAAACTTAGTATCACTAGCTACTAAGCAAGGATTATTTTTGTCAAGATCTTCAAGATCTACTACGTACACATTACCACGTCTTATTCCTTTGAATACTAAGCTATTGTCTCTTGAGTTGGTTATGATGCAAAGAGTTGGCTTAAACAGAACATCAAACCCTCTATCACATAATTGACTTACGCTAAGTAAATTATGCTTAAGACCATCTACAAATCGTACATTATCAACAAAGGTTGAAGAGGTGATTTGTACTTTACCTATACCAACGATGTGACCTTGGTTGTTATCTCCAAATGTCACAGCACCTTCCTTTTTAGGCTCTAGGGTGAAGAATTGTTCCTTGTCACCCGTTATGTGTCTTGAGCAGCCACTATCCAAGTACCAATAGTTTTTGTCGACTTTGGCTGCAAGACACTCCTACACAAGGAAATCATACAATTTTAGGTACTCAAGTTTTCTTGGGTCCTTCAAGGTTAGTAATGTTGGTTCCTTTTGGAACCCAAACCTTTTTAATTTTCTTTTTAGCTTCTACTTTCCTATGGTCATACACATTAGCTTTATGTCCTATTTTTCCACAGCAAAAACGGGTTATATTCTTAGTTTTACTTTTCCCTACTTTCACAAAGAAATTTTTAAGGATCTTTTGCTTATTCTTAGGTTTATATCCTAAACCAGCTCTATTAAACACAGCTCGTTGATTATTAAGTATCATTTCCAATTTTTCAGAGCTATATGTAAACTTTTCAACAATAGGTTTGTATTTTTCAAGTTCTTTTATTAGCTTTTGTTTTTCTGTTTTCAGTACGTTTAAGTCTTTTGTGAGATTATCTTTTATAGTTTGTTTACCGTTTTTAAGTTCTGAAATTTTCTTGGTTAGTTTTTCGTTATCGTTAATTAAGGTATTAGTTTTTTGAACTAACATTTGTGTTGCCGAGATAGACAACCCAAGAGGGGGGGTGAATTGGATTTTAAAATAATTATTGCAATTAAATGGTTTGTGAATAACTAATTAATACTTTTTGCAAGTTGATTAATTAGATGCTATGTGCAGTGAATGAAATGAAAGTAAGAGACAATAAAGCAATCACGAACACAAGGAATTTAAAGTGGTTCGAAGCTAACCCTTGCTCCTACGTCCACTCCCCAAGCCTCACTTGGAAATTCACTATAACCCCTCGGATTACAGCCGGTTGTTTTACAAGCTCATAACCTAACTTGTTGTTTTACGAGATCACAACAAACTCGGTCGGTTTTTCCAGGCTCACCGACTAGAACCACCCGATTGTTTTTTCGGGATCACAATCAAACCCTTACACGTTGGTTTCAACCTAGGCTCACCAACAAACTTTTACACCCTTGATTCAATCCCCTGATTGAATCAAGTAAGGAACAAACGGTTTGAACAAGGACAAACAGAAAAATAAAGCTTCTAAACAAGCAGATATACAGCGATATAAATAAGAGAGAAGTTAAGAGCCCTCAAACAAATTTATGAAGATGTAGTGAAGGGCTTCTTGAACTCGGGATCTCCTCTTGAATGTCTTGAAGACTTGAAGACTGAAGGAGACTTATTTAATGCTGGAAAGAGTTGGTTGGATGGAGTTAATGGCCCTCTTCCTTCTTTTCCGTGTATGCTCTTTGAAATCAAAATGGTAGCTAGAGATTTCTTGTTTTCTTTGAATGGAATGTCGCTTCTCTGCCTTGCTACAGTTCTCTGTGGCTATTTAAGCCATTTCCCACGAAAACTAGCCGTTAGACACAATCTTCTAGCCGTTCTGCACATTCTGCACATCCTGACAATGTTTCCGTTGGGATCGGAGTCGACTCGCGCGATCTGGAGTCGACTCGGCTGCAGCAGGAGTCGACTCATGCTTTTCTGGAGTCGGCTCGGCAACTGTTCCGGATTTGAATTAAAGTGCTCTTCTCGACTGGGAGTCGACTCGACTTAATCCGGAGTCGACTCCCCAAAGTCTGGAGCTGACCTGGCACTTTTGGAGTCGACTCATTCCAAGGAATCCATAGATGTATTCTTCAACTTTGCTCACTCGAGTCGACTCGAAAATTCTGAGAGTCGACTCGGCGCTCAGAGTCCGAACTCCTGATCTTCTGTCTTTTGACTTGTGCCGTCCTGGAGTCGACTCGAACTGTTTCGGAGTCGACTCGGCTCTCAGTATCCGAAAAACAGTCTTCTGTCTTTTTGGGGTAGCGCTGTCTTGGAGTCGACTCGAACTGTCTTGGAGTCGACTCCCCTCTCAGAGACGAAAATAATGTCTTCTGTCTTTTTGGGTTCGCTGATAGTCAACTTTAAAGACCACGCAATAGCACGTATCTGGTAGGATAGTGATTACGGGTATCGATCCACAGGGATTGGGGTATAGTTGTTTTCTTAAAAAAAAATATTTAAAAAGGAGAATTTGTGAAGAAAAACTAAAACTAAGGAATTTAATAAAGCAAAATGCAATTAAAAGGATATCAGTTTAAGGGAACCTAGGGCAAGGAATTTACCACTAATATCGGAACAAGGATTAATTATATTTTAATTTATTCTTGGATAAACATGCAAATTGGCTACAAGCCTAATAAGCATTCGAATAAAATTCACAAAAGTAATTTAGGCATAGTCCATCTTTAGTTAGCATGAAATGTCTACCCTAATCTAAGGTGGTAGCACATCGCATCTTCCTTAAGCATGAACTATCTGATTTTTACTTTAATGATCATGAAGAACAGTTATACGAACATCATACTTAAAATCACAGAAATTAAATATGATTCAAAAGAAGATATTCATTAGAAATAATAAGTTCATACAACCCCAAGAATATAAAATAAAATATAAAACCCGTGTCCCTTTGTTAGGGCTGCATCCAGCCCTAGAGAGAAGATCAGCCTTCCATGGAGTGGTGGACGGCAGCAGCAGCACAGCAGCGGGCTCCCATTCCTTCCTTCTCTTTCTCCTTTGAAATATTCCCAAAATAGCCAAACCTCTCTCCCTCCTCTGTTTTTTTATTGTCGTGGTACTCCCTCCTCCGAAGAGAGTTCGGTTTCAAGGGGTCCGTCTCCTCCCCTTTTATAGCCTTCACCAGCCCATCTATTTTCCTCCTGGATAAGGTCTTCCGAGTGGGAAGATAAGGCAGAGAAAACAACTCTGTTTTGCGGACGCGGGTGAGACGTGGAAGGACGGTTGGACGGTTGAAGGTGTTGATCCACAGGAGGTTGATTTGAGCTTGCTGGTTGTCATCCGTGGGCGATGGATGGAAGGAATCGGTGCTTCTTCAATGCGGAGAGGATCTTGGATGCGGCTGGTGCGGAGGATTTGAGTCTATCCGTGACTGCTGAAGCTTGATTTTCCTGCTGGCGAGAACACGGGACGCTATGGATTTGTTGCAGTCGGTGGATGAGGATGAACGCAGAAGAGGAAATCTAGGAGGCAGTTGTTTGGGATGATCATCCAATTGGCCATGGATTACTTGGACGTGGGAGAGGGTGATTCTAGAGAAAGCTGAAGTCGGGGATTCGGTTGATGGATGATAACTTTCGGCTGAGATGCAGCTGGGAACAGAGGAGCTGGATGGGATAATGTCTGAGATGAAGATGCATGAAACAGGGGTTGTTTGGGTGCCGTGATGCTCGGGAGAGTAGCTGCGATGTTGTTGAGAGCTTATCCGAAAGATGCTGGGATGAATCCGGATGGGAAGTTGACTTGGTTCGGAAGAAGGATACCGTGAAGCTCGGAAGATGATCGCGGATGGGAGCTTCTAATCCGTTAGCTGCTCCGTTCTGTTTCCATGAAGTCTGGGACTTGAAATTCGGAAGAGAGAAAGCTGTGGATGCGTTGGGTTTTTAGAGTTTATCCGTGGGAGATGATGTAAGAATATGCTCAAGATGCTCACGGGATGAGGATGAAGACTGATAGCTGGGTGGAAATCGAAACAGGGGAAGAGGATGAGAGGATAAGCTTGATTCGGTTGTTGGAACAAGTTGGGAAGAACATGGAGGTTGAAACAGGGGATTTTATTAGTAAATGTGATCCGGAGAAGAGGATGAAGTGGACGTTGGAGATCTGGGATTTGGTGAAGGTTGGATTCGAAATGGGATACGAGTTTATCCCACGGGTGAAGAGGAGGGGAGATGAAGATGCACCGTGGGCTGGGATGCAGGGGTTGTGTTTAGAGATGGAATGAGGATGGGGCTCTGATCTTTATCCATGGACGCGCGAAGCTAGATGTGGGAGAATTAACGTGGAGGAGGACGTGGAGCGGGATGGCTGCATTCGGATGAGAAGGAAATCCGAAAATGTGGGATGAGCTGGCTCCAGGCTGAGGAGAGATGGATGGATGACGTGGGAAGAAGCTTTGGGATCCGTGCAACTAGATGATATACTTTGAGATATGTGAAACAAATAATTGAAGGGATTTTATAGGATCATGTGGAAAAAGAGTTGCAATGAGTGAGGAGAAATTTAGGTGAACGTATGAAGAGTCAGGAATTAATGGGAAGCACTGGGTTTTGGAAAAGAGTTATTGGAGTCGACTCTGAAAATATAAAATTGTGAAATGATGTAGTGTCCGTTTAGGCTTTACCTAATTGAGCTTGACTTGACCTGCATGCATTAAACTTAATCAATAAATAATCAAATCAAACTTGAATTACCTTTGATAATTCATTAAAATGCACTGGTGAAGGTAATACATTTTTTAGTTGAATTTACAAAATATGTGAATTAAAATAATGATAAGTGCTATGAATAAGATATTAATTTATGCATTATTGAGCACTTATCAGTCGCGCTGTCTTGGAGTCGACTCGAACTATCTTGGAGTCGACTCGCCTCTCAGAGACGAAAATACTGTCTTCTGTCTTTTTGGGGTCGCGCTGTCTTAGAGTCGACTCGGACTTTGCCGGAGTCGACTCGGCTCTCAGTGTCCAAAAGTTGCTCTCTGACTTTTGTCTTGTATCACACTAGGAGTCGACTCTTGCTTCCTTTGGAGTCGACCTGCCAACCATCGGAGTCGACTCGAGTTCCTCAGGAGTCGACTCGGCTCTCAGGGTCCAAAATAACTTCTCTATCTTTCTGTCTGTAAGTCCCTGGAGTCGACTTGTACTACCCTGGAGTCGACTCGGCAGTATCGGAGTCGACTCGTTGACAGGTTTTGAGTTGGATCTTTCTGTCTGTCTGTCTGTTCTCAGTCGGAGTCGACTCGTAATGTACAGGAGTCGACTCGAGCCTATGCCAGTGCTTCTGATACGCTTGGAGTCGACTCGTAATCTTCCGGAGTCGACTCGAGTCTCAGACTTTGGTTCAAATTGACTTCTTAACTTATCCAAAATGTCTTGAACCAAATCTAGAGACACTTAACCATAAATTTACAAGAATTTCACTGAAACACTAGATTGAATTCATTAGTAAACATAAGATATACTCAAATGCTTTGAGCTCATCAAAATCAAATAGGGTTATAATCAATCACTCCACAATCTCCCCCTTTTTGATGATGACAAAACATTGAGTATATGTAAAGTGAATTGCTCAACAAACAAGGAGATTTATAGTAAAATTTTAAAATGAATTCAAGTGTCTCGTTATTTTAATTTATCCAAAACTGAAAGGTGTGAAATAGTAAATTTTGAAGTTAAAGCTCCCCCTTTCATTTGGAATTATATAAGCCTTCATATCATGCAATCGATTGTTTGGCTTATATATGTTTAATGAGTTTGTTTTCCTGAAATTTCAGATTCTCCCCCTCAACACATGCATTCAACTTTGTTTTGATTCTCTGAAATTTCTTTTAGTGTATTGAAGCTTTTGAACTTAAATTTTCGGTTTTTAGAGGGAAAATCTGCCAATTTGTTCTTGAGTATGATTCAACTAATCTCCGAATATCCCTTGAATAGATTCTGGAGATTACTCCGTTAGGAGCCCCAACAGAGAGATAATGAGCCTCGAGGTATCGAATCCACTAAGAACAAATTATTGTGTGTTTTAAAAATTTGCTTTTTATTGATTTTTTTCATTGATTCCCTTTACATGTCTATTCAATATATTTTCTCCCCCTTTTTGTCATCATAGCAAAAAGGAAGAAAGCACATCACACAAGCAATTAGAGATTAAATTTGCACAATATTGAAAAAAATTGTCTACTCATTGTATTGATGTAGATGTAGGTACAAAGAGTAAAGCAATAAATACATGTCAAAATCAAAAAGCAGGCTAGGGTTTCTTCAAGGAGGATGTGGCTTCCTTGCTCAGTCTTGATTGTTCCATAAGTAGACTGACCCCATCTGTGACGTTCCCTAGCTGCGTGATGATCGCCGAGGTGGCCCTACTGTGGATCGAGGAGAGCTCAGTCAGACTCGCCTGGAGTGTGTCCAACTTGGCGATCAACACATTCGCCAGACGCTCGGCCCCCTGACTCTGGCTGCCCATGTCGTGTCGGATGTCATCTCGCATCTTTCGTGTGTTGCTTGTGACATCGCTCATGTTTGAGAATTGGGCTTGTATAAGGCTTCTGACATTGTAGATCTCCTCCCTTAGATGAGCCGTCATCTCGGTCACGGCTGATAATGAGGGAACTAATGCAGAAGAGGGGGCAGTGGCTGGACCTCGGAGCTCCCTCAGTAGGTCGTCCCGAAGATCCCGTACGATCTCCTGCCGCAACTTCCGGAGCTGCTCAGGAGAGATCCGGACCTCTATCGGCTGAGTGGGTGGTGCTGAAGAGGAGGGTCCGGCTGAGGTGGATGGTGCTGAGGTGGAGAGATAGGTGGAAAGGTCAGAATCATGATCAGGACTGGGGGAGTGTCGAGTGGTAGATGTGGAAGAGGATGATTTCCTGACCCAGACTCCCTCTACCTTATCAAATCCCATCCTGTGAAGGGTTCCCTCACCCATGCGATCTGTGTATCGCAGTGCGCGAGAGGGTTCCCCCTCAGGAATGGGGATCTCGGACTCCCTAAAAATTAGGGTATACATCATCCCATATGGAAGGGTGAGCCTAGGTTTGTCTAGTGGCTCACATAGGTATTTGTAGATCAGCTTAGGGAAGTTAATTGGGGTATCCTGGAGAATGTAATATATGATGGCTAGGTCCCTCTCGGATACGAAGTCAAAGCGTCCGGTCTTAGGAAACAGGGTCCTAGAAATAATACTCAAGAGGAGCCGCATTTCAACTGATAGTGAACTAGCGGACACCTCATCTAGTGGGGACTGGGGTGGACTCCCTAATATGGCCGTAAGGGCCTCAGTCCTATCGGCCGGGTGAGTAGGAAATACCCCTACTTGAGGAAGATGTAGGATTTGTGCTATAAAATCTTCTGAAATGAATAAAGGGACACCCGCTACGGTTCCCTGTATTCCACCATTACCCCTAGACACTGTCCCATAAAAGTCCCTAACTAGCCCTGGGTAAGTGGGGAGATCTAGGGAGCAAAAGAACTCTAGTCCTTGGGCCTTCAACCTATGCCCTATAGTGAAGCCTTCCCGAGAGAGATAGTCGAAGTTGACATATCTTCCGGTGGAGACCGCCTTTCCGGCGCACGGACGCGAGGGAACCGGCCTCGGCGGGGAACGAATCGGAGGTTGTGGCCTCACGGGATCATTACGAGCCTTGGACCGTCGCTCGACGCCGCTCGCGGATTGGGGCCTCTTCCGGCTTGGGACAACCATCTTACGAGGCATGCTTGACCTAGAGATGGGGAAAAACCCTAATGGTCCGAAGAAGCTCGACGGAAAAACCCTAATGGAGGTCGGAGACGACCTCGGAGACGGCTCTAGGGTTTGTGAATAGTGGAGGCGGTGAATAGAAGTGTTGATTAAACGCTTCGATTAGGGTTAAAACATCGAATTCCCGACCGCGAGTCGACTCCAGTAAGTCGCGAGTCGACTCGACCTCGAGTCGACTCCCCCTATGTTGCCATCGACCTCGAGTCGACTCCCGTCTGTGTGCGAGTCGACTCTCCCTCATGAGCCGACTCTGAAACTTATCCGAGTCGACTCGAACTCTAGCATTCACCTAAAATCATGTTATTGTCGTGCCAAATAAGGGATAATCACTAAGTTTATGATCTGATTTGATGATCATAGATGATAAACTCTATCTTTAACGCAAGCTAATCATCAAAATCAATGAACCAGAGGAGAACATCACTAGGATGGATCAATCACTCCTAATCCTCTCCTAAGCACACTAAATCGCTCTTCACTCAAGGGTTTTGTGAAGATGTCAGCTAGTTGATCATCAGTGCAAATAAATTGAAGTGTAACATCACCATTCAGTACATGATCTCTTATGAAGTGATGTCTTATTTCAATGTATTTGGTTCTTGAGTGCTGAATTGGATTCTCAGTTAAGTTAATAGCACTTGTATTGTCACAATTAATGGGAATTTTATCTTGTTTAATTCCATAATCTTCCAGTTGTTGTTTGATCCATATGATTTGAGCACAACAACTCCCGGCAGCAACATATTCAGCTTCAGCAGTAGATAATGCAACCGAGTTTTGTTTCTTGCTAAACCATGAGATTAAATTTTCTCCTAAGAATTGACATGACCCGCTGGTGCTTTTTCTATCAAGTTTACAACCAGCAAAGTCTGAATCTATGTATCCTATTAAGTTCAGGCTAGATTCTTTAGAATACCATAAACCTATATTTTTTGTTCCTATTAGATATTTAAAGATTCTCTTGACTGCAATTAGATGAGATTCCTTAGGATTAGACTGATATCTAGCACACATGCATACACTAAACATGATATCAGGTCTACTTGCAGTGAGATATAATAAAGATCCTATCATACCTCTATACATCTTTTGATCTACAGATTTACCTGATTCATCTTGGTCTAGTTTGCATGATGAGCTCATGGGTTTGCTAATTGACTTGTTTCCCTCCATATCAAACTTCTTAAGCATTTCCTTGATGTATTTAGCTTGATTGATGAAGATCCCTTCTTCAGATTGTTTGATTTGAAGCCCAAGGAAATAGTTCAGCTCTCCCATCATGCTCATTTCAAACTCACTCTGCATCAAGTCAGCAAATTCTTCGCAGAGGCGATTGTTAGTAGCACCGAAAATAATATCATCAACATAAATCTGCACTACTAACATATCTTTGTTTTTCTTCTTTAGAAACTGTGTTGTATCTACATTTCCCTTAGAGAACTCATGATCTAGTAGAAATTTGCTAAGTCTTTCATACCATGCTCTAGGTGCTTGTTTCAAACCATAAAGTGCTTTGTTCAATTTATACACATGATTAGGGTATTGATGATTTTCAAAACCAGGAGGTTGTTCTACATACACCTCCTCATTAATATACTCATTTAAAAATGCACTTTTTACATCTATTTGAAATAATTTGAAATCCTTAGAGCATGCAAATGCTAGTAACAGTCTAATTGCCTCAAGTCTAGCTACAGGAGCAAAGGTTTCATCAAAATCTATACCTTCTTCTTGATTATACCCCTTTGCTACTAGTCTAGCCTTATTCCTAATTACAATTCCATTTTCATCAAGTTTATTTTTATATATCCATTTGGTACCTATAATTGAATATTCAGAGGGTCGTTCAACTAGGTTCCATACCTTGTTTCTAGTAAATTGGTTTAGTTCTTCTTGCATTGTATTTATCCAATTTACATCTTTTTCAGCTTCTTCTATGTGTTTGGGTTCAAAATGTGAGACAAAAGCTAGATGGTTATTTAAGTTCCTAAGAGATGCTTTAGTCCTAACAGGTTGAGATGGATCATCTAAAATTAATTCCTTAGGATGCCCATGAGCATACCTCCAAGCCTTAGTCAGCCCATGATCCATAATAGCCTCTTGGCTTGATGATGCATTTCCAATTAATTTTTGTTCATCATCTTGTAATGTCATCTCATCAATCTTTTCTTCAAGAATTTCAGCATCATCATCAAGATCAACTCTCTTGCTAGAAGAGATATCACTAAAATCATCAAAAACAACATGTATAGATTCTTCTATAATTAGAGTTCTTTTATTAAAAACTCTATAGGCTTTACTAGTTGTAGAATACCCCAAAAATATGCCTTCATCAGATTTAGAGTCAAATTTACCTAAATTGTCTTTTCCATTATTATGAACAAAACACCTACATCCAAAGACATGAAAATAGCTTACTTTTGGTTTTCTATTTTTCCAAAGTTCATAAGGTGTTTTCTTTATAATGGGTCTCAATAAAACTCTATTTAATATATGACATGAGGTATTAATGGCTTCTCCCCAAAAGTACTCAGGGAGGTTACTTTCACATAGCATGGTTCTAGCCATTTTCTCTAGGATTCTATTTTTCCTTTCTACAACTCCATTTTGTTGTGGTGTCCTAGGTGCAGAAAAATTATGAGTTATTCCCTTTTTACTACAAAACTCATCAAATAAATGATTTTCAAATTCGGTTCCATGGTCACTTCTAATAGCTATGACTGAAGTATCTCTAGCATTTGTTACTTCCTTATGAAATTTCTTAAAAACTGAAAATGCTTGATCTTTATGAGCTAAGAACATGACCCAAGTATATCTAGAAAAGTCATCTACAATAACTAGACCATATTTATTTCCTCCTAGACTTGTGGTTCTAGTTGGTCCGAATAGATCCATGTGTAGTAGTTCTAGAGGTCTAGAGGTAGAGACACAATTTATGGATTTAAAGGAGTTCCTTGATTGTTTGCCATATTGACAAGCTTCACATATTTTATTCTTTTCAAACTTTAGTTTTGGCAAACCTATCACGGAATCTCTTTTAACTAGTTTTGATATTGTGTCCATACTTGCATGACCTAACTTACGGTGCCATAACCAACTAGCATCATTATCTTTAGTTTCATTAACAACTAAACATGGGTTATGTTTGGCAAGATCCTCAAAGTCTACTACATACACATTCCCACGTCTTATTCCTTTAAAAACTAAACTATTATCATTTGAGTTGGTTATGATGCATAAGGATGGTTTGAACAAAACATCAAAACCTCTATCACACAATTGACTAATGCTAAGTAGATTATGCTTAAGACCATCAACATATCGAATATTATCAATAAAAGTTGAAGGGGTGATTTGTACTTTACCTATACCAATGATGTGACCTTGGTTATTGTCTCCAAAAGTCACAGCACCTCCCTTCTTAGCCTCAAGGGTGAAGAATTGGTCTTTGTCACCCTGTAGGGTTCTAGCATGTCATAATGGGCAGCGGAAGCTAGGGATTTTAAAATTTTCTTAATAAAGTCCCTATGCATGAAACCCTTTTAAGCCTAGATCACCTTAATGATTACAATCAAATAATATAAAATAAATACAGAATTAGTAGAATACCTCAAACGCTAATCCAAAGTGTACAATCTCCACGAGGCGTCCAAGTGTCCGCCCTCCAATGGTGATCCACACGAAAACTTGATCAAGACTTTAGCTCCAAAGACTTTTGATCCTTAATGCAGAATTCTTCTAAAGAACTCTAATGGCTTGCTTTCCTTCCTTTCTATTTTTCTTTAGCCTTCTAAAATCACTTCTAATCCTTTTGTCCTAAGGAAGACCACCTTGTCTTGGCTTAGGACACACTAGAAGCAATGTTAGAAAGAAAGAAACTAATGTAAGAAAGAAGGGATATGAGAGAGAGAGAGTTGGATTGATTTTCGATGATTAGAAAACACCGGGAGCATTCCTATTTATAGATGGCGTGGGGATGCATCACCAAAGGATGCATCCCATCCACACATCCTTCAGATGGGGCGTGATAAGAGGAGAGAAGGCGCCACAAAAATAGGGAGAGGCGTATCAAAAGTGGTTATGATAAGATCAAGCGCTTATGATGTGGCGCTTGATTCCCTAAGCACCTCTTCATGAAAATGCGCCGTACTCGTCCCTTTTTTCACTTCTTCTCACGCAAGAAAAATAGGAACCAACCTTATCCATTCATCAAGGGTTGATGATGATCCAAAGGCCATGAAAGAAGGCGCCATATATCCCTTAGGCGTGATGAAGAGAGAAGAGAGAGAATGGATAAGATCAAATAAATGGTTCATCCTTATCCATTTAATCTTCACGTATTCTCTCTCTTTCCTTCACCTATTTTTCATCTCCACGCCTCCCAATGATATCCATCACGTCATCATGATCTCCCATCATCCTATGATGAAAATCCAATGGCTCCAATTCATGGTGCCATCCATTTGATCCATCTCTTCATCCAAATGTTGATCAAACGGTCAAAAATGAATGATTTATCAAATCTAATCCAATTAGACTCAAACCAAGCCAATTAGGAGCCAACTCTTGGCTAACCCATATTAGAATATGATCTAATCAAATTAGATCAATTAAGAATCAGATTCGAATTCAATTCGAATCAGATTCGAATCCAGTTCGAATCAGGAGCTAAGGTTTGCAACACCTGCTAGGATGTTTATCTTGCAAACATGATCTAATCCAATTAGACCCTTGATAAGTTTTCTTGTGTGTGACCCATTGGGTTCCATACTTAGCCAGCAATAGGTGTGAGTGCGAGTTGACCCAACTTGATTAGAACTCTTCTAATCGATTTAAGTCCAAACTGCGCGAATCCGAACTTAACAATTAGAATCCTTTCTAATTGGTGATCGAATTAAACTCTTTAATTCGATCAAACCTATAAGACAAGATTGACGTCTAGCAACGTGTCATGTCTACCCGAAAAATATGGAATTTGGTGGAAATACCAAAAATACCCTTCAGTGGCAAGTTACTATGCAATTCAATCCTTTAATCAAACTGCATCCCAAATATGTATATGAGTATGAATATATGTCAAACTCAATTTCATATTCATATTTTTCTCAATCTTTTAATGATAATTCAAATAATGAAACATTAGAAACTCTTTCTAATTTTCATTCTGCTTTGATCAAAGGCTTCCTGAATTATCATATGATTAGAATAAATAGGATGCTATCTTCTCTTACTAGAAGTGATTAATTCCTTGTTGATCTACTCATAATCTTCGTACACAATCCACCATATCCAGAAGACCTCGTACATAACTTATTGTCATGAATGAGTGTAAACCAAAACATAGGTTCATGTGCACAAGATACCATGGTGATCTCAGGTCAAAGGATCAGTTGCACAACTCCCACTAAGAGAATCATCTTTTGACATGTAAGTAAGACTTCATAAGATTTCTCTTTGTAGGTCAATTCAGTGAACTCATTCTTCTAATGAGCACCCATATCTTTGTATTAGTGTCTCCACACAAATGATTGTGAGATCAATCATCCTCTGCATCGAGCATACATAAGACATGCCAGTCTTTCCGGTAATCATTGATCCCCGACTCAATGTACCAATGACTGGAAATATTTAAGATTAGGATTTTAGGATTTTAAGTCTCACTAGTATGATCTCATCATAGTCTTAAAACCATTGCCCTAATCTAAGGAGTTTATCATAAATATAATCAACAGCATATGATAAAACATAACGCCTTTATTCATATTTAAATGTCATGTACATGATTTGGACAAATCAAAAGAAAAACCCTTCGCAATACATATTGCGATTGGCTTGTAGGGCATCTACTCTTTCAATCTCCCACTTGCACTAAAGCCAATCGCTCTTATATTTTATCCCCATACAATCGAGGTGGCGATCGAACTGCTGTTGTGGTAGAGCTTTAGTGAACGGGTCTGCTAGGTTGTTCTTGGTGTCTACTCGTTCAATGACTATGTCTTGTCTCTCGACAATCTCTCGAACAAGATGGAAGCGTCTTAGAATGTGCTTGGATTTGTGATGAGACCTTGGTTCCTTCGCTTGAGCAACAGCTCCAGTGTTATCACAATAAACTGGGACTGGTCCAGCAATCTCGGAAACTACTCCTAACTCAGAGATGAACTTCTTCATCCAGACAGCTTCCTTAGCGGCTTCACTTACAGCAATGTATTCTGCCTCAGTAGTTGAGTCAGCTACAGTTTGCTGTTTGGAACTCTTCCAGCTCACTGCACCACCATTTAGGGTAAAGACATACCCTGAAGTGGACTTGCTATCATCTGGGTCTGATTGAAAACTAGAATCAGAAAATCCTTCTAGTTTCAACTCAGATCCTCCATAAACTAGAAAAATATCTTTAGTCCTTCTCAAGTACTTAAGAATATTTTTCACAGCTATCCAATGATCCTCTCCTGGATCAGCCTGAAATCTACTTGTTATGCCTAAGGCATAAGCAACATCAGGCCTAGTACATAGCATAGCATACATAATCGATCCTACTGCCGAAGCATAGGGAATAGAATTCATTCTATTCCTCTCTTCAGATGTCTTAGGAGACATCTTCTTAGAGAGACGTATGCCATGACTCATAGGCAAATAACCTCTTTTACTTTCTTCCATGCTGAATCTTTTCAGCACATTATCTATGTACCTAGACTGGAACAAGCCTAGCATCCTTTTAGATCTATCCCTATAGATCTTTATACCAAGTATATAGGATGCTTCTCCCAAGTCTTTCATGGAAAAGCTTTTTGACAGCCAAGTCTTGACCGATTGTAACATTGGAATATCATTTCCAATGATCAGTATGTCATCTACATACAATATTAAGAAGACAATGGCACTCCCACTAGTCTTCTTGTACACACATGGTTCATCCACATTTTTGATAAAACCAAACTCTTTGACTGTTGTATCAAAACGGATGTTCCAACTCCTCGATGCTTGCTTTAATCCATAAATGGATCTCTTAAGCTTGCATACTTGATTTGCTCTCTTACTTGAGACAAATCCTTCTGGCTGTGTCATGTAAACCTCTTCCTCAAGATAACCATTAAGGAAGGCGGTTTTGACATCCATCTGCCAGATTTCATAATCATAGTATGCAGCTATTGCAAGCAAAATCCGAATAGATTTGAGCATAGCTACTGGCGAAAAAGTTTCATCATAGTCAATTCCTTGCTTTTGCCTGAAACCTTTTGCCACCAATCTAGCCTTGTAGGTTTCTACTTGGCCATCTGCTCCAATCTTTTTCTTATAGACCCATTTGCAACCTATAGGGTTTACACCCTCTGGTGCATCAACCAAAGTCCATACTTGGTTGGTATACATAGAATCTATTTCGGATTTCATGGCTTCTAGCCATTTGTCAGAGTCACTACTCATGACAGCTTCCGAATAGGTCAGAGGATCATTATTCTGAACAATGTGGGCTTCATCATTCTCAATGATGAACCCATACCTCTCAGGTGCTCTTCGCACTCTATCTGACCTTCGGAGAGGAGATGTGTGTTGTGGTTGTACCTCATCAATGGGTACATCTGGTTGAAGAATTTCTTGTGTTTCTATTTGTAGGTTTTGAACTTCTTCAAGTTCAATTTTTCTATCCTTGCCCTTTTCTAAGATAAACTCTTTTTCTAAGAAAATGGCATGCCTACCTACAAAAACTTTTTGTTCGGTAGGATGATAGAAGATGTATCCTATACTATCTTTAGGATAACCTACAAAAATATATTTATCTGATCTAGCACTTAGCTTGTGTCCAAAATTTCTTTTGACATAAGCTTGACAACCCCATATCTTAAGATACTTAAGATTAGGCTTCTTTCCTCTCCATATCTCATATGGAGTGCTAGGTACAGACTTAGAAGGTACCCTGTTTAATATTAGTGCAGCAGTCTCTAGGGCAAAACCCCAGAAGGAAATAGGAAGATCAGTAAAGCACATCATGGACCGTACCATATCTAATAAAGTACGATTCCTCCGTTCAGCTACACCATTTAATTGTGGCGTATACGGAGGTGTCCATTCAGAGAGAATGCCCTTTTCTTTAAGATGATTTAAAAACTCACTAGAAAGGTATTCACCTCCTCGATCAGATCGAAGGATTTTAATACACTTTCCGGTTTGTTTTTCAACCATACTTTGATACTCTTTAAACTTATCAAAAGCTTCGGATTTATGTTTCATAAGATACACATATCCGAACCTTGATAAATCATCAGTGAATGTGATGAAGTAAGAGTATCCACCTCTAGCTGGAGTTGTCATAGGACCACATACATCTGTGTGTATAAGTCCTAATAACTCACTTGCCCTTTCTCCATGTCCAGTGAATGGAGACTTAGTCATTTTACCCATAAGACAAGATTCACAAGTTCCTAATGATTCATAATCATAAGGATCAAAGAACTCTTCTTTGTATAACTTGTTGATTCTTGATTCACTTATGTGACCAAGTCGGCAATGCCAAAGAAGGGTGTTATTTACTTCCTCTCTCTTTCTTTTATTGCTTTTATTAATATGAAAGACATTGTCATTAAGTAATAAAACAAGAAGACCATTTTCCATAATGCCATTGCAAAGATGCTTATTAGAAAAATAAATAGAGCAACCATTGCCCTTTCCATTAATTTCAAATCCTTTCTTTAACAACAAAGGAATAGAAATTACATTTCTAATAATTTTGGGCATATAATAACAATCTTCTAATTGTAGGAGCTCTCCCGAAGGTAACTCCAAGTTGTAGGTTCCAACAGCTTCAGCCTGGATGGACTCTCCTCCAGCGCCATACAGCTCGAAGTCACCTTTCTTCAAAATTTTAATTTTCTGTAGTCCATGCAAAGATTTGTAAATGTGAAAACCACAGCCGGTATCCAATACCCATGAATTTGAATTTGAAGAACTTAATGACAAGTTGGCATGTAACATAAACATACCTTTTGATGCAACTCTTGCATCGGTCTTCATACTTGCAAGAAAACTCTTGCAATTCCTTTTCCAGTGGCCAGCTTTGCCGCAATGAAAACAGGTACTTGATCCGGAGTTTTTCTTTCCTTTTTTCTTTTTGATGCTACTCTTAGGGTTCAATCGTTTCTTAGAACCCTTATTGCCCGATTTTCTCTTAGAGGTGCCATCTATAAGAAGGAGTGGACCTTTATCCTTCTTAATATGGCCTTCAGCTGTTTTGAGCATATTTAACAGCTCGGGCAGGGAGGTGTTCAGCTTGTTCATGTGAAAGTTCACAACAAACTGAGAGAATGAATCAGGCAGTGATTGCAGGATCAAATCCTGACTGAGCTCACTATCCATAGCAAAACCTAATTGACTTAATCTAGTGATTAAGTCTATAACCATAAGAACATGGTTTTGTACTGGAGTTCCTTTATTCATTCTAGCACGGAACAACTGCTTAGATATCTCATACCTAGCAGTCCTGCTTTGTTCTCCATACAACTCTTTTAGATTGAGAAGTATGGATTGAGTGTCCATGCCTTCATGTTGCCTCTGTAATTCATTACTCATAGAGGCAAGTATGATACATTTGACAGTCAAACTGTCATTTTTCCACATCTTATGTGTGGCAACCTCCTCTTCTGTAGCATCATCCCCTAGATCTCCAAGATCAGGGGTTTCAAGTATATAGGAAATTTTCTCCTGAGTGAGTACTATCTTTAAATTCCTCAACCAGTCCACATAATTTGGTCCGGTCAACTTGTTGGCATCTAAGATGCCTCTTAGTGAAAGTGAAGCCATTTAATAATTCTACATATGCAAGAACATAACTAATATAAGCAGACCAATCATGATGACATGTTTGCAACTAGATAAGGACTTTAATCTAATTTGTCTCCTACTATTTTTATCGAATATCATAGCCCTCTCCTATGATAAACGTGAAAATATAATTTTTCTTAGTAGGGTTGAGATCCTAATTCATCATAAAAAGCCTTGTGTTTACACAACAAACTCTTATGAGTTCAAAGGTAGGAAACTCTTTCCAATTGCATCTCATGCAATTCTCAACTTTATCTTGTCCTCTTAAAATACTTATTGCCTTGTGTTAGCACAACAAACAATAATATTTTAGTTAAGTCAAACCCTTCATTTTCATATAGTCATATTCGAATAATATTGCCCTTGTGGTTACACAACAAGGCAATATATTAAAATATGCCATAAGCATCTTAATGCACCAAGACAGTATAACATCAGTCCCCATTGCAAGTTTTGTGTTAGCACAACAAACTAGCATGGATCTTGACATAATAATATCGAGGCATGAAGGAAGGCTATCAATAGTGTTATATCAATATTAAGCTTCTCCATAATAGACAATCAAACAATTGGCCAGGTAAGCAGGTGGGAGGCTCCCCTTACTCAAAGAGTAAGGTCCTAATTAAGTAACCACCTTTAGTGCTTTCCTTAGACACCAATTAGATTAATTGTTCTAGAATGGGTTAGCTCAAAATTTTTTTAACACTATGACTTAATATAATTTTTATTGAGGGCTTACTAGTCTCTAGCACATTCTTTAATTGTAACATATATTTAACATATCTAAAATAAGTTATCATGCATCATAGCTATCTCATAGCATGTATAAATCATAAGCAACTAATTAACATGCTTCAACATATTTTCATATGGAAAATTTCATATCATGACATTTTATTACATATCATATCATATATGAATCATATATTTCAGCATTTCATTAAGCATATGACATTACTATCTCATAGTAAATTAATAATCATACATCATGCATTATTATTTGATTGAACCAATTAAGGATAGCTCTGATACCACTGTAGGGTTCTAGCATGTCATAATGGGCAGCGGAAGCTAGGGATTTTAAAATTTTCTTAATAAAGTCCCTATGCATGAAACCCTTTTAAGCCTAGATCACCTTAATGATTACAATCAAATAATATAAAATAAATACAGAATTAGTAGAATACCTCAAACGCTAATCCAAAGTGTACAATCTCCACGAGGCGTCCAAGTGTCCGCCCTCCAATGGTGATCCACACGAAAACTTGATCAAGACTTTAGCTCCAAAGACTTTTGATCCTTAATGCAGAATTCTTCTAAAGAACTCTAATGGCTTGCTTTCCTTCCTTTCTATTTTTCTTTAGCCTTCTAAAATCACTTCTAATCCTTTTGTCCTAAGGAAGACCACCTTGTCTTGGCTTAGGACACACTAGAAGCAATGTTAGAAAGAAAGAAACTAATGTAAGAAAGAAGGGATATGAGAGAGAGAGAGTTGGATTGATTTTCGATGATTAGAAAACACCGGGAGCATTCCTATTTATAGATGGCGTGGGGATGCATCACCAAAGGATGCATCCCATCCACACATCCTTCAGATGGGGCGTGATAAGAGGAGAGAAGGCGCCACAAAAATAGGGAGAGGCGTATCAAAAGTGGTTATGATAAGATCAAGCGCTTATGATGTGGCGCTTGATTCCCTAAGCACCTCTTCATGAAAATGCGCCGTACTCGTCCCTTTTTTCACTTCTTCTCACGCAAGAAAAATAGGAACCAACCTTATCCATTCATCAAGGGTTGATGATGATCCAAAGGCCATGAAAGAAGGCGCCATATATCCCTTAGGCGTGATGAAGAGAGAAGAGAGAGAATGGATAAGATCAAATAAATGGTTCATCCTTATCCATTTAATCTTCACGTATTCTCTCTCTTTCCTTCACCTATTTTTCATCTCCACGCCTCCCAATGATATCCATCACGTCATCATGATCTCCCATCATCCTATGATGAAAATCCAATGGCTCCAATTCATGGTGCCATCCATTTGATCCATCTCTTCATCCAAATGTTGATCAAACGGTCAAAAATGAATGATTTATCAAATCTAATCCAATTAGACTCAAACCAAGCCAATTAGGAGCCAACTCTTGGCTAACCCATATTAGAATATGATCTAATCAAATTAGATCAATTAAGAATCAGATTCGAATCCAGTTCGAATCAGATTCGAATCCAGTTCGAATCAGATTCGAATCCAGTTCGAATCAGGAGCTAAGGTTTGCAACACCTGCTAGGATGTTTATCTTGCAAACATGATCTAATCCAATTAGACCCTTGATAAGTTTTCTTGTGTGTGACCCATTGGGTTCCATACTTAGCCAGCAATAGGTGTGAGTGCGAGTTGACCCAACTTGATTAGAACTCTTCTAATCGATTTAAGTCCAAACTGCGCGAACCCGAACTTAACAATTAGAATCCTTTCTAATTGGTGATCGAATTAAACTCTTTAATTCGATCAAACCTATAAGACAAGATTGACGTCTAGCAACGTGTCATGTCTACCCGGTAAATATGGAATTTGGTGGAAATACCAAAAATACCCTTCAGTGGCAAGTTACTATGCAATTCAATCCTTTAATCAAACTGCATCCCAAATATGTATATGAGTATGAATATATGTCAAACTCAATTTCATATTCATATTTTTCTCAATCTTTTAATGATAATTCAAATAATGAAACATTAGAAACTCTTTCTAATTTTCATTCTGCTTTGATCAAAGGCTTCCTGAATTATCATATGATTAGAACAAATAGGATGCTATCTTCTCTTACTAGAAGTGATTAATTCCTTGTTGATCTACTCATAATCTTCGTACACAATCCACCATATCCAGAAGACCTCGTACATAACTTATTGTCATGAATGAGTGTAAACCAAAACATAGGTTCATGTGCACAAGATACCATGGTGATCTCAGGTCAAAGGATCAGTTGCACAACTCCCACTAAGAGAATCATCTTTTGACATGTAAGTAAGACTTCATAAGATTTCTCTTTGTAGGTCAATTCAGTGAACTCATTCTTCTAATGAGCACCCATATCTTTGTATTAGTGTCTCCACACAAATGATTGTGAGATCAATCATCCTCTGCATCGAGCATACATAAGACATGCCAGTCTTTTCGGTAATCATTGATCCCCGACTCAATGTACCAATGACTGGAAATATTTAAGATTAGGATTTTAGGATTTTAAGTCTCACTAGTATGATCTCATCATAGTCTTAAAACCATTGCCCTAATCTAAGGAGTTTATCATAAATATAATCAACAGCATATGATAAAACATAACGCCTTTATTCATATTTAAATGTCATGTACATGATTTGGACAAATCAAAAGAAAAACCCTTCGCAATACATATTGCGATTGGCTTGTAGGGCATCTACTCTTTCACACCCGTCATGAATCTTGAGCAACCACTATCCAAGTACCAATAATTTTTGTCGACCTTGGCTGCAAGACACTCCTACACAAGCAAATCATACAATTTTAGGTACCCAAATTTTCTTGGGTCCTTCATGGTTAGTAATGTTGGTTCCTTTTGGAATCCAAACCCTTTTAATTTTTCTTTTAGTTTTTCCTTTTCTATAACCACACACATTTGCTTTATGTCCTAATGTTCCACAGCAAAAACATGTTATTTTCTTAGATTTACTTTTTCCTGCTTTAACAAAGAAATTACTAAGGAGTTTTTGCTTATTTTTAGGTTTATACCCTAAACCAGCTCTATTGAACACAGCTCGTTGACTATTAAGTATCATTTCTAATTTTTCTGAGTTATATGTAAATTTTTCTACAAAAGGCTTGTACTTTTCAAGTTCTAGTGTCAATTTTTGTTTTTCTATTTTTAGTCTATTTAGATCTTTTGTGAGACTCTCTTTTAAGATTTGTTTATTGTTTTTAAGTTCTACTATTTCTTTGGTCAGCCTTTCGTTATCTTTAATTAAGGTATTAGTCTTTTGAATTAAGATTTGGTTGCTTGTCTTAAGTTCTGAATTTTCTTTAATAATAACATCTTTATCCTTAACTAATGTATCATACTTACGAAGGTGAGTTTGGTTAGTTAGTTTCAATTCTTTGTTTTTAAGGTTTATTGTCTTATACTCGTCCATTAATTCATTGAAGGCATCATATAATTCATCGAAAGTAAAGTCTAAGTGTGTTCCGGATGTTACCTCATTGTCGTTAGCCATAAAACATAGGTTGGCCTTTTCTTCTTGTTCCTCATTCGATGATGATGATGATGTGTCGGAGTCCGATAGGGTGGAGACGAGGACTTTTTTTTTCTTGTACTTGCTCCCCTTCTTCAGCAAAGGATACTCAGCTCTGAAGTGCCCCGGCTTCTTACACTCATAACATCCGATCCCCTCATTTTTCCTTTTCTTACCTTTATCCTTGTGATAGGAACTTGAGGGGCCTCTCCTTTGATGTGAGGACTTCTTCCGGTTGATGAATCTACGGAATTTTCTTACAAGGAGAGCCTCATCATCATCTCCCTCATTGTCTTCCTCTTCACTGCCACTGCTGCAAGACAAATCTTTGTTAATAGAAACAGATTTAAGTGCTATTACCTTTTTCTTGTGAGAGGACTCTTCTTCATTGTGTTGTTTCATCGTTAGCTCATGCGTCATGAGGGATCCAAGTAGCTCCTCTAGTGGCAACTTGTTTAAATCCTTGGCTTCTTGGATTGCCGTCACCTTGGCTTTCCATGACCTTGGTAGATAACGAAGAATCTTCCTGACAAGCTCACTGTTAGTGTAATTTTTGCCAAGGCTTTTTAGGCCATTGACAATGTCAGTAAATCTAGTGAACATGCAAGTGATTGTTTCATTAGAATCCATCTTAAATAATTCATACTTATGAACTAATATATTTATTTTGGATTCTTTTACTTGATTTGTGCCCTCGTGGGTCACTTCAAGTCTATCCCAAATTTTTTTTGCAGAAATGCAAGTAGAGACTCTATTGAATTCATTTCTATCTAATGCACAATAAAGCACATTCATTGCTTTGGCATTTAGTTGTGCCTTCTTTATGTCATTGTCATTCCAATCCTTTTCAAGCTTGGGTATCGTGACACCCTCTACAAAAATGGATGGGATGTATGGTCCATTTAGAATGGTGGTCCACATCTCATAGTCTTGGGCTTGGATAAATATTCTCATCCTAGTCTTTCAATATGAGTAGTCGGATCCATTAAAGAATGGAGGTCTATGTGTGGACTGGCCCTCAATGTGAGAAGATCCAAATGGAGTTGTCATTTTGATCTTTTACTCTTTGGGTAATAGAATTCCGGCTCTGATACCACTTGTTGCCCAGATAGACAACCCAAGAGGGGGGATGAATTGGATTTTAAAATAATTATTGCAATTAAATGGTTTGTGAATAACTAATTAATACTTTTTGCATATTGATTTATTAGATGCTATGTGCAGTGAATGAAATGAAAGTAAGAGACAACAAAGCAATCACGAACACAAGGAATTTATAGTGGTTCGGAGCTAACCCTTGCTCCTACGTCCACTCCCCAAGCCTCACTTGGGAATTCACTATAACCCCTCGGATTACAGCCGGTTGTTTTACAAGCTCACAACCTAACTTATTGTTTTACGAGATCACACGAACTCGGTCGGTTTTTCTAGGCTCACCGACTAGAACCACCCGATTGTTTTTCCGGGATCACAATCAAATCCTTACACGTTGGTTTCAACCTAGGCTCACCAACAAACCTTTACACCCTTGATTCAATCCCCTGATTGAATCAAGTAAGGAACAAACAGTTTGAACAAGGACAAACAGAAAAATAAAGCTTCTAAACAAGCAGATATACAGCGATATAAATAAGAGAGAAGTTAAGAGCCCTGAAACAAATTTATGAAGATGTAGTGAAGGGCTTCTTGAACTCGGGGTCTCCTCTTGAATGTCTTGAAGACTTGAAGACTGAAGGATACTTCTTTAATGCTGGAAAGAGCTGGTTGGATGGAGTTAATGGCCCTCTTCTTTCTTTTCCGTGTATGCTCTTTGAAATCAAAATGGTAGCTAGAGATTTCTTGTTTTCTTTGAACGGAATGTCGCTTCTCTGCCTTGCTACAGTTCTCTGTGGCTATTTAAGCCATTCCCCACGGAAACTAGCCATTAGACACAATCTTCTAGCCATTTTGCACATTCTGCACATCCTGACAATGTTTCCGTTGGGATCGGAGTCGACTCGCGCGATCTGGAGTCGACTCGGCTGCAGCAGGAGTCGACTCATGCTTTTCTGGAGTCGGCTCGGCAACTGTTCCGGATTTGAATTAAAGTGCTCTTCTCGACTGGGAGTCGACTCGACTTAACCCGGAGTCGACTCCCCAAAGTCTGGAGCTGACCTGGCACTTTTGGAGTCGACTCATTCCAAGAAATCCATAGATGTATTCTTCAACTTTGCTCACTCGAGTCGACTCGAAAATTCTGGGAGTCGACTCGGCGCTCAGAGTCCGAACTCCCGATCTTCTGTCTTTTGACTCGTGCCGTCCTGGAGTCGACTCGAACTGTTTCGGAGTCGACTCGGCTCTCAGTATCCGAAAAACAGTCTTCTGTCTTTTTGGGGTAGCGCTGTCTTAGAGTCGACTCGAACTGTCTTGGAGTCGACTCCCCTCTCAGAGACGAAAATAATGTCTTCTGTCTTTTTGGGGTCCGCTGTCTTGGAGTCGACTCGAACTGTCTTGGAGTCGACTCGCCTCTCAGAGACGAAAATACTGTCTTCTGTCTTTTTGGGGTCGCGCTGTCTTGGAGTCGACTCGGACTTTGCGGGAGTCGACTCAGCTCTCAGTGTCCGAAAGTTGCTCTCTGACTTTTGTCTTGTATCACACCGGGAGTCGACTCTTGCTTCCTTTGGAGTCGACCTGCCAACCATCGGAGTCGACTCGAGTTCCTCAGGAGTCGACTCGGCTCTCAGGGTCCAAAATAACTTCTCTGTCTTTCTGTCTGTAAGTCCCTGGAGTCGACTCGTACTACCCTGGAGTCGACTCGGCAATATCGGAGTCGACTCGCGCTCTTCAGGAGTCGACTCGTTGACAGGTTTTGAGTTGGATCTTTCTGTCTGTCTGTTCTCAGTCGGAGTCGACTCGTAATGTACAGGAGTCGACTCGAGCCTGTGCCAGTGCTTCTGATACGCTTGGAGTCGACTCGTAATCTTCCGGGGTCGACTCGAGTCTCAGACTTTGGTTCAAATTGACTTCTTAACTTATCCAAAATGTCTTGAACCAAATCTAGAGACACTTAACCATAAATTTACAAGAATTTCACTAAAACACTAGATTGAATTCATTAGTAAACATAAGATATACTCAAATGCTTTGAGCTCATCAAAATCAAATAGGGTTATAATCAATCACTCCATAATTTGGTTGTTTGTTTTAAGTTCTAAATTTTCTTTAATGATAGAGTCCTTGTCCTTAATTAATTTATTGTATTTATGGAAGTGAGATTGATTAGTTAGTTTTAGTTCTTTATTCTTAAGATTTATTGACTTATATTCATCCATTAGTTCATTAAAGGCATCATACAATTCATCAAAGGTAAAATCTAAATGCATTTCAGATGTTACCTCATTTTTATTTGTCATAAAACAAAAGTTGGCATTGTCCTCTTGTTCCTCATCCGATGATGATGATGAATCGGAGTCCGTCAAAGTGGAGACGAGGACTTTCTTTTTCTTATATTTGCTGTCCTTCTTGAGTAAGGGACAGTCAACTCTGAAATGTCCTGGCTTCTTGCATTCATAGCATCCGATTCCTTCATTTTTCTTTCCTTACCTTTATCCTTATTGTAGGAACTTGAGGACCTCTCCTCTGATGAAAGGACTTCTTCCGGTTGATGAATTTTTTGAACTTTCGCACGAGAAGAGTCTCATCATCGTCTCCCTCATTATCTTCTTCTTCGCTGCTGCTACTGCAAGATGGATCTTTGTTAGAAGAAGTAGATTTGAGGGCTATTACCTTTTTCTTATGAGAGGATTCTTCTTCGCTGTGTTGTTTCATCGTGAGCTCATGCGTCATAAGAGATCCAAGAAGCTCCTCAAGTGGCTTCTTGTTCAAGTCCTTGGCTTCTTGGATTGCCGTTACCTTGGCTTCCCATGACCTTGGCAAAGATCGAAAAATTTTTCTAACAAGGTCATTGTTAGCATAACTTTTGCCAAGACTTTTTAGACCATTGACGATATCAGTAAATCTAGTAAACATGCAAGTGATAGTTTCATTAGAATCCATTTTACATAGTTTATACTTATGAACTAGCATGTTTATTTTACATTCCTTAACTTGATTCGTGCCCTCGTGGGTCACCTCAAGTCTGTCCCATATCTCTTTTGCAGAATTGCAAGTAGAGACTCTATTGAATTCATTACGGTCTAAGGCACAATAAAGCACATTCATTGCTTTGGCATTTAGTTGTGCCTTCCTTATATCATTGTCATCCCAATCTTTTTCAAGTTTGGGTATAGTGATACCATCTACAAAAATTGAAGGAATGTATGGTCCATTAACTATGAAGCTCCAAATCTCATAATCTTGAGCTTGGATAAATATCCTCATCCTAGCCTTCTAATAGGTGTAGTCGGTTCCATTGAAGAATGGAGGTCTATGGGTGGATTGCCCCTCAATAAGAGAAGATCCAAATAGGGTTGTCATTTTGATCTTTTACTCTTTTGATATAAGAGTTTCGGCTCTAATACCACTTGTTGCCCAAAAAGACAACCCAAGAAGGGAGGGTGAATTGGGTTTTAAGTAATTATTACAAATAAAAACTTAATGAGTAACTAATTAAACCTTATTGCAAGTGGATGAATTAGTTTACTATATGCAGTGAATGAAGGGGATGAAAGAGATAATGAACCAATCACAAACACAAGAAATTTTATAGTGGTTCGGAGCTAACCCTTGCTCCTACGTCCACTCTCCAAGCTTCACTTGGGAGTTCATTATAATCCATCGGATTACAGCCGGTTGTTTTACAAATTCACAACCCAACTTGTTGTTTTACGAGATCACAACGAACTCGGTCGATTTTCACAGGCTCACCGACTAAAACCACCCGATTGTTTTTCCAGAATCACAATCGAACCCTTACACGTTGGTTTTACCCTCGGCTTACCAACTAACCTTAACACCCTTGATTCAATCCCCTGATTGAATCAAGTAAGAGAAACAGTTTGGAAAGAGTACAAGGATAGCTTCTTAAAAAGCAAATATGAACAATATGAATAAAGTGGAGTTAGAAGCCCTCAAACAGATTTTTGGAAAGAGAAGAAGTGGCTTCTCGAACACCGAGACTCCTCTTTGAGTGTGTTGAAGATTTGCTGTCGAAGGGGAGCCTTGAAAGCGAGGAAGGCGTTTGTAGGATTCACTTCAATGTACTTCTTCCTTCTTTCTCTTGTATTTACTCTGAAGAGGCCTTGGTAGGTGGAAATCACTTTTTCTTTGAAAGGAATCTCTCTCTTTATGTCTATTACTGTTCACTCTGGCTATTTAAGCAATTTTTTTTGAAAACTAGCCGTTAGACACAACTTTAGAGCCGTTCTGCACAATCTGCAACTCCTGACAAAGTGTCCGTTGGGATCGGAGTCGACTCGCTCGATCTGGAGTCGACTCGGCTGTTGTTGGAGTCGACTCATGCTTTACTGGAGTTGACTCGCCCACTGTTCAGGATTTGAATTAAAGTGTTGTCCCGTTCTGGAGTTGACTCGGCCAAACTTGGAGTCGACTCGCCCGTATCCGGAGATGACTCGGCCCTCTGGAGACGACTCGTTCTCAGGATTCCAGAGATCTTTCTTTCAAGTTTACTCCCTCGAGTCGACTCGGATTCTCTTGGAGTCGACTCGGCTCTCAGAGACCAAAAAACTGGTCTTCTGTCTTTGGAGTTGAACTACCTCGGAGTCGACTCGGATCGTCTTGGAGTCGACTCGGCTCTCAGAGCCCAAAAACTGATCTTCTGTCTTTGGAGTTAAATTCCCTCGGAGTCGACTTGGATCGTCTTGGAGTCAACTCGGCTCTCAGAGCCCAAAAACTGATCTTCTGTCTTTGAAGTTAAATTCCCTCGGAGTTGACTCGGCTCTCAGAGCCCGAAGTTAGTTCTCTGATTTTTAGTCTTGCTTTCCTCTGAGAGTCGACTCTTGCTTGTTTAGAAGTCGACTCCCCAACCGTTGGAGTCGACTCGAATTCTTCTGGAGTCGACTCGGTAACAGGGTCCAGAAAACCACTTCTCTGTCTTTCTGTCTGTTACTCCTTCGAGTCGACTCGGAACTATCGGGGTCGACTCGGCAAGCATCGGAGTCGACTCGAATTCTTCAGGAGTCGACTCGGTGACAGGGTCTGAGATTCATCTTTCTGTCCTGTTGTCTGTTCTCAGTCGGAGTCGACTCGCAGTGTGCCGGATTTGACTCGAGCCTGTGCCAGAACATCTGAAATACTTGGAGTCGACTCGAAATCTTCCGGAGTCGACTCGAGTTTCAGCCTTTGACTTAAGCTGATTTCCACATGCACTCAAAAGAGGATTCTTACAAATTTTGCCTGAGATATTGGATTGAATTCATTAGTATAACATAAAAAATACTCAAATGCTTTGGTCTTATCAAAATCAAATTGGGGTATTATCAATCACTCCACAAATTATGATTTAGAATATTTAAATATTAAATAATTTAGTTTGTGATTTGTGACTGATGTTGTAGGGGAGGAGTCAGCGGAGCCAGCAGATTTTGATCAGGGGACTCAGCACCCCAGCGCGTAGGTTGTGATCCGGATCTGTATATTGAGTCGGTCCACAAATTCTGTAAGAATCCCTACATCTGAGCACTTTTATTTATGCATATATTGGATTTATCGTTGGATATATTTTATCAGTATGTTGTTATTTGTTTTTGAGCTTGTATGACACTATGAGGTGTGCATTTTGTTTATTATGAAAGTATTGAAATAATTAAATTGGGAAGGAATAACATATTTTTGAGAAATTATGAAAATATGTGACGTGATTGAAATGTGATTAAACATGTAAAACTAGACATGTAAAATGAGTTGGACTAACCTTGTTATGAGATAGCCTCTACGAGCTTATGCGTAGGATAGCTGCCACGAGCTTATGCGTGGGATAGCCTCTACGAGCTTATGCATAGGATAGCCTCCACGCGCTTACGCGTGGGATAGCCTCTACGAGCTTATGCGTAGGATAGCCTCCACGGACTTACACGTGGGATAGCTGCCACGAGCTTATGCGTGGGATTTGTGCAGTCTTGGACTGGGTCATGATCTTGGTTAGTCCAAAGCCAGAAGTGAAAAGTCTGAAAACTTGGGAATCAGAGTAATACGGAAATGGATCACATAATGTGAAAAAGAATTTGTGTATATGTACTGATTATATACACTTGTTGTTTGTTGAGCTTTTGAAAAGATGAAATGGCATTTATTTGATGTTTTGATTATTTTATTATTATTACTGTGTGTGGCTGTTGGGATTCTTACTGGGCTGAAAAAGCTCATACCCCTTCTTCTTTCTTTTTTTTAAGAGTTGCAGGATGCATAGACATGGATGGGATGAGCGCAGAGTGCGAGTATGAGAGTCATTAGTTGCTTAGTCTATCTTGATATCAATGAATATTGAAAGCTTTTGTAAATGAACCAATTTGATTATTTGGTCATGTTGGATTTATATATTTGATTTAAGTGATTAACTGTGGAATTATCGAATTGTTGTTTATCTTAGGCCTTGCATGATCTTTAGGGCACTACTCTAGGGCTCATGCGGCCGTGTCGCGTAGCCGGACCCGGTTGCTGGGTTCGGGGCGTGACAACAATCTTCTGTTTTGCTATTTTTTTTTACTTTTAGAATAGAAGTCGTCAATCCTCCTGTCAACTTTGGTTCAGGGCTTTGTTGGTCCCACTATGTTGGCTCTTGTAAAAGGATACATCAACCAGCCTTAAAAGGAAGTCAAATTACTGAAAGGAGGGCAAAATGGGATGGGGTGGGAGATGTCCCCTATTGCTCAATATAGCTTTTCTAGGAGCTTTTTTCTTGACATGAACCCTAAGGGAGAAAAGTAAAAGGTCTTATAATAACTAACTTAGGTTCAAGATAAGTGACACGTTATTTTGCAGTGGGTGTAAAAAACTAATATTTTTTTTGGCAAATTGGATGAACTTTAGTTATTTGTGTATAAATACATCTATAAAAATTAACAAATAAAATATTTAACAATTGAACAGAAAGATTTGTGGGAGAATCTTATAATGTAGTTTTAGTATGACTGATCATATATATATATATATATATATATATATATATAAAAGTAATATTTTCATCCTTTGCAAGTATTTGTATGTAGGTGCGTCATCCCTTATGCTTGAACTGCTTGCTTAGACCCATCTAAAGGTGGGTTGTGTTAGCCTAATCCTAAAATTGCTAGGTGTGATTGAGACGCAAAAAGTCACCTTCCAATGCATGCCAATCCTGTGCATAGCGAAAAAAAGCATGGCGATCTCATTCATCCGACTAATTCCAAGTCACGTAGCGCGACTCTCAAAGCACTGTGGATCAGAGTGCAACTTGCCCAGAAATGACGGCCACGCCGTTTGTTTCCAAGACACATCGGATTATTCAAAAAAGACAACGGTGACGGAGAGTCAACTCTCCTCCTATCCCCAAACACCCCTACGATGGCTTCCATGTTCTCAAAACCCTAGCTTCCGATCTAGGGCGACGATTAAGATTAGCGTTTCGATTTGCTCTCCTCCCTCCCAAAAGATCTTGATCCAAACTCCAATCCTTTGCTCAGAATTCCACTGCCCGCTCTCTCCTCCTCCTAAAATTACAATTCCTTGTGATCTTAATAAGCTCAGGAAGCTAGGGTTAGGATTGGGATTTCATCTTTTCCCTCTCCAGTCTAGAGAAGATGATTGGATCCCGAAGACACTTTCCAGGGTTCCAATTTCTTCTCCTGCTCCCATTCCTGGCATCATTTCTTCTCCAATTGGAGTCCAAATGTCCGAATGGTTGTGACCTTGCCCTTGGCTCCTACTATGTCACCTCTAGTGCCAACCTGAGCTACATCACCAGCCTCTTCAACTTCAGCTACAACGACGTCCTCCCGTACAACCCCAGCATCACCAACCCGAACAGCATCCTTGACGGATCCCGTGTCAATGTCTACTTCCCCTGCGACTACATCAATGGCGACTTCCTCGGCCACGCCTTCTCCTATATTACTCTCCCCAACGACACCTACCAAACGATTGCCACTGACTACTACTTCAACCTCACCATAGCCGCCTGGCTTGCCAAGTTCAACAGCTATGCCCCCACTCAGATCCCTGATGGAGCCACGATTAATGTCACTGTGAACTGCTCATGTGGTAATAAATCCTAGTGAAGGAAAAAGAGTACAATATTCTTATTATATGCTTTTCAAACTGTCTCATTAAAAACCTTGCTAGGAAAACCCAATGGGACAAAACCTAGGCGAAAGAAAAAAGAGTATAGTGCATATAAGCCTCCCCCTCATGTGAGCATGTCAACAAATGGCTCTGAGTTGACACATACCAATCTTCTGCACTAGTTTTTTAAATGTTGTTGCAGGCAATGTTTTGGTGAATAAGTCTGCTAGATTTTCACTTGAGCGAATCTGCCGAACATCTATTTCACCTTTCTTCTGGAGTTCATGTGCGAAAAAGAATTTTGGTGAGATGTGCTTGGTTCTATCACCTTTAATATATCCTTTTTCTATTTGAGCAATACATACAGTATTGTCCTCATATATTATTGTTGACTTCTCGTTGATAGTTGGAAGATTACATTCTTCATAGATATGTTGAAGCAAAGATCTCAACCACACACATTCTCGACTTGCTTCATGAAGCGCAAGTATCTCGGCATGATTGGAAGAAGTGGTAGTGATAGTTTGCTTTATAGATCGCCAAGATATAGCAGTACCACCATATGTGAATAAATATCCTGTTTGTGATTGCCCTTTATGTGGGTCAGACAAATATCCAGCATCTGCATATCCAACCAGTTTCGGTTTTGGTTGTTTTGAATATAATAATCTCAAATCAGTTGTTCCTCGAAGATAACGAAATATGTGTTTAACACCATTCCAATGTCTCCGTGTTGGTGCCGAACTATATCTTGCTAATAAATTGACAGAAAAAGCTATGTCCGGTCGCGTATAGTTAGCAAGATACATTAGTGCACCAATTGCATAGAGATACGACACTTCAGGGCCAAGAATCTCTTCGTTATCTTCTCGAGGACGAAAAAGGTCCTTTTTTATATCATAGGATCAAACAACCATTGAGGCACTTAATGGATGAGCTTTATCCATATAAAAACGTTTTAACACCTTTTCTATGTAATTAGATGGATGAACAAATATTCCATCTGATAAATGCTCGATCTGCAGTCCGAGGCCAAATTTTGTCTTTCCAAGATCTTTCACCTCAAATTCTCTATTTAAGTACATGACTGCTTCTGCAAGCTCTTCAGGAGTTTCGATGATGTTGAGATCATCAACATACACTGCAATAATAACAAACCCAGATTTTGATTTCTTTATAAAAACACATGGGCTAATAGCTTTGTTAACATATCCTTCCTTTAGGAGGTATGTACTAAGACGATTATACCACATTCGTCCATAGTGCTTTAATCCATACAAAAATTTTTGTATCTTGATTGAATACATTTTTCAGGGTTTTGAACTACATGCTTCAGGCATTTTTAGTCCTTCAGAGACTTTCATATAAATATCATTATCAAGTGATCCATATAAGTAAGCTGTGACTACATTCATAAGATGCAT